>NW_026988421.1:1512500-1845000 GCF_030222135.1 Aotus nancymaae
TGAAAGGGAAGCAGGAGTTGAGGCCGCTGTGTGAGCTCCCCAGGCTCAGCCCTTCCACGGGCTCTCACCAGGCCTCAGGAGGGAACGCAAGCATTCTGGATGGGCTCCTGGGGCCCTCTGCAGTGGGATCCCTTCACTGGAGGCCTCTCGCCCCTGCACCCAACTAGCCTCCTTCCAGCCTCTTGCTGTCTCCCCTTGAACTTCACATCCTCAGGCTGCCTGTCCCTGACCCTGGCCTAGGGGAGCCTCCCTGCCATGAGGTCCCCCAGCACGCTGGACTTCATTTTCTAGCACACACTGTGGTGTACCGCCATTGCGGCTTTGTCAATTGTGTGGCCTCACTGTATATTCGAACTTACTCACCAAGCATCTAGGATTTGCCAGTGTTACAGGTGCTGGGTGTACATGGGGTAAGAGAGACTTGGCCTCTCTAAACCACTTCTCTGGGAGAGGGGAGCAATGGAATAGACCATAAACCTCTAAAACGAATGCATGAGTAAAATAATGATGTCTGCAAGGAAGAACACTCAACAGCGTGGTGGGCTAGATGGGGGCTGGCTGGGAAGGCCTCTCTGTAGAGAGGCTGGGCTGGGCATATGGTCGGCATCTGCAGATATTTGCATCATCAAAGTATTAAAGAATGAAACCAAGAGCTCAAGCTACTCAAATGGTGATGGAAAGAACAGGTTGTTTGGGAAACAGATGAAAAAAACCTCAATCCGGGTTACCACCATATCCATGAGAGGGGAAGATTTGGGTTTCAGAATTCTGTCGAATTTCTCAAAAGTCAAGGTAGAAAGCACAGCTTTGATGCCTCCATTTGTAGCATGCCACAAAATTCACGCTGGGTTAAGGCCAAAGAGAGGACTGCTGTGAACAGAGGCTTAAAGGTGCACCGCGAAGAGGAAGTTACAGACCACCGTGAATTCTGAAGAAATCGTTAAGTTTCTGGGTGAACAGAAGAAATTAGTGCTCGGGTGGCCTTTTCACTGGCACAAACAGCCACAGGCTTCAGGGTCCCTGTCCCGCCCCGCTGGAAAGAGCCTGAAGAAGGTGGAGTTTGCCTCTCAAGCCCAGGCTCTGCTGCCATCCACGTCTTCTGAGCAAGCCTCTGTGCCCTGGCCCAGCTCAAACGGGCTCTCTGCCTTTGAACCTTCCCCCTGGATTTGTCAGCCCCCAGAGAGTTACTGGAACATCAAGATCAGGAAACTCAAAACCACTGCAACTCAAAGTTACATTTCTTTTCATGTTTTAAACATCTGACTTCTCCAAACTGCTTACTTCAGTTTTTCTCCTTGAATCAAACTTTCTATTCTCTTGTAGATCTCTAATCCGCTATCTCCCAGCCCTCCTCCCACCCCACCGCCTCACCTGCCACGGGGGACACCTAACCTCAGGGTACTCCCCCGTCGGCCACAGCATGGGTGCAAGGATGAAGGTGAAGGCGGAAGCGCGCAAGACAAAATATGACAGCGGCATTTCGTTTCCTAACAGGTTTTACTCAGCTACAAAACTCCCTTTTCCATTCGTAAGTCATCACTAACAATGGGGCCGCAGAAACCACGACACTTTCTCACCCTCTGCTTGCCCAGCTTCTCTACACGGGAGGTGCATCTGCTGTGCTTCCGGATGCTCTTTCATTACTTTTTTTTTTTTTTTTAAGAGACAGGGTCTCAGTCTGCAGCCCAGGCTGAAGTGCCTTGGTGCAATCATGGCTCACTGCAGCCTTGAACTTCTGGGCTCAAGTGATCTTCCACCTTAGCTTCCCAAGTAGCTGTGACGACAGATGTGTGCCACAATACCCGGCCTCCTTGATTACTTCTAGGAGTTACTGCTCTTTCATTCTGAATCAGGCCAGGAGCATACACCTGCAGAATGCTTAAAAAACGTGGAAGCATTTTTGGCTGCCACAGTGACTAAGAGATGCTATAAGCGTTTAGTAAGCAGGACAGTCAGCTCAAAGACTTGTGTGACTCAACTGCAAAGGGTGCCCCCCTCCACGTACACCCGAGGCCTGGCATGCTGACTCACACAGGGTGACAACAGGTTAGTTAAAAACTAGCCACAATCCCACCTTCAGAGATCATCATTATTTTTAAAAGTATATTCCTTTGTCTGTTGTTCTTAATTATCTAATTTTTTTGGAAAAATTCAGGTGGAATGTTTACAATAAGGATTCTCCCTGGTTATAAAGATTCCTGGGAACATCATTTTCAAAAAATGCAGAATATTCCCAAATGCAGATAAAGCTGGATTTACTTAAAAGCTCCCCCACTGTTTCTGCAGCAATGGGGCTGTCCATTTTTCTATTTCCTAAGGATGAAGTTTGCAGGGATAGCCATTTATCCCCCCTCCGCCACAGCCCAGGTGCCGGGCTGTGCGAGGAACCATCAGGTAGGGGGTGAAGAGGTGCCTTTCAGTGCTCAGCTCTGCACAGTAGGAACTGTCCACCTCGTGGAGGGGATGCCGGTCTCACTGTGAGTGAGTTCTGTTCCTGTCCAACAAGGGTTCTCTGTGTCTGCTGAAGGTACTATTCTTCAAAAGTGGCCCTACTAGAATTACGAGCAGAGAGCCTAGGAGAAAATAAGCCCTCATTTGTCTTGCAAATTAAACCCTATTAACCCCAGAGGCTGCTCCATGAACATGCTTCTAATATTAGCTATGCTGCATACATTATGTGGATCTCATGTTTTCAGCATACGTTAGATATAAAATATATTAAAATTCTGGGATATTTCTTCAACCAACCAAAAGGATTCTAATGTTCCAATATGCAGGGAACTTTGGAGGAAGACTATGTTAGTTAATTCTGAGTACGTATGACACAGACTATAACTGTCATAACATAGACTGTAATTGTCAACCGCGTATCAAAAAATCCAAAATAATTCCAGTGAGTCATTTTGTCTGCTTAACATTTTCTCCAAGCCGTAGCATGCACAAAGTGAAAACTACCTTAATTTGAAAAATGTAAAGCTTCTACCTTGTGAAATATGAACTAAAAGAAATTGTGAAATCCTGATTTTAATGACCACTCTTGAAGGAATTATATGATCAGTTACTTTATCATGCTCTAGTGATGGGTTGTCAAAAATAATTTTGGAAAACTTGTATGGCTGGAACTTTTCCATATACATTTCCGAATGGCTTATCAGTTTCTAGAAAAAGTCCTGCTGTGATTTTGACTGGGATCATGTTAAATCCATCAATTTGGGGAGAACAGGCACCTTAACAATACTGAGTCTTCCAATCTAAGAACACAGTATATCTCTCCATTTCTTTAGATATTATTTTATTTGTTTATTAAGGTTTTGTAGCCTTCTCTGTGTGTGTGTGTGTGTGTGTGTGTGTGTGTGTGTGTGTGTCTCCTGCAAGTATCATGAGATATAAACCATTTCATGTTTTTGTCTTCTATTATAAATGGAACGATATTAAAAATTTTAGTATCTAATATTCATTACTAGTATATGGAAAGGCAATTGGTTTTTGTCTGTTGAATAATTTTGTAGGTTTTGGGGAATTTTCTGTATAGACAATCATGCCTTCTATAAACAAAGTTTTATTTCTTCCCTTTCCCAAATCATCTTTTTCTCTTGATGTACTAGATTGGCTAGGACCTTCCTCTGAATAGGCATAGTAAGAGTGGACAAACACCTTTGTCTTATTTCTGATTTTAGGAGGAAAGCATTCAATCTTTTATCACTAGATATTACGTCAGCAATAAGTATTTGATAGATTTCTCATTATCAAATTAATAAATTTTTCTGAGATTATCACTGGTTTATCTTCATTTTTCCTATTGATATGGAGAATTGATTGACTGTGAAGTACTGAACAGTCTTACATTCATAAGACAACTCAACTTGGTCATGTTCCATCATCCTTTACATATTTCCTTTTTTCAAGTTGCTAATATTCCTGAGGACTTCCGTATTTTATGTACATATGGAATATTGGTCTGTAATTTCCTTCTAATCCCTTTATTTGGTTGTGGTATCAAGGTAATGCTGCCATCATAAAAACAGCTGGAAAGTATTTCCTCCTCGTGTATTTTCTGGAAGAGTTTCCTAGAACAGACATATTTCTTCCATAAATATTTTGTAGAATTCCCCAATGAAGACAACTGGGTCTGAAATTTTCATTATGGTAAGGCTTAAATTATAAATTCAATTATTATGATAGATATAAGACTATTTCTTCTTGAATGAGCTTGGTAGTCTGTGCCTTTCAAAAAAGTTTTTCAGGATGGGAGCGGTGGCTCATGCCTGTAATCCTAGCACTTTGGGAGGCCGAGGCAGGAGGGTCATGAGGTCAAGAGTTCCAGACTAGTCTGGTCAATATGGCGAAACCCCGTCTCTACCAAAAATACAAAAATTAGCCAGGCTTGGTGGCATATACCTGTAGTCCCAACTACTCGGGAGGCTGAGGCAGGAGAATCGCTTGAACCCGGGAGGTGAAGTTTGCAGTGAGTCGAGATTGTGCCACTGCACTCCAGCCTGGCGACAGAGTGAGACTCTGACACACACACAGAAAAGTTACTGATTTATCTGAGTAAACACATGGGCAGCATAACTGTCCTGCTATGCACTTACTTTTTTTCTTTCAGTGTCAGTATGTTTTGTAGCAATGGTTGTTAATATATGACTTCACTCTATTTTTTCTCTGGCCACAGATTTATCAGTTTAATGGATGTTTTTCCAAAGACACCAGTTCTTTGACTCACTGGCATTTTCTACTGTTTTTCTGTTTTCCATGTTATTGATCTTTGTTTTTATCTTCATTATCTCCTTCCTTCTGTATGTCTTGGGTTTACTTGTTCTTATTTTTCTGATTTCTTAAAGCAGCAACTTAGATCATTGTTTTGAGACCTTTTCCTATTACAAAAACTGACCGTTACACATTTCCCTCAAAGCACACTTTTAGCTGCAACCTATAGCTTTTGATAAGTTGTGTTTTCACGTTTATAAAATACAAAATCTTTTCTAAGTTTCCCTATGACTTCTTTGAATGACAGGTAAGAACTTCCAAATATTCTGGATTTTCCACATATTGGCCTTTGTTACCTGTATTCCAGAAATGTTCATTATACCAAGTTGGTGGATAATGCCATTCAAATTGTCTACATCCTTACTGATTTTAGGAGTTGTTGATCACTAAGAGACAGTGAAATCTCCATTTATAACTGTGGACTTATCTATTTCTCCTTTCCATTTTTGCTTCATTTTTTTGGAATTCTGTTGTCAGGTACATAGCTCTTTAGGATAGTTACATCTCTCTGGTGAACTCTACACTTTATCACTATGTAACATCTCTCTTTATCCCTAGTAACATTCTTTTGCACAAGAGTATACGATATCTGATGCTAATATAGCCATTTCAGATATCTTACCTTTAATGTTTTTCTCTTTAACAACCAATTCATGTTTTTTATAGATTTTTACTGTATTTTTTCCATTAATTTCCGCTCATCTTTTCTTCTGCTTTTTAAAAGGTCTATTCTGTTGATTTTCTAACTTATTAAAATGTATACTTCTGTGGCTAATCTGAATAAAAATTTCCACTTCGTCATTTACGTTGTATTGAGTTAACCTATTATGCTTGTTTTCTTACTATGTAGTCACTTTTTGTATCTCTAACAAGGCTGTGAATCTTAGAATCTATTTTCCATATCATCATAGCTCTGCCAGTTTTCCTTGGGTTAGTATTTTCTTCCATGCTTCTTTCCATCACTTTACCCTCGAAGTTTGAAAGTCCTTACATTTTGGATAACCTTTGAGTGGTATATATTCAGATTTTTTTTTATATTACATTTTTCAGTCTTTTTCTTATTGGTGAGTTTAGTTCATTTACATTTATGGCAATTATTAAGGTGTACCTTTTGAGGCCTTGTGAGAATAGTTTTGTCAAGTCTTCATATTTTAAAGTTTTAGCTGAATATAACACTCTGTTCTAAGATATTTTCCTTTAATACACCGAAAACACTCCTCCATTTTCTTCTTATATTCAATATTGTGGTTGGCAAATCTGAAGCGAATATGACCACTGGTCCTTTATATTCTGAAGCGAATATGACCACTGTTCCTTATTCTTGCTAATGTTTTAGATTTTTCTCTATTCTTAAATTTCGCTGTGCTGTTCCAGATGTCAGTTTTTCTTTTTTTTTTTCTTTTTGGTGGTGTTTGTCTGTTTCTCCCCCACTCTTTGGTCCTCTTTCTTGGACTTCTTATTCTGAAGTCTTTCATGTTTTCTTAATTCCAGGAAATTTATATCCATTATTTCTTCAACTCTTTCTTCCCGGAGGGAATGTGAGATGGGAGACATCGATCTGTTTTTGAACCGTTGTTCTTTAGTTCTCATGGGACTCATAGATAAGCAGCCTACCTCTCCACTTCAGGGAAGCTGCAGCACCACAGCACTCAGTTCTAAACGTTACAGATTGCTGTGTCTAGGACATTTAGGTGGAGTTAAATGAAACACGTCACCTTTTTCCTTTTGAAGTATGCAAAGCAGGGAATCCTGAGCGTATGTTCTCCTTCAGCGTGACCCAGCACCGGCCAACTAGGAAAATGTGTGCCCACCTAGAATTTCAGCCTGAGACCAGAGCAAGGACTACAGGAGGCACTCACTCTCCTGTGAGTACAAGGCTGCCACTTGCTACATGACTTTGCTCAGGCTGCCAACACAGGATACCACAGACCAGGTGGTTTAAAGAACAGACATTTGTCTTCTCACAGCTCCAGATGCTGGAAGTCTAGGTTCCAGGTGTTGGCAGGGTTGGTTTTCTCTGGCACCTCTCTTCTTGGCTTGCAGGTGGCCACCCCTTGCTGCCACTTCACATGGTCACCTCTGTGCACAGAAGCCTATGGTATGTCTGTGCCCTAATCTCCTCTTCTTAAAAGGACACTAGACAGACCGAATTAGGGCCTATTCTAACAACCCCAATTTCACTTTAAGTACCTGCTTAAAGGCCCCATCTCCAAATACAGTCATGCTCTGAAGCACCGAGGGCGAAGGCTCCAACATGGGAATCTGGGGACGCAAATCACTTGCACAAGTCTGAGAGTGAGCCTCCTTCCACCTCGCCCCTACGCAGACCTCTTGCCTCATCTCCTCTCATGCCTCCTAAACTCGTAATGAAAATTCATTCTCAAGTGGTTCATTCTGCCAGAAAGACAAAAAGGAACCAGCCTGTGTTGAGCACCTATATACATTCTGAAGCATGATCCCACGTTGTCTCCATTACTCTGGATGTAGGAATTCCAGCAAGGAGAAAGAGCCCCACTGCACAAGACGGCCTTGGCTTTGAGGAAGGCCCTGAAGTCACAGGGCAGGGCAGGTCCATCTGCACTTACACCAGGCTCCTAAGACACAGCCCTTTTCCATTTACAGCAGTTTTCTACTCAAGGGGCACTAGTTCTCCCTGGGAAAGATGAAAACACTCTTGAAGGCACTCATTAAGAGGTGTGAACTCCACTTACACCCAATGGAGCTTTTCAGATACACATTATGTTACTTGTCACACCACACTAATTAGTGACAAGGGGTGCTTCTACCTAAACAGGTCATTGAAAATGTAAAATATATGAGAAACAACAACACTTTTATTCAAGAGAAACAACCTTGCAAAATCCTACAGGTTTATAAAGCCTCTGACTTTGACAACTCGAGTGTGGCGGTTCTTGTCAATTAAACTTGGCTCTATAATTAGAAAGCAAAATTTTCAGTGTACATTTAATGAGTTTAAAATCTAAAGATAACTTGAAAACCATTCATTGTAGATTATTTTTCAACTGTATAATTCTGATTTACTCAAGATTATATAATTTGTTATGTTCATATACATTTTAAAAACATTTTCTCATAAATGCAAATGTGAAAATGGCTTCATTAAAGGAAAAATAATGTAATTTCAAAAAGAACTTTCGTTCTGGGGGAAAACGGGCATCCACAAAACAATCTATGGAACTCGTAATCAATGGTGGAATGCTGAAAGCTTTTCCTCTAAATTCAGTAACAAGACAAGAATGCCCATTATCACGACTTCTATTCAAAACTATACTAAAGGCCTAGCCAAACAGCCAAGAAAAGAAATAAAAGGTAAAACTGAAAAAATGAGTACCAGCATTAGGTCTTCTTTCAATGACAGTTGCTTAGGATTCACCCCAAACTTGGCTATAAGCATCACTGCAAAGACCCCTTTTCAATGATGCAAACAAAGAGTCTCTTCAGAGCCGACATTTATTGAGCGCTTACTGAATACTAGCCTCTGTGCTGGCTATACATCAATGCGTTCCATTCCTGCAGTGGTCTTGAGGGGGTGTCTACCCATTTCTTCAGGAACAGTTCAGAGGTGACGATCTAGACAATGTCAGTGTCTCAGGCTGGACTTGGGTGAAAAAATACAAGGCACTTTGGGGGTTTCTCCATCACAAAAATGTGTAACCAAAGCAAAGTGTTGTGAAGATGAACGCTGTACTTCATACATGAATTTCTGAACAAGAACCTTATAAATCTTAACTAATTTGAGAAAAAAGAAAAGATAACTGAGACAACCACATTCTATCTTTTCTCAGTTCAAACATACTGGCCAAGAGCATGCGTATTTTAAACTAAAATATGTAAAGTTTCCGGTCCCTGTTTTTTGCCACAGAGAACACACATCCACCCTTGATATCTATTCTGGTGCGATTACAGCAGGAGCTCCCTGCAGCTTGATTGGGAGAAGCTGTCTTATTCTTGTCTCTGACAGATGCAGGCCTGGCCATTCCATATCAGCCTGGCACAGAGTCCCCAGGTTACACTGTGAGAGTCCTTCGGAAGTAAGGCAATTGTTTTTTTTTTTTTTAAAAAGGAAGAAAGAGAGAGAAAAAAAAGAATGAAGAAGAGAAAGAAAAAGGAAGAGAAAGAGGGAGAGAGAATGGGAGTATTGCTTTATTGCCCAGGCTAGAATGCAGTCTAAAAATGGGAATTGAAATTTTTATGCCAATAATTTTTTTTTTTTTTTTAGTTTAAAGACAAGTAGAATTTACATGGTCACTAAGACTCTACATTATCTGGCTTGCCTCTCCCAACTCATTCTAGACTGCCCTTCTCACTATGAACTAGACACTTCCATCTTCTTTCTGTTCATTGAATACACTAAGCTGGTCTTTCCTTGGTACCTGGAAGTAAGGCAATTGTTAACAGACACAGGTGACCACTAGTGGCCTCCCTGTCTCAAAAAGTGCTATCAATGAGCAGAAAGTTTAGGGGAAGCAAATTTCTTTTTAAAACTTCATGTAACTACTATAATAGCACAGATTTAAATTATGTACCTTAAAAATATTTTTTAAAAAACATCCCAGCACTTCTCTTTCCAGGCAAGATGGAATAAGAGAGACAGGATTCACCTCTCACCAAAAAGAACCAAAAAGAAAAAAATAAATTAAATAGAACAACACTTTTCAAGACACTGGAGAGCAAAGTACAGAGATGGATGAGGGAGTAAAGGCTGCAGACAGCCCTGAGAGTTCCCAGCACAGCACTGGAGGGGAGTGCAGGAAGGGAGGGCCTGGCCAGCTGCCAACGGAGGGGATGGAGCTGTGAGCCTGGAAACAGGACAGGGAGTTTGTGAGACCGAGATGGAGACAGAGACACATCTCCGCAAGAGGAATCCTGAGATCTGTGGCAGGCCACCTTCACAAAGTCATCAGAGTACTGATGGGCACGGCCACATCAGGAAACTACCCCAGGCAGGAAAAGAGCTGTCTGTGAGGATGAAAGGGCAGCAACCGCTGCTCTTGCAGGGCTGGGAGCATGACTTTTCCCGACAGCCAGACTGGAACACCTCCTATTCACAGACCATCACGGGGAGCTGAGAAGGGGCTGGCCTCAGTACACTGCACTGGTTCTACCTAAAGAATCTTAAAAACAAGACCCAAAAGAGTCAAACTATTCCCAAGTAATTTAACTGTGTCCCAGAACAAAGCTCAAGGAACTGTATTCGAAGGCACAAATAACCAAAACTCAACACGGTAAAATTCACAATACTGGACATGCAATCAAAGATTACCAGGCACGCCAAGAAGCAGGAAAATATGACCATCATGAAGAAATATACCAATCAATTGAAACTGATCAAAAACTAACTCAGATGTTAAGATTAGCAGACAAGGAAACAAAAGGTTAATGTAACTCTATTCCAGACATTCAAAAAGTTAATTAGAATTATCGAATACATTAACACAAAGATCCAAACAAAACTCTCAGAGTTAAAAACTAAAAAAAATCTACAATGGAAAAATACATCAAGTGAGAATAATAGATTAGACACTGCAAAAGAAAAGATTAGTGAACTTGAATATATACCTATAGAAACCACACAAAATGAGGACAGAGAAAGGAAATCAAAAGGAAGCAAGGAAGGATTATCAGTGAGCTTTTGAAAAACTCCAGGAAACTGTACACTTGTGTAGTTGGAGTTTCTGAAAGAAAAAGGAAAAAAATACATTTGAAGAAATAGTCAAAATATTTTCCAATTTGATGCAAACTACAAATGCACAGATACAAGATAATCAGTGAAACCAAGTAAAAGACACATGAAGAACCGCACCAAGCGGTATCACAATATAATTGTTCAAAAAATTGATAAGGAGCCTTACAACCTACCAAAAGGGGAAAAACATGTCACACAGAGGCACAAAAAGATGGGAACGACAGCAGATTTCTTAATGGAAACAATGCATGCAAAAGGGCAGTGTAGCAAAATCTGTAAAGTACTGGGGACAAAAAACTCTGTCAATCTAGAATTCTATACCCAGTGAAAATATTTTTAACAATCAAGAAGCAATAAAGACTTTTTGGGCATTAAAACGCTGTAAGAAGTCATCTGCTATAGACTGGCACAACGAGGAAGAGTAGAAGAAGCTGCTGGGCAGAAGAAAACGATGCCAGGTGGAAATGGATCTAAACAGAGTGAAGAGCAATAAAGCTTTATTAAAACACAGTTGTATTAATTCTTTTATGTTTTGTCTATGATTGCTCTCACAAAAACGGCAGAATAACCAAGACAGAGACTAATATATTTACTGTCTGGTTCTTTAGAGACAATGTTCATAAACCTTGTATTAAACAAATCTGTTTTCATTTGAAATTATTTGTCCTTTTGTATCTGTATTTATGTTACTGTCTTTATTTTTATACATATACACACGTTTATGCATGCAAAGAATAACTTTTAGAATGAGGCTCACCGAATAGTCACCCTGCTTATTTGGGGGCTGTGAGTTGGGAGGTAATTTGTTATTTCTTTTGCTTTCTTGTATTGCTTAAATTTTAAAAATAAGTAAAAGCCATTTTATAAAATGAATTCATTAGTTTTAAAAAGTAATATAACTATACTATAAAAAATTTAAAATACAGGCAAGAAAAAATAGGAAATTTCTTGATCGTCACTCCTAAAATAGCCATTATCATCATTTAAGAGTATTCACTTTAGGGCCGGGCGCGGTGGCTCAAGCCTGTAATCCCAGCACTTTGGGAGGCCG
This sequence comes from Aotus nancymaae, assembly GCF_030222135.1. Classification (NCBI taxonomy): domain Eukaryota; kingdom Metazoa; phylum Chordata; class Mammalia; order Primates; family Aotidae; genus Aotus; species Aotus nancymaae. The sequence continues at coordinate 1,524,026 of NW_026988421.1, forward strand.
AGGCGGGTGGATCACGAGGTCAAGAGATCGAGACCATCCTGGTCAACATAGTGAAACCCCGTCTCTACTAATACAAAAAATTAGCTGGGCACGGTGGCGTGTGCCTGTAATCCCAGCTACTCAGGAGGCTGAGGCAGGAGAATTGCCTGAACCCAGGAGGCGGAGGTTGCGGTGAGCCGAGATCGCGCCATTGCACTCCAGCCTGGGTATCAAGAGCGAAACTCCGTCTCAAAAAAAAAAAAAAAAAAAAAAAAAGAGTATTCACTTCAAGCTTTTTCTCACACGGCATAGTTGTAACTCTAATGTGCATAAGCCTTCACACTCCACTTTTTCACTTAACAGAAGCATTTATCCCTGACCACATAGTCTCACAGGCATTAGCTGTTGCCTGGGTTTGGTGAGACGAAGTGGCGTATTATCTACACAATCTCACTAGTGCTGAGCATCTAGGTTGGGTTCCTTGTTACCATGATAAGAGAAGCTGCAATGTATAACTTTTTTCCATAATTGAGATTTTTTTCTAGAATATACTTTTTCAAAGTGGGAATCCTGAATCAAAGGGTTTTTAACATTTTTATGTCTGTATGCATACCGTTCACAAGATTGACAGCAACTTACAGTATCAGCAGCATCATAAGAAAACATCCCCATTTCCAGCCATCCTTCAAAACATGAAATATTTTGTATTTGCATTTTTTCCCTAATATTAATGGTGAAAACCAGCATTTTATTTTAATTTACGTAAAATTTTTGTCCAGAAAATATTTTAAAATACACAAGAAGCAGTTATTTTCAGATGATGTATTTAAATGATACTTTACCCTTTACTTAACTTATTCCATTGTACCTAAGTATTCCTGTGCATGAGACATGGAATCAAGCAACATTAAATGAGAATCTTCTGAACTTGACTTTTAAAGACACCCAGTCACTCCCAGAATAAAGATGAGACATTCAACCCACTCCACTATGTGACTGGGCCAACAACCCCCTCTCTGCCCCCCAAACTCTAGCATGTGCACAAGTGTTCCCAAATTACCAAAGAATCAAGCTGGCATCCCCAGAGCAGCAGGCAGGGTCTGTCCCATTCACCAGAACCAAGGACAGTGCCTGCCACACATGTGGCATTTAGATATCTGTGGGATAAAGGAAGGGAATCACTATTGTTGGGACAAAAAACAGCTTGATCTTCAATCAGGATAATTTCAAAATCCTCTATCATGTGCTTCTGGCTGAACTGGTGAGGTCACATGTGAAAATACTCACTTCAGTCTTCCTAAGCCTCATTACGTCCCTTGTGACACAGATAGTTACTCAGTGGCCTCACTGCCTGGTGGAGTTCTTGTGTCCATGACTGAGATACAGATGAGCAAAGTGCTCTATGAAACTCAAGGCACCCGCCCACATGCAATCCACTGCCAGGGTGGCATGGCGGTACACTTTGGTGTAGTTAAAAATGGAAATAAGCTAAATAACCAATCACGGGGTGTTAAACAAATTATGAAACATCCATAAACCAGGTTATTACTCATCCAATAAAAGTCATGTCCAAGGATGTGGCACGATGCACATGCCGTTGTGTGAAAAGGCGTATCATGTTATAACACGGGCGGTGTGACGCCATCCACGCTCGCTTGACATTTGTTTGCTGTAGGCACAAAAACAAACTAAAAGGCAGGGCAAGGTGGCTCAGGCCTGCAATCTCAGCACTTCGGGAGGCCAAGCTGGGAGGATCACTTCAGCCCAGGAGTTCAAGACCAACCTGGGTAACATAGGGAGCCGCCATCTCTTAAAAAAGAAAGAAAGAAACTAGAAGGACTGACAAAATATAGATAACAGTTAAATCTGTGATAGAAATCTAAATTTTTATTTATGTGTTTATTAAATTGAGACAGGGTCTCACTCTGCCATCCAGGCTGGGGTACAGTGGCAGGATCTCGGCTCACTGCAGCCTCCACCTCCCAGGCTCAAGTGATCTTCCTACCTCAGCCTCCCGAGTAGCTGGGACCACAGGTGCACACCACCTCGCCTGGCTAATTTTCTGTTATTTTGGTGGAGACAGGGTTTTGCCATGTTGCCCAGGCTGGTCCTGAACTCCTGAGCTCAAGCGATCTGCCCACCTTGGTCTCCCAAAGTGTTGGGATTACAGATGTGAGTCACCATGACCATCCAAATTTTTACTTTCTTTATACCTTATTTTCAACAATAACCATGTATACCTTTTATAACCTCAAAAAAATTACAAAACTATGTATGTGTGTAAGCCATCATTGTTACTAATGTAAACAGCCCTGAAACAGTATAATTTCCAGAAGTTTACATTGTAAGAGTCCTTCATTCTTCTTCTGTCTCATCATTTGAACAACATATGGCAGGATGGATAATACATTCGGTCAACAAATTACTATTTGACTCTTTAACACAGCTATGAAAACAAAGAGCTAAGCCTCCCTCTATTTTCTACCCTTAACGGGGACTGTGTAAATCTCAGGTTATATCGTCACAGCTGAGTTACAAATTCCTAAGAAATGGGATCTTAGTTATATTAAAAAAAAAAAAAAAAGCAGACTGGTTCCACTAACGGAAATAAAAGCTGAGAAACAAAATGCATAACCTGGAAACACGGATGGGAGACACGAGCAGCAAATTCCTTTTCCTGGCTTCACGTTTACGGTCCTATTGATACTGATGAGATTTGGGATTTCAAGATATTTTTCCTTCCCTTTTTCATTAAACACAAAACAAGTGTACAGATTTCTGGACAGCAATGCACTTTTCTAAAGCATTTACAAAATAAAGCAACTATTTTTAACGTGAGCTATTTTTCTTTAAGTGAGCTGTATTGGAAGCACCCTGGCCATGTTTTTCAGTATGATCACGTTAGTGCAATGAAATAATTCACAAAAAGTGGCTTTAGCTTCTCATGACACTTTACTCAGTAATTGGTATTTAGCAGCCCTTGCCAGTTCACCATTAAAAATGGGTTATTTTATTGATCACAACACCTTGAGAGACAGCATCTCAGCTCTGCCCACGAACATCTTCCTTCTGTTTTCTTTCTCTAGCAGTTCTAAGCGTCTCAGCCATCCACACGCCTTCAATCTCACACACACTAACAAAGTAAAGGCGACGGAGTCTCAGGACGAATTTTAAACACTGCAATGAGTTTATCTTCAAGGTCCTTGGCGCATTATGAGAATGGAAATATTTTTTTTTTTTTCTAAAAGCAGGGGAGAAAGGTAGCTGGCAAGTTCAGCCTGCGAGATAGTTTGTTTCAAAGGAAGGGTTAATATCTTTCCTCACATCCAGCCATGAGCTACACCAAAGAGCTCCTCACGGCATGAGATGGGAAGACATTTCACTTGATGTTGCTCAAATCCAACTTTTAAATTGCCCTTCAGAGGAATCTCTAGGCAGACAAGCCGACCTTCTACAGGGAGATCAAAGGGAAGTGGAATCAGAGTGGCCAGGCCCTTTCATCTGGACGGACAACACCAGCACCCGGTACCTGTTGCTCCTACAGGGAAGATGTTGAGAGAATTGCATATTAACCAGGCACCTTGGGCTCCTGGCACGTGCAGGTGGACACGGCTGGCCAGCCATAGACTGGAGACGCATGTGATGAACCAGACAAAGAACACAGCTGCGGAACAACGGCCCAGCCCCTTTCTCTGCTTCCCCCCAACGTTCTTTTACAAGTTCATCGCTCCACGGCCAGATCTGTGCTCGTAAGGGCCTTGACGGCTGACACGCTATTTACCTTCTCTGTGAAAAGAACAAATCACTTTGCATATTTGTTCCAATAAACTGTGTTTTCCTTTTCAAATTTCTGGGTAATTCTGTGCTCACAAGGAGGATGGGTCGGGTAATTCTGGAGAAGTCCAGGAAACATACACCCACCCTGCATGCTGTACCTTCCCTACGTCCCATCGGTGAAAACCTGCATTGTGGTTTTGAGGAATAGGAAAACATCCTCTTGGAATTCAGCCGAGATCATGAATATGTTTTATCTGTGAGCAACGGCAGAAATGGAGACCGACCTTTACACACATGTTTATGCATGCAAAGAATGATTAATTCTCAGTGATCCTGAAGATCCTAAAGATGATCAATGCAAAGGGGCTGAGGTGGCATTGCTCACACAAACACAGTGCCAGTCACTGGGTCATGGAATCATATGCTGCTTAACTGTTCTATCCTTCCAAAGTAAATTAAGACCCCACACTTCACCAGAAGAAGACCTGAGGTAAATTCAGATGCTTAAGGTTTACGAGTAGCCACAGCCAGCCTACGATGTGAAATGTACTACCATGGACAATAAAATCTTCTATGATACACTCATACAATACACATAGCACATGCCGAGTGTGTCTGTTTGTGTAGAGATAGCACTGAAATTTCCAGTACAGAGATAACCAATACTCATGCAGATATTTCCGCAGTCTGAAGTCAGGCAGTACTAAGGGTTTATAAGGCATGTTTCATATAGAAGCAGCAAGTGATCCATATAATGTCAAATTATTTACAGGATCTTTAAAGGAATACGAACCACTGACAAGGGAAGTCCTAAGGCCACAGGCCCGGGGAAGGTGACATGGTAGTGCAGATCATCGCCGCCTGGCAAGGTGCTGTCGGGACTTGCTCCAGCTGGGAAGCCTGACCGCAGGGCAAGGCTGTATGCTGCAGGAGAGGCGTTGGGAAAAGCCCTTCCCGCATGGGCGCCCTGGGAGTGGGCAGGAAGGGAGCCCGTGCTGTCTGGCTTTCAATGGCTGCTGCTGCTGCTTCCAAGGAAGGAAGGGGATAAGCTCCTGGTTCCATCCTTCCTTCTGTCCCGTGAACAGCCAGAATCTTCAGAAGAAAGGGAAGAGGGGTGGAGTCAGCTTAAATCTGACTGAATTCAAAGTTCAAGGTTTTTTTTTTTTTTTTTTTTTTTTTGAGATGGAGTCTCACTGTTGTTCAGGCTGAAGTGCAGTGGTGCAATCTTGGCTCACTACAAACTCCGCCTCCTGGGTTCAAGTGATTCTCTACCTCAGCCTCCCAAGTAGCTCAGATTACAGGCGCCTGCCACCACACCTGGCTAATTTTTGTATTTTTAGTAGAGATGTGATTTCACCATCTTGGCCAGGCTGGTCTTGAACTCCTGACCTTGTGATCCACCCGCCTCAGCCTTCCAAAGTGCTGGGATTACAGGCATGAGCCACTGTGTCCCGTCAAGTTCATGTATTTTAACAGCCCCACAAGCCTTGGCTTGATTCCAGCCAAGGCTCCCAGCAGTCTGAGCTCTATGTGCCTCTTGGCACCCACAGCTTGAGACGCATTTGAGCCTGACACGCATTGCCTCCTTCATCAATACAAACTGTGGATTCCACGAGTTCTTTCCCCACGTAAAACCCACCGGTTTTTGTCCTGGGATGTTTTGCCAAATGATTCAGTTCAGGGGCTGTCTTCCAGAAAGGTGAGCACAGAGAGGCTCAGAAAGCACTGTGGGGTCCTTGCCAGGGCAGATGCAGGTGCCAGGACACAAGACCAGCTCAACTAGAGAGAGGCAGTGACCAGCACTGCCCATCGACTGAGAAACCCACCAGCACCACCTTCCACAAAACGCCCCGCTTCAAACCAGGGCAAAACGTGAAATAGTCAGGAAATGTTTAGTCACTGCAACTTCTTCCTCGAGTTTTATCACTTTTTCCAAAACATATATGGTAAACTCAGAAGCTTTCTGAAAAATAATTTACACTGAGTTCATTCCACAGAAGCAGGTTCTATGAAGTTACGGTCTTTGATGAACAGACCAGTGTAAAAAATGAAAAGTAAGGCTGTATTTCTACAAAAGCATCTTCGGTGGAAAATACCCCAAAGCATCTGAAACTGCTTTTAAGATGCCACTCATCTGCATGGACATTAAAATTCTTCAACAGGACTAAAATATATTTATCACCAGCTAGAGTTTTAAACACCAGCCAGACGCTTCCAACATGGCGTCATTATCAAGTCACGTCTGGTTAATAACTTCAAACAACAAAGGCTTACTCAGAACACAACAGGGAAGACAATATCAATGCAATATAGTAGGAAGGTAACTGACTCTCAGCTCCTGCTCAGAACCTAACTCCTGGCCCACGACCACATTCACATTACAAAATTCGTTTTGTATTTTTCTTCTAGCTATGGGAACAAAATAAGCTACTTAGATGACAGTCAAGTGTCTGTAAAATACACAACGACAATCATTCCCAGTGGAAACACGGCAGATATTTATACAAGAGCAAAATATGAAGCATAGTAGCAAAAGGCTAACATGAGGGTGTTTATTTTTAGAGGCTCTTCCGGAAGAAATCATATGGCTGTGAGGAAGGAGGCCTCGGCGAGGACGCTCAGTGCTCACGTCTCATATTCGTCATGAAGAGTGGAAGGCCGGGGCCAGATGAAGACATTACAAAAAAAATACAGTTCTGTACCAGGAACACCAAAATCACTACTACCATACACTCGGGGGTGAAAAACTGAATTCTTACTGCAAAAACAGCTTTGATTTTTTTCTTTTTTTTTGAGTAGAGGAGGGAGATAGGGAAGAGACGGGGCATATTCTGCTTTTTTCCTTCAAGTTTCTGTTTTTGTTAGACTGGTTCCAGAAATCCTAGTCTCTCCCTGGGGAATCCCAGCTTAGCTTAGCCTGTCACCATCTTCAATTACCAGAGTCACATATGTTAGACTGATCCACGTGAGAAAAACAGTCACTGGATACTTTTCAACCCACACCCTAACCCCCAGCACACACATCAACAACTGAAGTCTTCCTTTGATACCTCACTTTCAAGTGGAGCTTCTAATTACATTAAAACCAAGCCAGAACCAAGGGAGACACACGGCGTTTCTTCCTGCCTGTGAGCTGGCTCATGTGGAGCCTCCTGAAAGCCAGCGTGAGGGATAGGGTGGGTGGCAGCACCTCCGTTCCCTCAGAGGCAGGCAGCACCCATCACTCTCCTTGATCTCTGGGTGCGCTGGGAGCCTACCCATGCTTCTTGCCCTGTGCACCGCACCACTGACTCGGATGAGAAGCTACCCTGGCATCGCCTTACACCAGCTCCACAGTCGGTTTACAAAACAATTCAGCTTTGACATCACTGGGTTAATATGAACAGTTTTGAAAAGAGTAATTATAGTGCATCTTGGGAAAAAAAAAATCTATGACTTTACCCAAAGCGCTTCACCACGGTGTTATTGGAGGCGGAAAATGGCACTGTCCAGCAGAAATCAGGCTGGTGTAGCCAGAACCAGAGGCTGTGGTCCCCAACGCAGCTTTCCCCAGAGACCAAGGCCCTGGGCATGCAGAACGGCCAAGAGGATCCCGACAGAGAGCACAACAAAGTGTCCTGCCTGCCCTCGGAACCTTCCCAGCTTGGGCATCTCTCTGCAGGCAGGCAGGTGGCAGGCTGGAGAAAACAGCATGGGGCCCAGGCTGGAGCCAGCTCCAGGGCATCAGGCCTTCCTCAAGGGAGAAACATTTTCATCACCCCTGAAAGTCACACATGCTGCCCGAAGCTCAAGGAAGTCTTAAAAAGAACTCCCCAGTCTTCGGCAATCCTGTTCACACAGGTGGTCTCTGCCAATGCTTACGTGACACAAATAACTTCATCTCCCCATTACCCAAAATGCAGGTGGGATGGAGAAGGAGAGGCACGTGGGTGGGGAGATTAATCTACTAAACGTTCTTGATCTCCCCACCACCCACATGCTTATATGTGAGGCTGATAAACTCCAGGGCTCTTCCTAAGCACTGAGCAGTTCATGGGGGTAAACAGAGCCTAGTCCACCTGTCCATAAGTAATGGCGGCTGCCCTGTTGGTCCAGTACAAATTGCCACTCTGCCCGGGAAGGCAGCTCCAGATTGCCCTAACTGGCAAGCAAACGCATTCTGCAAACTGGCAGGCAAACACATTCTGTGCCAGCATGAGCTGAAGGGACAGGTGGAAATCAGAAGGAAAACTTTTTTTCTGGGAAGAGTCTAATAAAGACTAAAGTGTTGGTGATGAGTTGAAAATAACTGAAAACATCAAAAAGGGATTTAGAGAAAGGAATGGGAAAGATTTTGCTGGGGAAAACTTGAAGGTAGAGCCCTTGAAAATTACTAAAAAACAAGCAGCCCTGATCAGTACTGGAAGAAACATGGAGAGAAAAACCACAGGTGCACATGTGCACACACACATACATGCACACAAAAATACATGCACGAACACACATGTGTGCACACTCATATACAGCCTGTCATGGAAGAGAATTTCCTTTATATTCTTACTTTGCCATGAATTTTCATCATGAATGGATCTTGATATTTGTCATATGCTTTTTTTTTGGCAACTATGATCATTATCATCATAGTTTTTCTCTTTTTCCTCTGTGAATGTGGAGAATTACACTGGTTGATTTTTGAATGGAATAAACCTCACTGGAGATAGACATATTTTTCCATATTGTGAACTTGACATTCTACTATTTTATTAGGTTTTTAAAACTAGGGTTCATGAAAGACAGTTGTCTGTGGTTATCATTTCTCAAACAGCCTTGCCGGATCTTGGCATTTTGGTGTCATGGTCATGCTGGTCTTATGAAACAAGCTAGGAATTATTCTCTCTTCTGCTATTCCTTGAAAGACTAACATAAGATTGGAATTATTTCTTCCTTAACTGTTTGATAAAACAACACTGAAGCTCCATGGGCCTAGAGATTTCTTTGAGGGAAGATTTTTAATTTTCAGTTTCTTTAGATTAAATTGGTAAGCACTGAAAAAACTGCTCGTTTTATCTAAACTGTCAAATTCGTCAGCATAAACTTTTAAATAACATCCTCATTATCTCTGAATATTTGTAGATTCTGTAGTGATCTTTCCTTTTCATTTCTATTATCTGTGATTTCATTTTTCTTCATCAGTTGGACTAGGAATTTAAAAATTTTTTAGGAATCTTTCCAAGGACACAATTTCTGCCTTTGTTAATGTCTCTGTAATACCATTTTCTGCTTTGCTGGTATCTGATCTCATTTTTACTGTTCCTTCCACTTTTCTTAAGATCAACTTTGTCACGTTTCCATAGCCACACCCTTCACTTCATGCCAGTGCCTGCACGGTGCATCTCTCTCTCTTTTTTTTTTTTTTTTTTGAGATGGAGTCTCACTGGGTCACCCAGTGAGTGCAGTGGTGCAGTCTCGGCTCACTGCAACCTCTGGCTCCCGGGTTCAAGCAATTCTTCTGTCTCGGCCTCCTGAGTAGCTGGGATTACAGGTGTGTGCCACCACGCCCAGCTAATTTTTGTATTTTTAGTAGAGATGGTGTTTCACCATGTTGGTCAGGCTGGTCTAGAACTCCTGACCTCGTGATCCATCTGTCTCAGCCTTCCAAAGTGCTGGGATTACAGGTGTGAGCCACCGTGCCTGGCCGCATCTCTGACGCTGCATTTAAGATGTGCTGCCCTAGTCTACAGCTGCACACTGTGTTCTTACAGCAAGACCATCTCTGTCTTTCATCAGAGTCTCTACTTAGTCCACTGACTTCTGAAGTCCTGGCCGCCATGCTGGGCACGCTGACCATCCTGCGAATTCCGTCCTGCTTGCCCCGCCTGTTTTCATCCTTTCATTTCCCTCCTCTGCCTTCTCTTGGATAAATCAGGTATGTCTGTTATTTCATTTACTCCCTGCGTTGGTTTTTTAGCCCTCCATTTCTGTTCTGTTTTCATGGATTGGGGATGCAGAGGTTATAGTGTATACCCTGAATGTATCCCTATTTTGAGTATGAATACATAATCCCTTTACAGCAGGAAAGCCTCCGTGCTGAAGTTTCATCTACCGCCTCCCCACCTCTCATCTGAATTTATTCTGCTGGAGGCCAAAATGTCTCTGTCCTCCAAAGACACACCGCCTGGGGTCTGTCAGGCTGCAGGAACCTTTAGTGCCTGCTCTCTGCTTTTCTTTCGTGGGCCCTACTTCCTTAGCTGCAGCACGAGATGGAAACTGTTCGGGTGGAGCAGGACCATCCCCAGGGCTGCCAGGAAATCTGCCATGAGTGAGGTGCACAAATCCTGGGCACAGTCCATGAGCCTAGTGAATCTTAAAGTTGATTAATAATTGTTGGCACAAAACGTCCCAGTGTGTGAAATCCTGGATAAAAGGAAAAGGAACTGGTGGGCAAGAAGTTTCTCACAGGCGCTGAGCATGCTGCCTCACCAAGGTGGGGGACCTGGAGGCACCATCGTACTCAGATAGGTGGGCGGAGCTGCAGGGTACACTTGGGAAACTATGACTGTGCTGCGCTCCAGCCTGGGCAAAAGAGCGAGACTCTACAAATAAAATAATTTTTTTTTAAAAGGTTATATATATTAGAAACTGAAAAGAAAGCAAGGGATGCCAAGCACGGCCTGATCTACTTCCTGACTCTAGATAGTAGCTGGTCCAGTGCACTGGGAACTGGTCATATCCTCCCAACTCCAAACTCCATCAGCTGGCATGTGCAGACCAGAGGCCTAGCCTCCTTCCCACCACTTGGCATCTTCCCCAACTTGGTACGCCTGCTGAACTGCTGCTCAGAACGGCTCAGGGAGCACTAGGTCTGAACAGACTCCTGGCAAACCTGTCTGTTCACAGTGATGTGATTTCATGTCTTATATCTTCTCTTCATAACTATGCTGCATGATCCTGAGGGCAGGGGCTTCATTGTAAACTTTGCTTAATCTGCAAAGCACTCATCAGTCACATACCCTGCAGTGCCCTATGCTACACAGAGCAATCAGCCACTAAGGAGGAATGAGGTATCTGACTCCCAGCGAGCTCGGTAAAGACGATGCCATCCGGCTGGCTCCTCTGCAGGTGCCACAGACTGAGCAGTGGAGTTGAGGAACAGAATCCAGAGAAACAAACCGCTTGTCTAGGGCTGTGTGCTGGGCCCACGTAGATTCCGCCAGCCAACGAAATGGATTCCAGGTACTTCCACAAGTCAGAAGTCACTCAACTTTCCAGGGGCTACTCAAATCTCCTTTGAGCCATGTGACCAAGTCCCTCAGCTCACTAGCTTTAAATACTTAAAAAAAGAAATACATCATTTATTGAAAGTCAGGATTATATTTATTCACAATACCATATTCTTAAAGAGACTATATATCAAACCTTTATTTGGATGCAATCCAGAACGTAAACAGGTAAGCACATGTGCACGCATGCACGCGCACACACACACACACCCACAAAAGCAAGAAAGAAAGCCATGTCATGTTATTGGACACTAAAGTAGCTTTCTGAAATCAGCAATTGGTAACTGAAGTCTCCTGAGAGTTAACCCACCTCTGTTTACACTTAAAAACTAACCTCACCTATGTGAAGTCACACTGAGTTCAAAGAGGAATGATGATATATTTACATTATTCAATAGTGTGTAAATAGACTGAAGTAGGTTCTACCATTGATTATACCATTGTCAACTTACAATACCACAATTTAATTTCAAGGCAAACATTCCAGATTTCAACTTTGAGATGAACATATGTGATCTGAGAGACCAGAGCTTTCAAAGTGGAACCGTATCTCTGCTTAAACACCAAAACGTGGCTAAAAACCAATGCAGATGAGCCAATCTCTCACACTGTGAGGAGTTCAGAGTCTAAGGGCAACATAATGCTAATCATTCGATTCAGATGACACCAGTCAGCATCTTATCCTTGGCATCAGGTATTCCCTCTCAAGGCAAAATTAATGAATAAACCAGAAATCTTTTATCGCCTTCTGTTGTGAAATAGTTATCCACTCCAGAGGAAGAAACAGGAGGAAATTAAGCAAGTCTGCCACATAAACCACCACTCCTACTCAAACGATGTAAAACAAACACTGTTCTGTGATACGATCAATCCCGACTCTTTAGATGGATAATGAATAAATACAATGACTCATAAATAGTCATGCTTATATTACATGCGGTGTTCCCCTCTTAATAGTTAACAAATTCTAGGAGTTAGATGGATAGCTCTACTTACATGGAAGATGACTCACAAATTCACAGTGATTCAACGTTTTCTAATAGAAATTAAACACATGGGAATGACTTTAACGTCCATACTATTTTCGAAAAGCAAATTCAATAGGAAATGGGGTTAGGATGTGACATGATACTGTTCAACAAATAATCAAAGTACATTTCATGTACAGCTCTGCTAATAACAGCTGGAGCATCACACTTCCAAAGAGATTCCAAATTCAACCACTTCTTAACGCCTCCATTCCCTCCTGTTCCAAGCAACCGTCACTGCTCACCACAGAACCATTTCAGCAGCCTCGCATTCACCACCCGCTCATGCATCCTGTTCCCCGTGCTTTCCAATCACTGTCCACAAGGCACCATATATCTGAGTAAGGGCATTAAACCCCCTGCACCCTTTCAACATATTTAGAACATCAAAATGCATACAGTAAAAGAGTACTTTCTTCACTTTCAATGTCTATTCTCAAGGATTGTTTCTTAACAACTGACTGTTTAAAGGAAAAAGTCACAACAACGTATTTTAGAGTCTACAACATGTAGAAGTAAGATCCATGACAGTGTACACAAGACTTCAAGGGGCACATGGAAGTTCACTGTGATGAAGTTCTTGTATTATATGTGAAGTCACAGAACGCCATTTTCAATGCAGGTCATGAGAAATTGATGGTATTAGAAACCCTACGGTGACACTGCCCAGTGTGGTAGCAAGTATCTCCAAGGGGCTATTTATATTTAAATGATTTTGAATGGAACATAGTTACATACCCAGTTCCTTCAGCTGCCCGAGCCCCATGTCAAGTGCTCAACAGCTACAGGTGCCAGTGCCTGCCACACTGGACAGTGTGGACACAGCACACTCCATTACTTCTGGAATTTCTAACAAGAAGTACTGTGCTGAACAAACTACTTAAACACCTGCAGGGAAAGTTAGTACCTGCTATCTGCCTTTCTACAGTGGGCCCCACTGCTTCTATCTTAGAAAGTTAGAGAAAAAGTAAAATATATAAAATAACAAAAAATATAAATCAACAAAATACAAAACTGAGAAAATGAATAAACCTGTAACAAGGCTGATCTGGAAGGAGGAAGGGTGGGAAGTGCCGTTCCAGGAATGGAGAAAAGGCAGTGGAATAGTGTCATGATGGCGTGCCCTACAGACCTGAAAAGGACAACTGGATAAGAGAAGATTATGAACAATTAATGCCAATAAACTCAATGGCTTAGATAAAATGGACAAATGCTTTGAAAGACAGATAACCAAAACTGAGGCATGAAGAAACTGAAAATCTGAATAGTACTGCATATATTTTTTAAATTAACAACCTTCTCACAAAGAAAACTCCAGGCCCAGATGATATCATTTAAGTAAAACAAAATACCAATCCTAAATAAGCAATTTTAAAAAGCAGAAAAAGAGAGAATACATCAATTCATTTTATGAGGCCAGCATTACCCTGATAATAAAGCCTGAAAAAGACAAAAAGCAAAAACTGCAGACTGGTATCCGATAATTTGTAAAATATTAGAAAATATATAACCAGTATTATTTGTATATTTATTATTTCTATGTATATAGAAATAATGCTGGAATTATACAAATATGTATACCGAGAGACAGATGTATGCATGCATTTCTCAAAGCAAGTGGCACTTACCAAAGGCAAGCGAGGTTTGCTGAGCATCAGAAAATCAATTACTGCATTTCTCCATATGAACAGAATAAAAGACAGAAACCACATAAACATTACAACAAATGCAAAAAGGCACCTGACAAAATCACACACACTTCCATAATAAAACTCTCAGCCTACAAGAATAGAAATTCAATGGAATTTTAAATAATGTGTATTTATATTTAACAGTAAATACTGAGTGCTTTATCCCTAAGATCAAGAACAGAGAGTGTTTACTTTCCCAACTCCTGTTGAACACGGTATGGAGACCCTGGCCAGTACTATAAAGAAAGAAAAAGAAATTAACAGCATGCATATTGTAAAGGAAGAAACAAAACTGTTCCACTCTCAAACGAGATGTTCATGCACATAGAGGATGCTAAAGAATCCTTGGGCCACTAGAACTAATAAGTTTGTTCAGCAAACTCACAGCATACAAGACAACTTTACAGAAAGCTCCTGTGATTCTCATCACTAGTGAAGAAATATGGGGAACTGAAACTAAAAACACAGTATTTTTAAAGGATAAAAAACACATGAAAAACATATGGATGAATTTTATGTAGCATATATTTAAAAGACTTGTATACCAAAAAAATGACAAAACCTTGTTGAGTTGTATTAAAGAAAATATGAAGCTATACACCACAATCAAAGATCAAAACTCAAAACTGTGAAATATCTCTGCAAATATTCAGTGAAAATCATAGGTTTTTCTCTATAAATTAATATGCTTATTCCAAAATGGAAATGCCAGGGACTAAGAACCAAAACAATTGTGGAAAAAATGAAATTTGGAGAAGTTCTACAAGACACCAAGACTTACTACAAAGCTGCAGTGATTAAGTCAGGGCCATGTTGGCATGAGGACAAACAGAAGACGGATAGAACAGAGTCCAGAACCAGAGCTTTGCATACATATATGGTCATTTGCCAAAAGGCACGACAACTATCATAAGGCTTGGCACCTGCCAGCACTCTAAACTTTGATCAGCTGAAATTAAGTCCCAGGTAAATAACACACAGAAATCCAGCTTAAAAAGAAAGCCTTTTAGAAAAGTTTTCTAGGGATACCAAGGAAGTTCTAGAAACTTTAAAAAGTAAATCTAGTTTATTTTCCTTTGAGGATAAGGAGCCTGGCCCTTGGGCATTCTGAGAAATTCTGGAGATGCTTCCAGGCCAGGAGTCCCTGGGGCAGTGGAGCAGCTCACACAGGAGGCCTCTTCACACCCAGGAGGGTAAATGGCAGAAGGGGTCCTCACAACAGCAAATTTAGGGACTGGAGGGGTTAAACTCTCCCATGCTCTGGCTCCTCCCATGTGGCCGGTATCAGTGCTGGAAGGCTGAGTGCTTGAAACACACTTTGCAGTCTATGTATCCCCCAAAGATCTAATATCCAGAAACTACAAAGAACTTAAACAAATTAACAAGCAAAACACAATCAACCCTCTAAAAAAAAGTGGGCAACGGACATGAACAGAAAAAAGAACACATATATACAGCAAACAAGCATGTAAAAAAAGGCTGAACATCACTAATCATTAGAGAAAAGCAAATCAAAACCACAATGAGACACCATCTCACACCAGTCAGAATGGCTACTACTAAAAAGTCAAGAAGTAACAGATGCCGATGAGGTTGTAGAGAAAAGGGAATGCTTATACGCTGCTGGTGGGAACGTAAATTAGTTTAGCCACTGTGGAAAGCAGCTTGGTGAGTTCTCAAAGAATTTAAACATTATTACCATTCAGTCTACAATCTCAGTATTGGGTATATACCCAAAGGAATATAAATTTTTCTACCATAAAGATACATGTACGCATATGCTCACTGCAGCACTATACACAATAGCAAAGACATGGACTCAACCTAAATGCCCATCAGTGAGAGACTGGATAAAGAAAATGCAGTAAATATACACCACAGAATACTATGCAGCCATAATAAAAGGATGAGATCCTGTCCTCTGCGGCAACATGGATGGAACCGGAGGCCACTCAGTATCCTAAGCAAACCAGCGCAGGAAAAGAAAACCAAATACCGCATGTTTTCTCTTAGCAGCGGTGCTAATCACTGAGTCCACACATGGCCACACAGAAGGGCACGACAGACAATGGTTCCTACTTGAGGGTGGGAGGAGGGCGAGGATGGAAAACCGACCTATCGGGTACTACGCTGATCACCAGGATGATGAAATAATCTGCACGCAAAACCCGTGGGACAGGCAAGTTACCCATATAACAAACATGCACGTGTACCCCTGAACCTAAAAAAAAAAAAAGCTAGATTGACTTCATTCATTTGCTCAGTAAAGGGGCAGAAGCTCAGAGCCTCGGCTCATCCGAAGAGCGGCCCTGACCACCTCCCTCGGGGGAGCAGGTGGAGAATGAAGAACACAGGCCCAAGCTTCTCCCCAACCTCCTCACTATTTACAAGCAGCCAGGAGAAAGTAGGGCATGTTCTTGCCCAGAACACCACTAGAGAGTATCACAAAGAAAACACGGGTTCCCCAGGCTCTAAGCTATGGAGATCCACTTCTGCCTACTTAACAAGACAACTCTTGAAGATGTCTCAAACAGGATTCTAGACGTGTCCTAGTGTAGTGCTACCTGGTTAAGATGGGCAAAGGTGACAGTGAGGGTCCTTAGGGGAGAGCATGGAGGAGGACAGGGTGCCAGAGACACAACTAGGAACCCGGCCAGCCAATGGGGGCCCTGGGAGGATGGATGGAGGAGGACTCTGGTGAGCCCTTGTTGGGAAATTGCAGGGCCTGGACTAAGAAAGCCCTGTCTGCCATTCCAGCTCCAGGGCATGGCTTCTATGCCCCCACTTCCCCTTCAGCACCACCTGGCTGTCTCCTGCTCTGGGCTCCACAGACCACCTGGAGGCAACCAGCTCTGGCCTTCCTGGCTGGGCGGCCTCTCAGGCTCTGCACCTTCACGATCAGCATCGCAGCTCCCCTGAGCCTGTAGCTTTCAGGATTCCTAAGCACCGTGGCAATCCAAATGCCACTCCCTCCACTCTGCTCTTGTTTGCAGGGGTGACATGCCAATCGGGGGCAGATCCTGTGAACCTCACATCCTGCCTTTCAGGGAACATGTTTGTGCCCGGCTTTTCTAACTGCCAAAGAACTCCACCACAGTCTGCCCTTCCTGTTGTAAACTTCTACACGTGCGATCAGAGGATGGGGGGAAGACCTCCCCACCTGCAAACCAAAGATTCCTCTTTAACACCCAACAGCAGAAGCCCCCTCTCCCTCCCCAGCTTCGGGAAGGAGCCACATTACCGAGACCATTCTTCCTGGTCCCACTGCCCCACCCCCCACCCTGGCGCCTCTTCTTATACCTGGACCCTTCTTGTCTCTCCCCTCAGTCCCTTTATGGTTGAGGCCTCCCTCACGCTAAGGATCCTATTCTCTGATGCCCAGGCCATGTTCTCACAGGGAGGAGTGCCACTTGGTGTGCAGTGCCCAGAGACACAGATGCACCCAGTCCCCGCCCCCATGGCAGCCTCAGTAGAGATGCTCTCATTCCCGCCAACCAAAACGTTAAAAATGCAACCATGCTACAGGCCTGAGATGTGGACAGCACCTGCACTAGGGCTGAGGGTGAGGAATGTTCTGGATGAGGCAGGAAGCAGAATCAGACGTCCTAGGGAGAGGAACCAGGGACAGCTCCCAACAGAAAGACTTCTGCCCGGTGCCCTCAGATGACTCTGGAGATAATTTGCAGAAGATCCACTTCAAAGCTCAGAGATCTGAGTAAAATAACCACCCTCACCCCCACCCCCACCCGAGAGGAAAGCACAGTGAGAAGGAGAAGAACGAGGCCGTGGTCCTGGGTGCTGTCCGGCGCCGTGCACACCTCGGGGGGGAGGTGTCTGCCCAGGCAGGGGCAAGAGTCCGCACCCACAGCACCTTCCTTTATACTTAAAATCAAAACACACCTGATTTCTGGACATTAGAAACAACTGGGAAATGACTTTCACTTAAAATCACAGCTGCCCAGTACAGGCGTTTCATTCCATAGGCTGGAAAACGTAGCTTATGCTGAGAGTCAAGAAACAACCATTTCCCCCCTTCTCCACGCCACCTCCCTGCCCCCCAAAATTCCACAAATCCCTACTGAACGGAAAGCATTAAAAATCCACTTCAAAAATCAGCTTTAAGACAGGAAAAAGAAAAAAAACAACAACAATTTGAGCCGGGAATGTAAATACGGCGCTAGGAATATGCAAAACACTTTGCAGAAGCTGGCGAGGGAGCTCTGGGAACCCACGCGTTTTAAAGATGGGAGTCTACAGTGCGGGGCCTGAAATGAACAACATACTGAAGTCTGGTATCAATTTAAATGCATTGAACACCAGAAAAATGCCCCCAACCAAGGCTTCAAACTTGTACAGCACATTTCCACTCAAGCCAACTAGATTGCCTGTCACATCTGACACAGCTCGTCAAAAGTCATCCTTCACTGCTCATGGGCAACATCGAGGTCAAGAGACCAAGTGCAATGGTCCAGCCCATCCCCGTTTCCTCCTTCAGAGCAGCAGATATTGAACTCTAAAATGACAAGACGGAGCAGCTTGAAACGGCTGCCAAAGAAGCGAAAGCTGTCCAAGGCCGCTGATCTGAAGGAGAAAAACCAGCCGCCGAGCGTGTGTCAGGGCTGGGATCACACTCTGACAGTCTTACACAAAGAAGCTGGAGCGAGCACAGGGACGTCTGTGGGACCTCAGGTTCTGGCAGCAAAACCAGCACAGGCTCAGAAAGCTCGAAGATGATCACCAGCAAACCCTAGATCACATGTCCTAAGTGGCACGTGACGATCAGGTGTCGGGGAAAGAGGGGTTTTGCACTAAGAAAATCGGCTTTTAGAGAGCCCATATCCAGCCTGAAAAAGGAAGGAAATTCCGACATGTGGTACAACATGGATGGACCTTGAGGACATGGTGTTCCTCGAAATAAGCCAGTCACAAAAGACAATTACTGTACCACTTACGTGAAGTCCCTAGAGCAGTCGGACTCATAGAGACCGACAGCAGAAGGGTGGGGGCCAGGGCTGGGGGAGGGGAAGGGGGAGTCTGTGTTCAATGGGGATGGAGTTTCCCTTTGGGAACATGAGGGGCTCCGAGCACGGGTGGTGTGATGGCTGTGCGACCGTGTGAATGCGCCGACAGCCACTGAGCTGGACTCTTAAAAATGGCAAGGTGGGTGTAAATAAAATATACATACAGTTTTATGTGTATTTTACCATAATTGAAAAAAACCAAAACACATGTCCACCATGAATTAGCCAAGTCGCAGGCGCTGATCATTCCTTCCAGTTGTGTTCCAGGGGCACAAAAGGCATCCAGGTTTCGGGTGGGAGGGGGACTCGGGCAGACCTGCGCTGGCACTGAGGGCTCTCAGGATACTGCGTGACGCTGGGCAAAGGTGTGCAAGGCACGGAGGGACAGGAGCCATCAGCCTGCGCCACCAGCCTCCCGCCAGGACTCCTGTGTGCAGCCCGGGAAGGGAAGTTCATTTAAATGGTAAATGTTTTAGACCTTTTTTATCAGAACACTGAAATTTTATCAAGTTGGATTAAAAAATAGACCAGATAGATGATGACCCTTTGATGACACACCATGTTTTGAGGTTCAGCCCAACTGCACCCCAGGCCCCAGGGAGGCCTGGGGACAGAGACCTTCAGAGAGATGGGGGGGACTCACAGGGCAAGTCAGGTGCCAGCTTCCTGTCTCTGACAAAACAATCTAGAAACCTGAGGAAAGGGGCACCATTTCCTTGCAGCCCAAATCATGTCCAGCCCACCTAAGAACCAAGCATGTGATGTTCAAATTACATGCAAAACGTGGATCAAGTATGCGTTCCCGGGCTTTGCTTCTTGTTTTAATCATTAGGCAGCAAAGTGCACTTGTATCTAGTGGATTCCTTCACAATGACTCTCGGTTTCATTCTGCATAGCAGGCCTCAGAGACCATCTCTTCATCTCTTCTCTGGGGGACCCAAGATACTAATGAAGATTCTATTTGTACTTGAAGTTTCCAAAACAGACCCTTTAGGCCCTGGCTAATCCCCCTTGACCTGATACCCCAAAATACCGTGGAGTGTGGCTTCCCCATCCCAGAATGAACAGGATTGAAAAATGAAATGATAATGTTTTAGACGGGCCAGCACCTTAGGAGGTCCGTGTCATGCGTCTGAACTCACGTAACATGGTGAGTAACTGTTTTAAGCAAGGATCGAACAACGTTCAGGATGTCACCGAAGCTGTGACCAGAAGCATGCGGGGACAGAGTCTTATGTTCAGGAAGGATGGGCAGAGTCTGCATCGGGTGAGGGGGATGGAACAGGCAGAGCCCGTTGAAGAGATACAAATATCTCTTTAAATATTTCACAGAGATGCCCAAATGAAGACCTCCCTTAACAAGATGACATGCTTCGTTTTTCTCTGGAACCACCTGTAAGGTCATATGGAAACAATGCCCTGGTTCAGTGCAGCCTTGCCCACGGTTCAAAGGTGGGAGTCACCAGCTAGGCTTCAGGAGGAGCACGCTTTCTTCTGGGCACTGTTCCTGTCTCTATGGGGTCACTGCCAGCAAGGCTGTGGGGAAAGAAGACTCTGGATGGCCCGAGCCCCCCATTAACTTGCTTCATGTCATCTCATTCAACAGCTAACATTCCTGGGTATAAAACGAGACGATGATAAAATGTTTTAATTCAAGACTTTATAAACCAAATATAAAATTCCAACCCACCCCCACCCCCTACTGCCACCAGCCCCTGCCCCAACCATCAAATGGACTTCTTTCTGAGCCAGGGCTCTCTCTGAAGCCTGCTACCTGGGACTCCCTCCACAAATAAGAACTTTCATCTCCACAATCCTTTATCTTAACCCACATACTCCTTTCTATTGACCCCAGGTCTTTAGAGAACCTCAACCAATTGTCAACCAGAAGATTTTTAAATCTACCTATAAGCTGGAAGCCCCCTGGGCTTCGAGGGGTCCTGCCTTTCTGAACCAAACCAATGTGTTTCTTAAATGTGTCTGACTGAAGTCTCATGTCTCCCTAAATGTATATAACCAAGCAGCACCCAAACCCGTTGGGCACGTGTTCTCAGGATCTCCTGAGGGCTCTGTCACTGGCCATGGTCACTAATATATGGCTCAGAATAAATTGCTAAAGAGATTTATTTTACAGAGTTTGGCTCTTTTCATTGAAAACTGAAATTCTGGGCACTTGCCCAGACCTTGTTTCAGGACCTGTGCCTCATCCCCCAGCTCCAGGGGGCTCACAGGCAGGTGCATCCTTCATCGCCACTCTTGAGAGAGGAGCATCTCTTCCAAGGTTATGGCCTTCCCAGAGGGCAGCGGGAGCCAAGGCCTACACCCCCTGGCCTCAAATTGAGATGACTCTCTAGAGTTCCCTGCGGGGCACGATGAGACCTCAGCTGTAACCTGGTTACAGCACAAGTGGCTGCTTCTCCCTCGCCTGATCCTGCAGTACACACTTCCTTACAGAGCGTATCTTAGGAACATTACAGTGCAAGCGGCTGCTTCTCCCTCTCATGATCCTGCAGTACGCACTCCCTTACAGAGCGAATCTTAGGAACATTACAGTGCAAGCGGCTGCTTCTCCCTCTCATGATCCTGCAGTACCCACTTCCTTACAGAGCGTATCTTAGGAACATTACAGTGCAAGCTGCTGCTTCTCCCTCTCATGATCCTGCAGTGCGCACTTCCTTACAGAGCGTATCTTAGGAATATTACAGTGCAAGCGGCTGCTTCTCCCTCTCATGATCCTGCAGTACGCACTTCCTTACAGAGCGTATCTTAGCACATTACAGTGCAAGCAGCTGCTTCTCCCTCTCATGATCCTGCAGTACCCACTTCCTTACAGAGCGTATCTTAGGAACATTACAGTGCAAGCGGCTGCTTCTCCCTCGCCCAATCCTGCAGTACGCACTTCCTTACAGTGCGTATCTTAGGAACATTACAGTGCAAGCGGCTGCTTCTCCCTCTCATGATCCTGCAGTACCCACTTCCTTACAGAGCGTATCTTAGGAACATTACAGTGCAAGCGGCTGCTTCTCCCTTGCCCAATCCTGCAGTACCCACTTCCTTACAGAGCGTATCTTAGGAACATTCCCTGATATGATTATGCTCTGTCCCTGCCCAAACTGGGAACTTGTGGTCTTCAGTCTTGAAGGAGGGTCCTGTTGGGACTGGGTCACGAGAGTGGATTTCCTGCTTGCTGTTCTTGTGACAGTGAGTGGGCTCTCAGGCGATCTGGTTGTTTGAAAGTGTGTGCGGCACCTCCCTCTTGACTCTCTTTCTTCTTCCTGCTCCAGTCATGAGGATGTGCTTGCCTCCCCTTCACCTTCCACCATGATTCTAAGTTTCCTGAGGCCTCCCGGAAAGCAGAAGTCTGTCCAGCCCGAAGAACTGTGAGTCCGTTAAACCTCTTTCCTTCATAAGTTCCCCAGTCTCAGCTCCTAATAGCAGTGTGAGAATGGATGAATACACTCCCCAACAGCCACCTGCATGCAACTCTGCACCTGAGTCTATTTCCAGCCTCCTCTACTCTATGAGTTGATGTCTTCTTTCATCCTGTGCACCCTAAGGACTGCAAAATAGAACATACACAAAGGCTGAAATACCAAAGTTTAAGCCAGAATTAGAGGCATAGTTCACTACTGCCCATCATCCTGCTGGTTGGGCTTTCTTTTTTGTTCATTTATTCCTTCGGGTATCTAATGAGAACATACTTTGTGCCAGACACTGTTCTAGGTCCTAGGGATAGAGCAGTGGGCGAAATAGAGACAGGCTCTGTCTTACTGGAGTTGGCATTCCACTGAGGGACAGAGGCAGGCAAATGAATGCACTATATGCTAGATGAGGGCTTCGGAAACTTTTGCCTAAAGAATCGGATGCTACGCATATTTTAGATTTGCAGATCAGACTGTTGCAACTACTCAACTTGCCATTGTAGGGAAAACAGCCATACGAAGTCAAATCTTTATAAGTGTATTCCAATAAAATTGTATTTGCTAAACAGGTGGCCAGCCTGAGAGCCATGGTTGGCCAACCCGTTTTTGATGGTGAAAAACAGCATGGAAAAAGTCCAGA
The DNA here is from genome assembly GCF_030222135.1 of Aotus nancymaae. NCBI lineage: Eukaryota > Metazoa > Chordata > Mammalia > Primates > Aotidae > Aotus > Aotus nancymaae. Next base: position 1,546,843 of record NW_026988421.1, read on the forward strand.
AGTGCCATGATGGGGATCAGGAATTGCTACTGCATATGGACAGAGAACTGAAGAAAACAAGGGGCCAGCCATGTGCAGGATGGGGGCTCAGGTGTTCCAGGCACCTGCAAAGTCCTGGCGAGGGGCATACTTAGCAAGTTCCAGAACAGCAAGGAAGGCTGCATGGCTGGAGTAGAGTGGTTTGAGGAACTGGAGGACAAGAGTCTAGAGAGAAAGGGTTGAGTGTTGACTGGCAGATGGCATGGGCACGACAGGCTGTCTTGAAGCCCTTGGCATTAATATAATGATAGTGATACCTCTGAAGAATAAGGTGCAATCGTCTCAAAAAATCAAGATATTCTAATGTTAAAAATAATTTCAAGTATTCTAAGTCTTTGAAAAATCCTAATTCAAATATTGACTATATGCTATCTTTAACTAGGATATTTAATATAGCCAGAGCACACTCCAAAATTAACCAAACTATAGTTTACCATATGTCAAAATATCTCCAAAGCAAAAACACTCAGTATCTGCCTAAAGCTTTCTATTCGCCTCCTTTGCTTTTCAGCAGCAAAATCCAAACCACACGGAAGTCACTAGGCATCCGGACGCTTCTGTACTTCCACCCTCCTTTCTGCTGCCAAGCTCCCGGGCCTTCTTTGAAAGGCCCTGCTCAGACGGCGCCTCCGCCACTGCCACCTGCCCTCCTCGGTGGTGTCCTCCAGGTGAAATCTCCACGCCACCCCTCCTCTTCCGCTCTCCTGCAACACTTCCTACATCATTCGGGGAAAGCGCTTCCAGCCTCCCACCTCAGAAAGCTCTGAGCAAAGAAGGACCAGGTCTCACTTATCCTGCGCCTGAATGGAAGCATCAGCTTAAAGCCCCAAGCCTAACATACCAGGTGCTCATTCATCACCCCCAGCACCAGGGTTTGCAAAGAAGTGGGTTATGCCCCCCTCCGGAGCTGCTAAGCCAGCGCTGCTCTGAGTTCTTCGCCTTGAGTGGCGACACCTACCAGTCTTGGGTTTCCCCAGCAAACCTCCACCATCCAGCTTCTAGGGACCCTGGATGGTGCCAGAGATTCCACAGAGGAGGGAAAGATGGTGAGAAGGGCTGCAGACAACCTCCTTCCCTGTGCTATACCCCCACTGAACCCTCAGGATCACGTCCACCTGCACCATCACTGTGGCCACAGGCACTGCCCTGCCCTGGACCGCTTGTTCAAGCCACTCAGTCCAGACCTGCCCAGCAGAGGACCAGCAGTGGCAAGAGTGGAGAGAAGGCTTTGTCTCTATGCTGCCCCTGGCAGGTGACATCAGAGAGCAGGCCCCGATAGGGACACGGTACACTGACTAAGCATGCTTTAGTTCACTTAAATCAACTGCTACATCTCATTCTAAACAAACAGCAAAGGGAAAAATAAAAGTCACCCCACTCCGCATTCAGCCTGGGAGATGATAGGGAGGGGCTATGTGGACGGTGTCTGAGCTGGGGGTGGGGGGCACATGCTGGGCCTCCTTCCCCTGGGCAGAAAGTTCCTCAACTGTCACTCCACATCTCCCCCGCCACTGCTGAAAGAAATCACCAAAAGCAACTGAGACAACTATTGTACTTAGAAATTTTTTTATGGAATAACATAAAGAAATGGGCAAGAAGGTGAAGGAATAGACTATTAAATAGAAAAACTAAATCGAGGAGCATATAATTATATGCAGAGAGATTATGCCTTATTTTAATATAAATAAAACTTTTTAAGCGTAAGATAAAAAGCCATGCCTCAATACACCAGTTTTCCAACAGAATACATTCAATTCAAATGATTCTCATAATTTCAAAACAAGGTTATTTGCTTTACTTTAGAAGCCTTATTACTTATAGATTTACAGCGGGTGAGAGTGGAAAGGTTCAGTACATCTTGTAATGAGAAATCTGGCCCCACCGACGCAGCTGCGGAGCGGACATGGAGTTCCTCCCCTCCTGCCTTCCATTCTAATCAAACTCCGTGACTAAGTTCGGCAGACCCCTCTGTGGAGGGACTATTTCCACACTCTGCTCCGGGCTAAACATTCTTCTGTGTATATACTAGTAAATTCAACAGCCTCTTTAACATCTGAGAACGAATTACTGACAAGTCATTTTTTGCTCCATACTGCAAGTCAACGTGGCAACCCCGTTTTTTTCTATTATAAACATGTACTATACCCTGGCTCCGAGTCGTTTCGGATGCTGATACAAGATTCATAATGGCTGTCAGAATCTGCAATTTTCCCTTTTGTTTTATGAGGTCAGGCAATATTACATGCACTGATATATTCCATTTTCCCAGCTGAAAACCTTCTCATTTGAGCCCGACAGGTTGAGGGAGTCATGATTTTGCAACCTCGCATGTGAAACACGGTGCGAGGGGGCAGGTGGCTAACCCCACGTCCTCCTCTTCCTCTTGTCCACTGGCAACAGTAAATTAAACTGTCAAAAATGGAATTGTCCTGTCATCAACAAAGCTATAGCTTCACAAGTATTGCAACATCAGATATATTTCTAATTCTGCATTTCCCTGCACCTGTAATTTCATCAGAAATTTGCACTGGACCATGGTCAGCAGCTGTCCAAGGGACAGTGGCACTGTGAATTCCTTTAGAGGTTTGACATGGCATTTCAAAGACAGAAATTAATCAACAATTCCGGCAATTTGTAATATATATAAAAAGGGTGTTCAGTGTGAGGTCCTGACCTTCAGCAGGACCCTCTAAAAGGGGAGAAATGCTAACGTGGACATGACATGCCGTGCAGCGCGGTGTAAAGAAATTACACACAAGTTACTCTGCAAACAAAACAAAGCAAAACACACACACACCCCAGCAGCAGTCAGTCTATGTGAAAATTACTTAATGGCCACAGAGTCCGTGGGCCTAGACCGCTATTCAAAGCGTTGAAGATCAGGAAGACACTTCTTAAATGGTGCTCAGGCAGAAAAGAACTTCTGCCTCTAAGTTAAAATGTTATTGGACAATCCGTTCTCCAAAACCACTCGGACTTCTTCCAGGTAGTTCTTCCTAGGGCATTCCTCCAAGAGAAAAAAAAAATTGACCACCTTCTTTCTTCTGAGGATTTAAGCGTGGTTCTGATTCTCCTTCCCCAATGGCCTAGTATTACCATGTCTGCCGGCCCAGGCTTCACTTCCAGTAAGTTACTCCCTTGCAAGTTGAACAGAAGTCAAAGCCATCTCCACCTACCTCCCAAACTGGAGGGTGCAAATTCGGAACTCTTGTGAAGCTACTATCGGGTATGAGTCCTCTAAGTTGTCCTAGAAATTTGCAGACAAAACACAGCCTTCCTCAACCCATTTAAAAACAACGTGAAGTCACAAGTCTAGTTGTTATTAAATATTGCAATCAAATATTGTTATAGATTATCCCTACAAAAATTCATTGCTTATCAATCATTATGCTCAAGACAGAAAGTTAAATTGAGATGAGGAATCATTTCACAGCTTAATACAGTCAAAGTGACTCAATATTCCTTTATTAATTCTCATTTAATATCACTTTAAATTGCTGCCATTATTATCCTACCGTAGACGAAAGATTCTGTGTAATTAGTCTGTATTAAGCCCTTTTTATTTATAAGGAGCCAAATAAACAAACCCACTTTAATTACCTGGGCTCCACAATATTGATCTGAGCATCAAAATTTAATATGACTTTATTTCGAATTTCCATATGACTAGTATTTAAATTTCTCCCAGCAATAACAATTTTGCAGGCACAAATGACTTTTCATTCAAAGTATGTAAATTACTGCCAAGCGCCGGGCGAGGAGGCCCTCGGTGCCCACAGCATGTTTACAGAGACCTCAGGGGCCTCCCCGCTGCACGCTTTGCTCCCTAATACGGCAGGAAAAGCCACCAATTACCAAAAGAGACAAAAGTCAACGAAGACAGGGAGTCTTCTCCCTCCCAAACCATGTTCTCTCCCACTTCAGTACACGGTGTTAACGACATACAAATTTTGAGGTCATTAAGTATAAACAGGCACGGAGCGCCAGACAGGCAGGCAGGCAGGATGTGCTCACGTCAGCATTTCAAGTGCCCTCCTAATCCCACAATGCAAGTTTCGGCATTATTGTCTCAATTTAACTTGCATTAGTACCTAGCACCTTGATTACACTGTTGGGTGGTAATCTTCGCCTGCACATGCCATCATTACTTATGTCAAGCCTCTCGAGTTGTTATGAATACTATGTTGTTTTACGAGAGAGAGGAAATTAGTGCCAGTCCCCTAGAGTTTTGGGTGCTTAGCGCAGAGGCACTGCGCAGCCCTCGCAAATCCCACAACAAATCCTTGTTTAGTGCCAAATGGAGATAAGGACTTTGCAGCAACATTGGAGCATAAATAACTCATGTCCCTCTTTATTTGTAAATGTCAAAAAAAAAAAATCACCGTTCTTTAATGTTGCTTTTCACACACGCATGGCAGAAGGGGTGTTTTTAGCCATGCAAGTGCATACCAGTTGAGTAACACATTCTGAATTAACCCGCAAGACCAAGCTAACACGCAAAACAAAGAAATGGCCATAACCCGTGTTTGAGAATTATCGTTAAACGTTGTTTTGGATGGATTTTTAATAAAAATGAACTTATCAAATGCAAGGGAAACAGGCACCGGTAGCATGAGCCTTTCCTCGGGAGGACAATAAAGTGGAAAACAATGTGGCTTCACATGTATTGCATTTTCCATGTTTTCTTAAATATGATCCACTATGTTGTTGAAAAGAATTATTTTCTGGTATTGCGGGGATTTTTGCATTGTCTGTTTATTCTGTTTACACAGCAAATGAAACCTACAATATGAATAGGTGAACTCCCTGGGGAGCAAACGAAATTCAGAAATGATGTACAGATGGGGACAAGGGCCCATGAAAACACAATATAAATTAATGTGCCCTCAACAGTCACATCTGCAATGGAACAGGCCAAATAAAATAATTTTGACATTAAAAGAAATTAAAGATCAAGGACCACAAATAGTAGATCAAGTTTTTTTAAAAATATCAATAGTTTACACTATGTTTGAAATAGCATTTAAAATAGAATAATCAAATGTGCAGGACAGATGCATTTCCTTTTTTTTTCTTTCAATGGCCAGTAATAACCTATTTAAAACATCTTTCCCACAAAAGAAATCTCTGTGTATTGCCTTTGTAAAGTGCTCTTATTTAAGAAACAACAAGATGCAGTAAAGTTTTCGCATCCTGAAATTGTTCATGTTTAATTTGGTAAAACATTAAAAAGGAATCTCAGAAGGCAGACAAATAATCCTGTGCCTCCTATGCAGCAGAGACGCCGGGGCCCACATTTAAGGGCTTGACACCAAAACTGTGATTCCGTTCACTTCTTTTCTCTTGACCCCTTTGCTATCTTTATTTATGCAGCCCGAAGCAGACTAAACAAAAAGAAAATGAAGGCTTTGGCAGTATCTTTTTTGAGACTGGAGTAAAGGTCTATTGGAGACATCATTGTGAAAATGATAAAAGGCCTTGAGATCACAGCCCGAAAGCCAGGGGAGGCTGAGGTGGGGTGCAGGTGGGGCCTGCAGGGGCACCCCACTCCTCCCAGTGAGCCACCACGGCCCCCAGCCCCCACAGACAGAGTCACAGGGGGCCACTCCTTTTACTAACCACACCAAGAGAGTGGCTCCTTAACGTGTCCTCAAATGAAGCCAATTTTGAAAAATGGCTTCTGACAGCCCTATAAAACTTGCATGAGGGGACCAAATGGGTGCTCCTGAGCCCACAGACTGACCACAAGTCACACATCTGAGAAAGCACGTTTTCACGACTGCTGATGCTGTAAGTGAAGTCCTCTGGAGCCAGGGCAAATTCACCGCCACCAAATCTTCACCGTCCACTGCATATGTAAAGAATTTTTTTTCAGAAGATAAAATATTTTTCTGAGTGTAACAACAGGCATGACTTATTTCAGAATTAAGTGCTACGCTCTCTGGTGCTTTGGGAAATGTAAACTACAATTTTTACTCCAAATCCACCATCCACTTCACTAGCTTGTGCTCTCCAAAGGCCCCGGCAGCCCCTTCAGATGATGAGCGTCTTAGAGAGTGCTTTGGTAAATCACGCAAACAAGGAGGAGAACGGAGACAAAGCCATCCCTCTCCCCATTTCATTCCATCAGCAAATTGATTTATAAACTGCTTGGGGTAGAAAACAAATATCAAACTCCAAATGTATAGCACTGACTTTTGAAAAGTCTGACCTCCAGCACCCGCAGACACAAGCACACATCAAATCTTCTCAGAGGGCACCGGGCACTCCCACCCAGGCCTCCAGCCCTCCACTGCTCAGGAGTTAACAAAGGTGAGAACCCGCAGGAGGGCACAGGGTTAATATCTTCAATCTAGGAGTCTGAACAGCAGCCCTGCAAACTACAGAGTAATCTTAGTTTCAAATTACATAAAAATAATTGATTATTTCAATACAGCCCTTAAATAAAAGAAAGTTTTATTCTTCACAGTGTAAGTGCTGGTATTTTTTGTGCCCGACAAGCTGCCCATACAAGAAGCAGTGTGCCTAATATTCTTGCCAACAAAGGCATTTGAAATTAGCAATTGCTTTTAGAAACTTTAATTACAATTTTAAAATGCTATTTCTGCTCTATAATAGATTCCAATTGTTTCAGTATTATCTGGCTTGCAAATAAAATCTACAGTAGATGACAATATTCCCAGGATTAATCACTCTTGAAATTCTAATATGCTCTTGAAATACCAAATAAAAAAGACAGCAATGTTGTTGATGTACTGAAAGCTTCTTGCTTTTTGCAGTTTGCTATTATTATGCATATCCAGGTAGAAAGTTAATTAACCCAAAGCTTAAGCTAATTATGATAGCAGAATGCTATCAACCCAACGCGCTCAGTCAGACAGCTGTCCGGAATTTCATTTGCTAATCATTTGTCTTTGGGCTGAGCATATGGTACATTTTCATGCTATCAGAGGAACAACAAACAGCTGAAAATCATTAACTAAAAACAATGTGCATAAAATCAGAAGCAGTTTTTTATACAGCTTTGTGTCAGACAAAAAGCCAGATCCTTGCCCTATAAAAATTAATGATTATTTTGGTTCCTGTCACTTAAAAATTTTAGCTGATAGTGCAATAAATATGTGACAAGAATTTTGGTAACATCAATTATCTGTTTATATGAGTTTGCGAAAATATTCTAAATTTATAACAAGGGCATTATAATAAATTTGGGGAGACAGTGACACAGGTTCGTCTAGGTGCCTGAAGATTTAAAAATCAGCTCCTAAGCATGACCTCTTTATTTGCTTTGTGTGGAGTCTTGGAATCCACATGCTAATATCTTAAAGATGACTTTTTTAATTGCCAGGTAAAATATATGAAATATATTTGCAGACATTCCCGAAGCAGTATGTGACATTTCTGAGGCCATCCAGAAATCTGTGTAGACACCAGAAAGCTACATTAATCATGGTACAAAGTTCACCTTGATGCTGAGGCTGGGAAGGAAGGAGGGGGAGGGAAGGTGGCAGCCCCCAGGTACTGCCAGGAGCACCCAGGTGTCCTTGGGCATGTGGGATGCACTCACTGTTCCTTTTCAGATTTGCCTCCCAAGTGTCTCGTGCTTCACAAGTACTAGTTACCTGGAGGCCTAAGGGAGAGGGGGGCGTCCTGCGGCACACGGCCTGTCTGTTTTGTTTTGTATGGCTCTCAACCCTTTGGACTGTAACACAGATTTTAAGTTTTCACAGCACAGTACAAGAAACTTCCCAAATTTTAACTTCATTCTGGCGAATCTGCTCTCACAAGAGGAGCATACCAATTATCTTTATGCTCTTCTCAGAGTCTTTCTAAACCTACTGGACTCTAAGCTCAGGTACTCACATCAGTTTTAAGATCGTGTATCCAGAGGTCTCAAATGCCAACCTAGCTTGGAGATTTCAGGAAGCACACTTCTTTTTAAACATATCTGACTACTAAAGTGACATTCACATTTTCTTGAAATCAGTATTACAATAAAATTTTTTACTTCAAAAAAAGCAATAAAAATGAATATTTTAAATGCATATGATTCTGGATCACACTTGCTAACAAGTTTGAAATTAAATATTTCTCCCCCAAAGACCAGATCATTTGATCAAAATGAAAACTAGTTCCATAAACTAAAAATAAACTTTCTTCCTTCTTGGGGAAAGCTGAGATGTAACTTTTCGCATGATGTGACATCTGCAACTGTCGCCAGTCAAAGGCTCAGCAGAGCCTGATTAATTGTTAGTCTAGGGGGATTTTTGTTGGTCACGGACCAGTGAACTACGGGGAATTTCCATGGCTGTAATATACCACGGCGACAATACTCAGCTCTGTTGTCGCTGCAGTGGCCACCGGAACAGCAAGCGCTCTACCATCGCTTCCTTACGTTGCTGTGAAGTGTCAAGCAGCCCTGGCCGCCCACCAGCACTTCTTGCAAAGACCAAGTGTGATGCAGGAAGAGGCTTCCCTGATGGTTTCCCCAAGGGCTTTTTTTTATTTATTTTGGACCAAATTAAAATGAATTAGAAGGGACATATGTCCTCTTCCCTACTCCACAGTAACAGAACCCACCAGCTCCCATGGTTCCATTTTGGCCACTGCTGGGGAGGCCTGAATGGATCTCAAGGTGGTCCTAGGGTGAGGACTTCCACAAAGTTCCCGCGTGAGGGGCAGAATCCAGGAAGCCAGAAGCCCCCGCAGTGTTCCCCTTACACATCACCACACTGCCAGGAAGGCTGGATGCCTTCCTTCCAAGAACAGTGAGAGCCCCCAAAGGTCTGCCCCATGGCTTAGAACCCCTTAAGACAAAGGAGAACAAAGTCGCCAAACCGTCAGGGAACTCTGATGAAAGAGAAGACATCAAGAAACCCCACCCAGTTGCTATTCAGCTTCTGTTGCTGTTCCCAGTGCATGCACAAGCCCTGGAAAAGAAACAGTATTTGATATGGACCAAGTTTGTGTATTACTGTTTGCAAACTGAAAAGGACCTCAGCTGGCTGTTCCACTGGGAAGGCTGAAGCCAAACCTATTACTTTAGTCATAAAGGTTTCATCATTTGCAGTTCAAATGTTGACGCCTCTTCCCAATGCGTTGAATTTTTCACATCTAAGTTTTTGAGCTAAAAAAAATGCTTTCAGATGAAAAATGCTGGCAAGAAGGAAAGGCATATGGGGGCTACTTAAATCTAGTCCTTAAAATCTTTCCCTTCTCTTCCCAAAGGCTACATACTCAACTCTGATATTGATATTAATATTAATTTGTCATTAATACTAATGTTTCACTAACCAACTAGGAGTATTTTGAAATATCCAATTTCTCTGGATAGCTAAACCTGAGGTTCCAATATGAAAAATGTTTTCTAATTACTGCTTGCCAGTAAGCCATCAGACAACACAGCTAGGTTTCCCATTAATTCAGAAATTTCACACTTGTATGGAAAACTGGCCACATCTGAGTTGGCCACCTCGGCAGGTCACAGCCAATTCCTGCTCTTAGGACACCCACGCAGGCCATTTTGAGGGCAGCCTATGGGGGTGCTAAGAGGCCCTACAGATGTTTACCTCACTTGATTGATTTAATTTTGAAACAAGTAATCCAATGAAAGTAGTGGGTGTTGCTCTGGCTAGTTCACGTAAATCAAACTCCTTTAAATTTAATTCAGCTGAAGTTTTTGTTTTATCAATACCAGCTAGGGTATTAACATTCCCTAAGGGAAGAGGGAGAGAAGAACATAAGGGAAACAGGAGCTAAGTAAGCTGAGGTTATAAAGGATTCTTTAAAAGTGATGTCCCTGTCCAAACAGGCAGCTCAGGGCCAGTGCTCACCGCCGGAAGGGCTCAGAAGCGCTGAAGCCATCTGCATGGAGTGTGAGCCCAGGAGGGGCTGTGGGCAAGTTAACTCTCTTTACTTTGTAATATACAAGACAAGCACATCAACAGCCACTGGAAGTGGATACTTCATTAACTACTAGTTAAGAAGAGAATTTAGGATTGGCCAGGGATTCCAGCCATCAGTATTCTTACTCCTCAACAATTCAAAACAAAAATATCAAATAGAGTTTAACTCTATGCTTAGTAATCTGGCAGCACATTTTGCTTTCTTGCTTGTGGTTTTAGAGTCTTCCAGCTGTGTTTATTCCAGAGCGCAGTTTTCCACTTTAACTTTCTGAACCAGCAGTGCTGCTGCAGGGGCGTGTGGGCCACCAAGGTGACACCTGACCCTCAGGCAGCACCCAGGATGTGCCAGGCCCGCCCCAGGCCTGACAGCCCTTTACTAGGGAATCTGTCACCTATGCTATGAGATTAGCACTATCATCCCCTTATACAGATGGAAACTGCCAGAAACAACAAGTGACTTAATCAAAGAAGTGGCCCACGCAGGGCTCAATCTCAGGGAGGCTGGCTCCTAAGTCTACTCTGAGAAACACGACGCACTCATGACATACTAAAGGAATTCTGAGCACATACTAAAGGAATTCTGAGCACACACTCCACCAGGGATGCTCTGTGCACCCACCCTGAGGCTGGGCGTGAGAACAGGGTCCTCATCTTCCTCACTAGCCACATTCACAGTGCCTAGAATGTGGCTGGCACACAACGAAGATTTAATGATGCACCAATTCTTGGAGCACTTCCATGCTGAGTCTGGGAACACGTGGACCGCAGAGCAGGCCCAGTGGCCGAGAGCCACTGCTGTGCTGATCCACCGTGGGCCACTGCCAGCCTCTACCCACTGAACAACACCTCTCTGAAACAACAAGGAGTCGATGCCACCACCTCCCTAAAAATGCCCTACACCATTTTTAAAATACAAAAATACCACGCCATTATTGAGACTTTGTGTTTCGACCCCACAGAGCAGGAGTCAGCAGACACTTCTATAGAGAAGGAGGTAGGAAGTATGCCATGCTTTCCCAGCCCTGGGGGGTCTCTACTCAATATTCTCTTTATTTCCTACAACCCTTTAAAAATGAAAAAGCCACACTCAGCGTACTGGTCACACAAAAACAGCGGTGGACAAGATCCAGCCTATGGCTGTCATTTGCTAACCCCAGCCACAGAGGGGAAGAGCAAAGTCGCCTTGAGGTTTTGGATAATCAAAAGTAAGGGGGTAAGGGAATGGCTAACCAGTATGCCAAATTTCATACATATTTCTTCTCATCAAAAAAGGTTTCAAAGATTTCCTAAACATGGTATTGATGCTTGTCTTTGTATTTTTTTTTCTGGATATGTCTGAAAAGTAGGTAATAAAAATGACTAAACTGGGTTTTTTTTCCCCACTCACCAAAATGTGAGTGAATGGAACCCAGCGTGTTTTACTCAATTCTAACTGTAATGTCTGAGAAGTCCCTAAAGGTTCTCAACTGATGCCGGGTTTTCCAGTCGTAGCTCTGCAATTTCACGGGAGGTTGAGATCCAGATGAACTTTTAACCAGAATGCCAACCATAACAATGGTGCAATTTGTACAGAAGGTTCCTTTGCAGGCTTAGAGCTCAGATGTGCTGGATACCCTGGGAAGTGAACTTCCTGACATCCAGCACTGGACGTCCCCTCTCCATGCCACAGCTCTACTCTCACAAAAGAAAGAAAGAATCGGTCTGTTGTGCAGAATCTTCTTGCTCATTATCCTAACAAGCTACAGGAGAGGAAAATCAGATGCGGGTTTAGGGAAAACTCCTAGATCTCCAGCCGAAACCTTCACCCCAGCCCACTAAGCCCCTTCCTCAACCACTGCACCCCACCCCCTCACTCCTACATCCATGGGAGCGGTGTCTGTATATGACTCATTAAAACCATATCAGCTCCAAAAATGCTGCACTCTCTTTCCTGGCTATCACCCACTGTTAAAATTGGGCTGTGAAAGATAAGACTTAATGCAGTAAGATCACCATGACTCCTGAGCAGGGCTGTGGCTGAAGCGCCGGCATGACCCAGCTGTCCTGGTGTACCAAGAGACGCGCTCAAGTGAGGGAAATGTATTTCTGCATATCTCGACTCATCAAAAGCAGGTGCAATCCTATCACTTTCGTTGCACATTAGTTGTGAAGGCAAGAAGGCATTGTGATCAACAGACACAGACTCCTTCCACCCAAGCACCAGGGTTCTCCGTGGGGTGTCCCCCGTGCCAAGTGGCAGGTACAGCAGAACAGCAGGCAAGAGCTGCTCTGGTGCACACAAGCTCATGCCAGTGTGAACGGCCCGCCTTCATCTTGGTGATACATCCTGAAGGAAGGGTGTGCGTGCTGGGTCTAAACAGAGAAATTCCATACAGAACACTTCTTTCCAAGATCATCTTGGTTTGCTTAGATTTCACTGTGTTTATAAACAACTTATGAACAGTGCAATGACATGTAAAATTTTAATCTTTAGTTAACGACTATAATAAATGGAAAAAGAAACTGACTTTCCGCATATGACCGAGTTGGGGAGGGGGCTGGGATGGTGGATACATTGGAAATGTCCAGCATTATTTATACCGCCACTCCATGACATCACACAGATAGCCCAATGCAGAAAACACAATGCTAAAACTCACACAATGTCAACACTACCGTCACCTGGGCTGGGGAGGGGGGAAGTAAACGAGGATGTCAGAAGCCCAGTGCACTCATAGCTCCTTCAAGCCTCCGTAGTCTGACTCTTGTTCACGCAGCTGAACCCAGCTATAACTCTACAACCAGCTCTTTCTATAAACAGGTATGTCTTACGTGATTGTCCCTACCCAGTCCCTGCATCACGTCCCCCATAGAAAACTTGTTAGGTGCTTTTCAACAATTAGAATGAACTTCTAAAGGGGTTTCCTTACTCCTTTGCTTGAGTGAAAAGACAGGAGGGATCCCCCATGGCTCGTGACCATTAGCCTGGTAACTCCCATTTCTACCTGCAGGATGATCAGACATTCTTAAGTCACCTTGAAAGTCTGCATGAGGAATTTTTAAAATCAGCTGTTGAGCATCTGAAACAGTGACTCCCACTCACAAGGAGGGACACAGATACTTCCAAGCATTTCAGGAACCCTCTGGGTCCCGCCGGAAGAAGAGTATCGCAACACACATATCCACGCAGCCAGTCAACACTTTTCATCTGATCGTGGGGGGGTTTCAGACCCCCCAAAGACTACCGTGGATCACAGGTTGGCAGATTCTGGTTGAGAGTATGTCTGTGGAATGGGGGATCAGACACCTTTGTTTCTATAGGTGGACGTCACAAAAGCTCGGGATGGACAGCTGGTCACCACAGGGAGGAACGTGTGTCACAGGCATGAACAAAGAAGCATGTTTTCTCTACGAAATTCCAAAAACATGGAAGAAGGCATCTAAGAGACCACCTATGAGTCCTGGCTGAGCAGAACAACTTCTAAGATCTGGTTAACATCAAGATGCCCACCGCTGGCAGAGGGAACTAAGCAGGTCCGTCTCCTCAAAGGTACCATGGCGTCCTGTGCCGAGGAGAATTCTAGATGCCTCTTTGTGGTGTTGGCCTTTACACCTTAGTTTTCCTACAAAAGGACTTGAAATGTATCAAATGACATAATTCATATATGACGTATGTAATGAACTAACGCTGGATCACAGGGCCCTGGCAAAGACCCGAGAATACAGGGAAAGTCATGAGATCTTAGAAACTGCCCTGCTCAGCCAGGACTCATAAGGTGAACGGTGAGAGGGGTGGCGCTGCTCTGGCTCCCCTCTCTGCCTCAAGGAAAAGCTCCGAGCGGTCTTCTCCAGCCTGGCAGGGTGACGGCGAGGAGACTGTGCCGGCAATGCTGGTCCAAAGGTCACCTGGATGTGTGTAACTTACAGGGGAATTTTACATGTCGGCATCACCAATGAACTTTTCGAATCCTTGTCAATTTAGGGTGGAGGGCATTGGTGGTAGAGATGCACCTTCTCTGGAGGCAGGATCTGTGGCAGGAGAGAGATTTCTGCCACCAGAGAAACCTCCAAGGATTCTGCTGCCTGCGGCCCCACTGCTCCTTTGAGGGTGTTACTGTTGGTATCATCTTTCACGCACTGGAGCTGATGGGAACGATCTCACACACTGCTCTGGTGTACTGGGCACGAGAAAGCTGTGAGACCCAATGTGTCCGTTTATCCCATCCAAAGCCCTTTGAAAGGTACCAAGGCATTTTAAAGAGCTGTCCAAGACCCAGCCTCTCATGGCAGTGCCCTCTGAGCCTTTTACTAGAGTAATTCAAGGTTTCAAAGACTGAACATATTTTAATATGCCTTAGTCATCTGATCTTTAAAAAATCTTTAAATATGTTTCCAAGAAACTTCTCATCTGAGCTCTTTTCACCTTCAATACCCAGGCTACCTCCTTGTTCAGAATCAAAACTGTTTCCTTGGTGTTGACAACACCACTTGGTAAAGGAAAATTAAAAAACCTCAGGACCCCTCAGACTTCTCATGCAAAAGGAAAGCTTAAGCCCGGAGGCTGAGTCATTGCCACGCCCTCTTCCAAATGAATGGCTGTTTCTAGCCTTGCGCATCAGCCAGATCTCCACGGAAAGGCAGAGGCCTCAGGCACCGACACAGGGCTGCCCCCATGAACAGGGACTTGCCAACTGCGACTTTACATCAACCATCTCAGTCCAGCTCCTAAAACCCCACACTGATGGAACGTGGATCACAAGCTGACCTTCCCAGAAGAACAAAGTCAAGGCACATTTCCTCCACCTGTCCAGAGGCCTGTGCATAACTAACTCCTTTGCTCCCCGCTTCTCTGCATACATTGGCCTCCTCTCACGTGAAGGGTGGATTCACCGAGCACCCGCCTCACTGCCTGTCCTCCAGACCGCCCACCACCTTGTAAGAAAAGGTGTCAATAACCTGAAAACCTCTTCAGAAGCGCAGCCATGGATGTGTCTGCGGCGTGCTTTTCCCAGACACCCCTGACAGCTGCTGAAGGAGCCTGGATGATCGAAACTTATGCCTCAACCACCCACGTTTGTTGTCACCTCTGAACAAGGCACAGTGGGACTGAAATTTCTGTTATTTCCTAAAGCTTAAGAAAGTGTCAGAAGGGGACGTGATAAGACTGTGTTTTTTAAAACAGCTAAGGATACAAAGCAATTCCCCTGATATAGTTCAAAGAAAAATAAGCAGCCAGGGACTCCCTCTCAGATTTGTGGGTGTGATGGGGCTGACCACTCTGAAGTCCTGGCCAGACGCCTGCCACACTGCTCAAGAGAGCTGGGGAGGCAGGAGGGAGGACCGCCCATCCCGAAAGGAAGAAACCTAAGGGCACCCCAAACTGCTGATCAAGACCCACCTTTCTAAGGCGAGGCTTCTGAGCCTTCTCAAATACCAGCTCCATTTCACCCACCGTCACAACTTGGAGGCCTGGGAATCCCAACAGCACCCACTGCGCAGGAGCGGGAATCTCCTGTCCTGATAACATCGAGGGAATGACTGGGGTAGACGCCCAAAGGGCCTCCCTACACTGATGAGGGACACCAGAGCCCGACAAGCAGGGGCTTGGGGCTTCTCCTTCACACCCGCACAAGAAGGAAACAGAGTGGCAGGTTCCCCGACCTCACAGCAGCCCTCTGCGGCCACCAAGGTGTTTGTCTGGGGCAGTGGGTGTCAAACTTTTCAGTCTCAACCTTAAACATTATGAGGACTCTAAAGAGCGATTTTTTCCCATGCAAGTTATTTCTGTTGATACTGTGCTAGAAATTAAAACTGGGAACATTTAAAAATATTTTATTTAGAAATAGCTATGAACTGATTTCATGTTATCACATATAACATTTTCATGAGAAGTAAACATTTTCCAAAAAAAAGATGAATGAAAGTGGCATTGTTCTACATTTTTGAGAATCGCTTCCACAGCTGGCTTAACAGAAGGCAGGTGGATTTTCGCAGCTGCTCTGCCTTCAGTCTGCTTCCACCCAGGCTCTGGCTGACGTGCAGGAGGGAAGTTCACCTCGAGCCACTGCGGATACTCTTTTTCGATACCACGTCAGAACTCAGCAAGGGGCAGCCCCCAAGCGACAGTTTCCATGTGGGTCCTGAAGCCTTCCACATCAACCGTCTGCATGGGTCCATTAAAATCCATTAGCCTATCCTGCATTTTGGATTTTTACCCAGGCGTAATTTCATAACATTATCTATCATTTGGAAAATATTGGTTCACTGAGGTGTGCAAATCTAAGACATTTTAACAACTGTACACTACTGACGTCCACAGTAGTGAATACATGACAGGTATCAGCAGAACATTTTTTAAACACTGAAACTCTATTAAGCTCAAGGGAGTAGATGCAAGTTTCTCGAAATTATAATTTTCACTTGAAACTCAGATTTCATCACTCAAGTACTGGCAACAAACACCGTCAGCTATTTCCCTTGAAAATGTCTGCCAAAAAACCCAAGTGCAGGCAGATATGCTTGGCTGGCCAGTGATACTCTCAATGGTGAAAATGGTGTTCCAGGAAACCAGTGGCACCTCCTGCCAGCTGCAGTCACATGCGTGCCCTTCCTCCGGAAAATGACCCTGCTTTGGTCCATGGCAGAAGTGCTTTACGCACCCTTCCCATTTCACCCGTGTCTACCAAAAAGAGCGGTGTTCCAGTGTCAGTTTTTAATACAATTAGCATTTATTGCTTCAAAAAGGACGTTCTTTTTTTTTTTTGTGAGATGGAGTCTCGCTCTGTCACCCAGGCTGGAGTGAAATGGTACAATATCGGCTCACTGCAACCTCTGCCTCCCGGGTTCAAGTGATTCTCCTGTCTCAGTCTACTGAGTAGCTGGGATTACAGGCACCCACCACACCTGGCTAGTTTTGGTAGCGATGGAGTTTCACCATGTTGGCCAGGCTGGTCTTGAACTTCTGACCTCAGGTGATCCGCCCACCTAGGCCTCCCAAAGGACTGGATTACAGGGGTGAGCCACGGCACCCGGCCAAGGACATTCTTAAATAAAACACCGTCCACCACCTACAGATGCGTGGTGGTGAGGTACAGCAGGACAGCTGCAGAGGTCTGGGGCCTGGCCTGGATCTCGGCCCAGCTAGCGCAGCTTCCCAGTCTCACTCTTGGACACACGA
Organism: Aotus nancymaae; assembly: GCF_030222135.1. Lineage (NCBI taxonomy): Eukaryota > Metazoa > Chordata > Mammalia > Primates > Aotidae > Aotus > Aotus nancymaae. The sequence goes on from NW_026988421.1 coordinate 1,563,943, forward strand.
GGTCTCGGCGTTGTTACAGAGGCAGCTCTGACCTGGTGCAGCACCTGCGCGGTCTCCGGAAGACCCAGTTTGAGAACTTCTGAGCTGGAACACTCCCTTCTCGGGGAGACAGATGTCAGGGCGCAGCAGCAGGTCCACATCTGCCTGCCTGAGTGGACTGCAGCCTGAGGTGCACCCATTTCACTCCTTGCTCTGCTTTCAGGCTATTCAAGGTCTGCTTGGAAAGAGCTGCTCGCCCAGATTCCACAAGGCCGCATACTTGCTTTCGGCATTTTTGAAAGTTAAAAATGGGTAATACTTCAAACATGGCCACTCACCATGCCCGTCCCAGTCCAGTTCTGGCCGGTCTCACCCTCTCCTGGGGGGACTGTCACCACCCTCAACCCTGACCACGCCCACCACCCGGAAGCCACCTCTGCAGGCCTGCCCACCCATCCCTGCCAGTTGCCACAGGCACTTGCCTACAGAAAACACACTGCGTTCGGCCAACTCATAGCTTGCTCCCAAACACTTCCAACGATGACGTCATTTTCAGCCACTTTTTGACTAAATGGCCAATTTGCTGGAGCCAAGCACCCTTCAGACTTGCGGAGGTAATCTGACCACCTTTCTTCCGTCAGCCAGCGGGAGAGAGGCTGGAGCAGCTCACAATTTAACCTGCACACCACACGGACATATTCCTCACCAGAGGTCCCTCTCGGTAATAAAATCAAGATTGTGATTGCTAGTACAAGATTCACAGCATTTAGAGTGCCCGTAAACTGTGGATTGCGAATCCCTTAAATGCCCGTATACCCTATCTTACTGGACCTTAAATGCTGATATCAGAATTTTTATGGAGAGTTTCTAGCCTCTCTGAGTTTTTCATTAGACTGTGAATGGCAAATGACACACTTTTCAAAGTTTACGTTCTTTTTCTTGGCTAGATCCACAAAAATAAGATTCATACTTTCTTGCCTCTGCCAGCAATTCCATGGCTAAAAACTGTTCATTGCGAAATAGAAACAGAGTCTTATTTTGCTCTGATATAGATTCACAAAATAGAGAGAAAAATTTGCTAACATTGGATCCAGTCTCTTTGTTTATTAAAATGTAAATAATGCTGAGGTAGCCATCTAAGGAATTAAAATGTGACACAGAAGTATTCAACCCATGTAGAACTCCGGCATCCAGGTACTTTTCAGGGAAAAGTTCATGTAAGCGCATCTCGGTTTACTAAATGTGCTCAAAGCAACTGAACTAGGAAGTGAACTATATTTTTATATTAAACATATTTTATATGATATATTAAAGATGTGTTTCCAGGTAAAACAAAAGACCACAGGCAGATCTGAAAGCTTTAGGAGAGAAGGGGATTAGCAGAGAATGTGGGCCTGCGGTACAGACCCCCACAGAAGCTCTGGGCCTCGAGGTGGGAGGGGAATCAACAGGGAACCCGTGGCCTGATGCGCTGTGGCCGTGATCTCATGACCTGAACTCCATTCAACCACCCATTCCTGTCTGAGCAGCCTCTCAGTCTCCTCCACCCTCACCCCAAATATAGTTTATATTAAATTTATTTATATTATATTAAATAATATATTTATAATAATTATAATAAAAATTATAATAAACAATAAAATATTTATTTATATTTATATTATAATATTAAATATTATTAATATAAAAATATAGTTCACTTTATAGTTCAGTTGCTTTGAGCAGCCTCTCAGTCTCCTCCATCCTCACCCCCAAACCAGGGCTTCCTGGGGCACCTCCAGCCACAACCCACCTGGGTCCCCTCCCTTGGGCTCCAAATCCCACATCCTCTGCCTCTGTCTTCTGGCCCCTCCCAGCTGATGGGCTGCCAGCCCCCATCGGCTCTGGTTTTCATGTGGCTCCCAGCCGGACGCTTCACTGCCTGCTCTGGACGGAGCCCTGTAGTGGTCTTCCTGATGGAAGGTTGATTTGTAAATAGCCAATGATCTGGGAGTGCTTCCTGTCCAGCGGCCCTTCCCTGGTGATGATCCAGGTGAGCGTCAGGCAGGCCCGCCATAGGCCACAGGGTGTCATGACTATGGGTGGTGCTGCTGGTATCTGACTTGGGTTAAGTCACTAGGAAAAATCTCCAAAGTCTAGAGGTTTCACTCCTGCCAAGAGTAGTGGAGACTTTCAGTTTTGAGTATCTTATACATTTAGTAGAAGCCACAAGAAGCTCACAAATGTCAAAAGAATCCAAATTCAACCTGGGTTTTCCTGCAAAACTTAAGAGGTCAGAGGCGAGTAGCACCATGCTCTGCAGCACTGCCCAAGTGAGGCCCTGGCAGGGTGTGTGCCAGGCCTCACACTCCCATGATGAAGGGACAACGTGCACTCTGTCCCCACCCCAGCCAGGTGGCTCAAGGCCTGGCTGCTCTGACGTCCTACTGCAGAGCCACTCACGAGACAGCAGGTGGGAACACAGAGCTGAAGCACGTTGGCACTCAGCTCCGTGACTGCCGGAAGACACCCTGACATCCTCCTTGGATACTGCTTCTTCAGCCAGCCTGTACTCCCTGGTGCTCCAAAAGGCCTGTCAACTAGAGAGAGGAGGGTGTGGCAAAAGGGACACTAAAACACCAGCCTCTTCCAGCCTCCCACAGACCTGGAGCAATGCAGCTGAAGCCTAGAGGGAGGCAGTATCCAGACCACCAGAGTCTACAAGCAACCGCAGCAGGCTATGGTCAGAGACACCTAAGAAACAGCTTCCCTTCTCTTGACGGGAATCTGGGCGAGTTTCTCCTAATTGTCCTAAAACGTCTGTCTGTTCATATAAGCTCTGCAAATATGTGGTTTGCCTGCAATATTCAACACAGTAAGCGTGAAGACACCAACTCCAAACTGTTGAGCACCCCTCAGTAGTTTACATGACGCTGCATGTTTTCCAAATGCTGCAGGCACCCAGTGAGGTCGGTATGCTGGCATGTACCCTTCACAGAGGAGGAGAGTGAGGGCTGAGGGCGCTGTCCACGATGACAATGCTGGCTTGCAGTACAGGCAGGACTGGACCCAGGGTTCGGGGCCCATGCTATTCACACACATCTTTAATGGAAGGTGCACAGTGAGTTTTGGCCACACCGAGCCACGGTGCTCTTACTCCAGGATGCATCCGTGCATGTGGGAGGAATATGACACAGAAAGGGACAACGAGGTACTTGGAGGGCAAAAACAATAGAGGAAAGACATAAGACTTGCACGTATAAAAACCTTGTAAACGATGCAAGAAGATGCATATTGTATTTCCTCTTACTGCTGCATAACGAATTACCATGAAGTACCACAGATTCAGTGGTTTAACCACCACAAAGCTATCATTTCGTCTGTCCCACGGGTCAGGAGTCCAGGCACGGGTGGACTTGGTCCTCTGCTAAGGGTTTCCTGGGATTTCTCGGGGTGAAACCGAAGTGTCAGCTGCAACTGAGAATCCCAGAGCTGAGGTTCCAAGTCTCTTCCAAGCTCACTATGTGTTGGCAGAATTCATTTCCTTGCACTGACAGGACTGAGGTCCTGTTTTTATTTTTTAACTAGCTGTGGGTCCCTGAGGTCCTGTTTTTTTTTTAACTTGCTGTGGGTCCCTGGCCAGTGACCTCTCTTCTTACAATCCTGCCTTGAAAATAAATACCACTGTAGTTGCAACTAGTGAATCTTGAAAGCGTGACCCAAAAAGCTCAAACTATTTCCATGTAACTTACCTACCTCCCAGAACAAATCTATAGGACATTTATTAAATAAAAAATCCAGCACCCAACCAGGTAACATTTGCATACAAAGCATTTATTGTATAAAAATACAACTGCTATGTGGAGAAAAAAGAAATGACCCAAAACTGACATAGATGTTAGAATTAACAGACGAGGATATTAAAATAGTAATTACAACTATATTTCATATGTCAAAAAGGTAAGTAGAAAAATATAGGTCAGGCATGGTGGCTCACAGCTATAATCCCAGCACTTTGGGAGGCCAAAGCGGGCAGATCATGAGGTCAAGAGATCAAGACCATCCTGGGCAACACGGTAAAACCCTGTCTCTACTAAAAATACAAAAATTAGGGCCGGGCGTGTTGGCTCACGCCTGTAATCCCAGCACTTTGGGAGGCCAAGGTGGGTGGATCACGAGGTCAAGAGATCGAGACCATCCTGGTCAACATGGTGAAACCCCGTCTCTACTAAAAAATACAAAAAATTAGCTGGGCACGGTGGCATGTGCCTGTAATCCCAGCTACTCAGGAGGCTGAGGCAGGAGAATTGCCTGAACCCAGGAGGCGGAGGTTGCGGTGAGCGGAGATCGTGCCATTGCACTCCAGCCTGGGTAACAAGAGTGAAACTCCATCTCAAAAAAAAAAAAAAAAAAATACAAAAATTAGCTGGATGTGGTGGTGTGTGCCTGTAGTCCCAGCTACTTGGGAGTCTAAGGCAGGAGAATCACTTGAACATGGGAGGCAAAGGTTGCAGTGAGCTGAGATCGCACCACTGTATTCCAGCCTGGTGACAGAGTAAGACTCCATTTCAAACTATCTATATATGTAAGATATAAAAATAACAGATTTTTATGGATCAAAATCACCACATCTGAGAAGAAAACTATACTAGATGACATTCACAGCAGATTAGGCATTGTAGAAGATTAGAAAACTCAAAAACATAATAGAAACCACCTGAAAGAAAGCACTGCAAAAAATAAAAAAAAACCACAGTATTAGAGAATGTGGGGTAACTTAAAACAGACAAACACAGATGTAATTGGTGGCACCAAGAAACTAATGAAGCCCCAGCACAAGACACATGAAGACAAGTACACCAACACATAAAATGACCAAGATGCTCAAAACCAGTGATAAAGAACAAATCCCAGGAACCACCGGAGGGGGAACATGCTCTACAGACATGAATGAAAATAAGGATGACGGCAGATTTCTGGTCAGAAACAATGCCAGTCAAAGACGGTGGAACTAGCTCTTTAAGAAAAAGAGAAAACTCAAAATTGTTTGCACAGTAAAAATGTCTTTTCAGGGGGAGAGAGATCCAAGATGGCTGATCACTAGCAGCTCGGGCTCCTAGCTCCCAGTGAAAGCACAGAGAACGAGAGGACACCACACTTTCAGACGAATATTTGTTGCTCACGGACCAGGAGATTCCCAGCAGAGTAGCCCCACGGGTCGCCAGGGCGACTCTTGTGGCTGGCGTGGCGGTTTTGCTGGTGCCTTAGTGTGCCAGTTTTTGGTGCAGAGTCCGGAGATTCCCAGGCAGAAAAGCACCATCAATCTTAACACTGCTATTTTGGCCGGCACAGTGGACTGCTCAGATTTCGGCGCTGGGAATCAACAAGTTGAACGTCTGCTCAGAGACCTAGTTAGAAAGTCGGTAATTACAAAGACAACAGATGGATAAATATATAATAAAGGGAAGAAATCAGTGTAAAAAGGCAGAGAATACTCAAAATCAGAATGCCTCTCCCTCTACAGGGGATCGCAATTCCTCATCAGTAACGGAACAAGGCTTAATAGATTACGAGTATGTTCCAATAACAGAAGCAGGCTTCAAAACGTGGGTGATAAGAAACTTCTGTGAATTAAAAGAACTTGTTCTAACCCAATGCAAAGAAACTAAGAACCTTGAAAAAAGGTTTGACAAAATGTTAACGAGAATGGACAATTTAGAGAGGAATATAAGTGAATTGATGGAGTTGAAAAACACAACACGAGAACTTCGCGAAGCATGCACAAGTTTAAACAGTTGAATTGATCAAGCAGAAGAAAGAATATCAGAAGTCGAGAACCAGCTCAGTGAAATGAAACGAGAAGACAAGATTGGAGAAAAAAGGATGAAAAGGAATGAGCAAAGTCTCCAGGAAATATGGGACTATGTGAAAAGACCTAATTTACGTTTGATAGGTGTACCTGAATGTGATGAAGAGAATGAATCCAAGTTGGAAAATACTCTTCAGGATATCATTCAGGAAAACTTTCCCAACCTGGCAAGGCAGGGTAATATTCAACTTCAGGTAATACAGAGAACACCACAAAGATATTCTTCAAGAAGACCAACCCCAAGGCACATAATTGCCAGATTTATTAGGGTTGAAATGAAGGAGAAAATACTAAGGGCAGCCAGAGAGAAAGGTCAGGTTACCCATAAAGGGAAACCTATCAGACTTACAGCAGATCTCTCAGCAGAAACCCTACAAGCCAGAAAAGAGTGGGGACCAATATTTAACATCCTTAAAGAAAAGAACTTTCAACTCAGAATTTCCTATCCAGCCAAACTAAGCTTTATAATCGAAGGAAAAATTAAATCCTTTGCGAACAAACAAGTACTTAGAGACTTCACCACCACCAGGCCTGCTTTACAAGAGCTTCTGAAAGAAGCACTATACATGTAAAGGAACAACCAATATCAGCCTTTCCAAAAATATATCAAAAAGAAAAGAACATTAACACAACGAAAAATTTACACTAACTAATGGGCAAAACAGCCAGCTAGCACCAAATGCTAGTATTAAAGTTATATATATTCTAATTGGATAAAAAGCCAAAACCCATTGCTATGCTGCATCCAGACCCATCTCACATGCAACGTTACACAAAGACTCAAAACAAAGAGAAGGAGGAAGATTTATCAACCAATCAGAGAGTAAAAATAAATAAATAAAAAGCAGGAGATGCAATTCTCGCCTCTGATAAAGTAGATTTTCAAGTAACAAAGAGCAAAAGAGGCAAAGAAGGACATTACATAATGGCAAAAGGATCAATGTAACAAGAAGAGCTAACGATTTTATAGATCAATGAGACAGAAAATTAACAAGGACATCCAGGACTTGAACTCAGACCCGGAACAAGTAAACTTAATAAACATTTATAGAACTCTCCACTTCAAATACATAAAACATACATTACCACCTCATACCTATTCCATAAGTGACTACATAATTGGAAGTAAATCACTCCTCAGTAATCGCATAGCATTTCATAGGTTTAAATGAAATATTGGTTGGCTGCTCGTTTGTTATTTTCTTCCCTTATTCCTTCCTGTTTACATCAAGTATAATTATTGGTATAAAAGCGGTTTTCAATACCCATTACTAAACTGCATTCTAGCCTGGGCAAGAAAGCAATACTCCCATTCTCTCTCTCTCTTTCTCTTCCTTTTTCCTCCTCTTCTTTATTCTTTCTTTTCTTTCAAAAAAAAAAATCTTTTCAATAGGAAAATACTTTTTTAGACATTAAAAAAACTAAAAGACTTTATCACCATCAGACCCCACAGAAGAAATGAAAAGTCTTCCAGGTAAAAGGAAACGGCATGAAATCAGAGACTATCTGGAGGAAGCTGAACTCCCCCGCACCATTGATAAGAAAAGCAGAGGGGTACAGTCACTCTGGAAACAGTTTGGCAATTTGTTAAAATGCCCATAGGATCCACTCCTAGGTGTTTACCTAAGAGAAGTGGAAGCCCATGTCCTTACCAAGTCTTCTATATAAATATTCACAGCAGGGTCTGTAGTAGCTGAAAGCAGAAAGAACAATACTCAATGTGCAACAACTGATGAATGAGAAGCTGTGGTATACCCACACAATGGCATACCACTCACCAAAAAAAGTCCTGAACAACACGGATGAATGTCAGACTGAATACACCAGAAGAACTCAGACACGAAAAGACTATACATCTTATAATTCCATTTATAAAACTAGAACATTTTGTGGAAAATACAATATATATGTATATATATATCTGTCATAAAATTCTAGAAAATAAAACTAATGTACAGTGACAGCAGATCAGTGATTACCTGGGGATGAGAAAGGAGAGCAGGGTGGGGTGAGGAGGGGAGTCACAGAGGTGAGGTGCAAGAGGAAACTTTGGGGGTGATGGGAATATCTGTTATTCTGATTGCAGTCATACATATGCAAATTTTATCAAACTGTGTATGTGAGATATGGCAGCCCTACCTTACCCACGGTTTTACTTACCATTTCAATTACTCGAGGTGAATTATGGTCCAAAAATATTAACTGGAAAGTTCCAAAAGTAAACAATCCATAAATTCTACATTGCACACTGTTCTGAGTAGTGCAATGAAATCTCACTCCATCCCGCCTGAGACACGAATCATCCCTCTGTCCAGTGCATCCATGCTGTACGCACCCCCACCCTTTCATCACTCAGTAGCAGGCTTAGTATCTATCAGATAGACTATCAAGGTCATCGCAGTGCTTGTGTTCAAGTCACCCATATTTTACCTAATAACGGCCCTGAAGCACAAGAGTAGTGATGCTGGCACATTGTTATAATGGTTCCATTGACTGTTGTTGTTAATCTCACTGGGCTAGTTTATAAAGTGAACTTTATTATGGGGATGTATGTATAAGAAAAGACACTGTACAGCCAGCCCTCCATATCCATGGGTTCCACATCCATGGCCTCAAGGACTCAATCATCCACAGATCAAAAATATTTGGAAAAAAATTCTACAAAGTTCAAAACAGCAAAACTTGCATTTGCTATATGTTAAGTACTACGTTGAATCCACAAGAACGAAAAGATATCTAGGCAGTAGGTATCGTAAGTAATGTAGAGATGATTTAAACAATATGGGAGGATGTCTCTGGGCTATCTAAGAATAGTATGTCACTTTATATAAGAGATTGGGGCACCCCTGGATGTTGGCATCTGAGAGGAGGCCTGAAACCAGCCCTCCACGGACACGGAGGGTTTGGTGCTCTGTGGTTTCAGGCATCTGCTGGGGTTCTTGTAACACATTACCCAGTGACTAAGGGAGAACTACTGTATGTATACTCTGTATGCCATTTACATTTCAATAATGCCATTTTTTTTGACAAAAAGCAATAGTACACCACGTGTGTCCTCCCTCTCTCGTCTTCTGTAATTGTGAATCCCATCAACCAGCCCTATTGTGAATAAAAACCCTGCTCACCATTCCCACCCAGCTTGATTATTTGCCTGTTTTACACAAGAAGATCTCTCTCTCACCCTTTAGGATGGCTAAATTCAAAAAGAACATGGAAAGTGTTGGTGAATATGTGATGAAACTGGAACGCTTATACATTGCTGGCAGGAACGGAAAATGGGGCAGCTATAGTAAAAAAAAGTGGAAGTTTCTCACCATGATAAACATGGAACTGCCGTAGGACCCAGGAATCCTGCTCCTAGGCATATCTATTATACTGTGTGTGTAATACATAATATAATATAAATATAAATATATTAATTATATTATAATATAAATACACCCCGAAGAGAAACGAACACATGTGTTCACCGCAGCCTTATTCACAACAGCCAAAAGGCGAAACAACCCAAGTGACTCTCAACTGATGTATGAAACGACAAAACGTGGTCTGTCCACATGGTGGAATATCGTCTGGCCATGAGGAATTAAGTTCTGACACTCGCTATAGCATGGAGGAACCCTGAAAACACCATGCGAAGGCAAAAGAACCGGGCACAGAAGGCCACATTGTGCAGGATGCCACTGATGCAAAATGTTCAGAACAGGGAAAACCACAGACAGAAACAGACTAGCGGCAGGCTGGGGCCAGAGGGAAAGGGGATGGGAAAGGGGATGCTGGTAAATACAGGGGTCCCTTTTTTTCACAGGGGCAGTGGGGAAAAGGGAGATTTAAATCTTGTAAAATTACACCGTGGTGATGGATACACAACTCTATAAATACATTAAAAACCACCAAGCTGTATACTTTAAATGGGTAAATTTTAGAGCACGTGAAATATATCTCAATGATGCCGTAACATGAAAAAAACAAATTAAGTCTCATACAAAAAGCAGCAGGAGCAGCAATACATGCTTTGTGAAATATGAAATCTCCTGATTTGTGTGTGCTGGCAATTAAAATGTGAGATACGTGTCAGGCCCCATGGACAGGCCAAGCAATCCTCACCTGCCTGCTGCATCAGGCCAGCAGGCCAAGAGCTTGCCAACTTCAGGGCTATATCATCCTTTTATAAGCCCTCCATGTCTGTCTCCCTACAAGAATCCCCTAGAAACCGTGTTTTCTCATCCTACCAAGAGCAGCTTTCATGTCTGCTTATCTTACAGTGATCCGGGCCTCACCCTCCATCTGCTCTCTGCCCCCTCTTTTCCTCCAGGGTAGCACTTTGCCACCTGCTTCCGGTGGCCACACTGACTTCTGCTTCTGCATCAGAGACTTCCTGGCTCCATCGACATGCCAAGTCTTCAGTGCACCCTGCAGCACCCTCTGCCAGTTCTGATGACCTGGTGCTCCATGTCCTGCCTCACTTCCTCATGTCCCACACACAGGCACCCCGACATAGACCGTACAGCCCATCTTTCTTCTCCCAGCTCCACTGAAAAAACAAGACAAAAGTCAAGACTTGGTCTGGGAGGTTTCAAAGACATGGCAATCAGATGCAGTTGTGTTTCCATCTGTTGTATGGAACACTCTTCCCTCAACTATAGGGAGGAGGAGGACACGCAATAGGAAACAAGGTACGGGCGGCACATGTGAGCAGAGGAAATTTAAACGGTCCTGCCCAGTGTACCACAGAGACAGGGCCCTGTGCCGCAGGCAAGGGGAATGTGCCAGACGCAAGGAAGAAGAATTCAGGAAAAGGGCAGAACAGGACCAAAATCACAACCCCTAGGCTGCAATCTATCCAGAAAAAGTTTTGCTTTCTACCCAGCATAACGAAGGAAGCCAGCCTATCTTCTACCTTCAACTACAAAAGCAACACACCATCTCAATCCAAAATAGGTCTAAAATTTAAGGATCACAGAAAAGTACTTGCCTTAAAAAAAAATCTGATGGGTGAATAATTAGCCTCACTCATTCCTTTATATATCTCCACAGAACCCCAATAGATTACCTCTAAAAACAATGAATTAGGTCTTCAGATGATAATGGGTCTTTATTTTTATGATGATTCTAGAATAACTGTTTATTGTTAGATTGGTTAAATGTTTAGCTATTTGAATTTCCATGTGATGTTAATTTAACTTATTACTACAAGTTAAATAAAGTACACCCAAGGCAGTTTTACAGAAGCTTCCGATACACCATTTATAATATTTGTTGCTTATTTCAGGAAGCCACACAGACCTCTTTTCTCCTCATTGTTATGGAAGGAAGCAAGACAGCCCATCAGAAAGATATAAGATTTTTTCCCTCAAGATTGTTCATCTTTTGTGTTGGCAATCTGTCTTTTAGGAAAGATAGAATAAAGCCGATATTTAGGTATATCAAGTGATTCAGTGCAAGCATCTCTCAAAACCATGATCAATATTCTCATGTTTTTAGCACTGTTTCGGTCATAAATATCTTTCCTCTAAAAAAGAAATAATTCTCCTTTCGGTCCACAGGACCTGCCATCGATATGAAGTTGCCAAGCCACCAGGATGGCCGGGGTGGGCATGGGGCACTCCTCAGAGCCACCTTTTCACCGAAGAGCCAGGAACTGCTGCTGTGCTGAAACCTACGTGATGCTTTATCCGAAGGGGGAAAACTGCTGGAGATTAGATGCCAAAAAAGGCAGCCACAGAAAAAGGGTTTTATCCTAAAGCACAAGATCATCTATACTCAAATTTTATATCTCATTTTTTTCCTCCTCCACAGCTCCATCAAAAAAACCAACAAAACTGACTTTATCCTTTAGAAAAATTTGTAACTTCCTTTTAAAAGTTAAAGTCTAAATATCGGGAAGAGGTTGTATAGGGAACAAAAGTTTAAAAGGCACACAATTAAATGTTTTTGAAAGTTTTTTTTGTTAGCAGTAAGAACTTATGATGTAGTCTTTTCAATGCCTGGCAGCCACCGTCAGAGGCAGAGCACAGGAACGCTTTGCACAATGGTTATGAGAATTGTAGGGACTCTCTGAACTGATTCACTGACAACAGACCACACTCTCATCGGCTTGTTCAAATCACAGTGGTCACAGCCCTGGCTCCTGGCGGAAGGAGGCGCAGAGCACATGTCGGAGAGAAGGCCAGGCCAGATCCACGCACATCCACATGACACAGCTGGGGCAAGGGAGGCTGCTTCCCCCACCATGGAAACCATCAGAACACTGTCCTTCATACACAGATGAGCTCCCAACACTCAAGTGTCAAAACAGGAGCTCTTGTAAGCAAACATGAAGGAGGAATTCACCCCCTCTCCACTGCTCTCCTGGGACAGTCTGCCCACAGAGGCTGGCCCATGGGGCTCGAACGCCCCGGACAGCCTCCTGCACAGACGGGCAGAGTGCCTCCTACAAGGCATCGGCCAGGCAGCAAAGTCAACAGAAAGCTGATCGAGTACACTTTCCTGATTTTAAAATATTAAGGATAGAAACTATTGAAAATAAATTGCTGCTTTAAAATGCTTAGCCAGGGGATTCCACGGAAATGGTTTTGTTTCCGGGAGGACAGCATGGCTGCTGGGGTGCCCACACCCGCACTACAAACTCACACTTGAGCATCACCACAAAGCCTGTCCCACGTGCAGGCAGCAGAAGTCCTCTTCCTCTTTAGGATGCCTGGACACTGGGCTCAATGGGTTTTGTTTGTTTGCTGCAGAACATACCGACTGACCAATTAGACCTGGAATGCCTGCATCAGCTCCACTGTTTCATCAGAAAGGACAGCTTTTTTTTCAAATTAATAGTAGATGAGAATATATGATGATTTCTTTAGAAAACATAACCTACTCGGCTGCAAGACTATGCCAACAATGGAGGGTCACAAAGACCTAGAGCCCTGCTCTCCAAGGATGATCACCTGGAAGAATGATGGGTCTCAAACTCAATGGCGCCATGTCAATAACCCTCCTCAATTAAATGGTGACTTGGAAAGACGTTGCCTGTGAGCAGCCTGGTCGCAACGCTGCAGGACCAGAGGGCAGAAAAGCAGAACTCAGGCCACAGTGGATGGAATGAAAAGCATCCCCTACGGGGCCAGGCTGCTGAAAAGCTCACCCCACAACAGGTCATGTCAAACACTACCCAGTGTGAAACTTGCACTGCAGCTGCACTGTTAAAAATTATCCACCAATGCAGCTGTTTCTCCTTTCTTATCTTACAAGGTAGCATCACTATTTCCTCACAGAGTGTCCTGTGCTAACACTGTTTTATGAGGAACCCAAATTCAACTGTTTGATCCCCAAGAACCTGCTGTGATTCCTGTGCCATGTCAGTGGAACCAGACAGCGGCTGGATCTGTCCGTGTGAGGATGCATTTCTCAATAGCAACCACGGTCTCCAGAAACGGCACTATGTCTTCTAAGGGTAAAGCAGCCCGCAAAAAATGATGTTTCAACAGAGATCTCAACAAAATGGAAGCACACAAGGCACTTGCTTCCTTGAGCTGCCCAAGCGTGCCTGAATGAGGCAGTGCTCACAAATGCACAAATGACCCAATGTCCACAGCACTTTAAAGTTTATAAAATGCCTTAAATTGTACCCCCGCAGGAGATGATACACACTCCAGGGTGGCAACTAAAAGAGACTTTTAAAACTATTTGTAGTAAAACTGTTACAACTTGGGAGAGGTAGTGGTAAGGAGGGAAGAAAAAGGAAAACTTTTTAGTTGCTTAATAATCCTAGTTGCCTTTATGTAAGTTCCGATGATGCGAAAAGCGATCTACAAACTCAGCCTCTATTCACTTCTGTTGGAACGCTGCAAGGGTGGATGACGTGCAGAGATCCCATGGCGGGAAGGGAGTTGCTAGAATCAGAACTCGAGCCCTGGTGCCTTTCACTTTCCCAGGTATCAGAGGGGCCCACAGCCTGCCTCCTAATAGATTAATTATCTGCTGGGAATGAGAGTCTCAGAAGTAAGAGATTTGAGAGAAATAAGAGAAAACCTGGCTTTGAAAAAGCTACGAAGGCAGTGATATTTTTAACAATTTCTGATATGAGAAACTCAGGGAACACAGTTCCTGCAACACAGAAGTCTGCAGCAATGCTCTCAGAAGTGTGTTTTCCAAGGAATGCTGAAGGATTGAATCCTGATTAAGCTGTCAGTGGTGCGATCCCCTTTAACAGATAAACTGAGGTCAGGCATATGGGGTAACCTGCTTCCGGTGACATAGTTCGAGGGGTGGCAGAGCTAAGCCTGGAACCCAGGTCTGTCTACAAAGCACTATTACTGAGAAAACGTTAAAGCCTTTTACCCCAAACTAGGATTTATGTACCTATATTTAAAGATAGCAAAAACATTACTGAAATGGGATACTCAGTCGTATATACATCAGTACACTAAATTATTCATTAATACCTTAGCAAAAGTTTCTAAAGTTTCTCAGAAAAGTATTCACCACAGTATGTGAGCCTGGTACGGACTGGAAGCCACCTTAAAAACGGAAGGTGAGGAACAACGTGCTGAGGGCGGAAAGGGCTGCCAGGGCACAGGCCACGCCGAGACCAGGGCTTTCTCCGAAAGCTACTGTGGAAATAAGAAAGCATATATTTGCTCACTGATGAAAGGTCTTTTAAAGTGATATTTTTCCCCAAAAGGTCAAGAAGCTGTAGGTGAGGCTCAAATTATTTGCTGAAAATTTAGCACACGAAACTCTCTAAAGGGAGAGGGTAACTGCGTATAAATAACAGTATCATCTGTGACAAATTAACAATTACAAGCTCCATCAAACCCTAAACTTAATAGGAATACGTTATTTAGTTGTTGGGTCAGGGGACATTTTGCCTTTGGGATACCACTGTAAAACTAAGTATATCTAGTATTGGGTTAGATTTTTCTGCCTTCTTTAAAATGTCTTAGAATTGTTTAATGATATAAAAATCCATTTCTTATAAAGTCATTTATTTATGATCTAAGTAAACTATTCTCCATCCAGTGATCTTAGAAGAATTTTTATAACAAACATTAAATAACCTACATTTTATATTTTCGTATGTGACGTATCACCAAAAACAATATGGTGAAGGGTTATCATTGACTACAGAGTCACTCAGCAGGCACTTTTTGTTGTCCTTGTAAAATGTGTGTAAGCACAAAGTTGAGTAATCCAAAAGATACTGAAAAGCTTGGTCAGTTAGCATTTAGATGAAAATAAAGATAGGTTCCAACCAAAACTCTTTAAATGAAAACACATTTCAAATAAATAAAGATGAAAATATGAAAACCAACATTTAAACACTGACAGGAAATAAACATATATGATTAACAAAACAAAACAAAATCTTAAGGTTAAAAAGGCCTTTGTGTCAGCACCTCATAGCATTTAGAGGCCACAGGAAGAGACTTAAAAACCTGACTACAGTGGTACCAATGTTCACCTCTTAGTTTTCACAAACCATGTACTATGGTTATATACGCTGTTAACACTGGGAGATCCTGGGTGAAGGATCTGTATGATATTTGTGACTTTTCTGTAAATCTAACATTATTGTACAATTAAAAGTTTTTTTAAAAATCTAGCTAATTTTTTTAAAATTCTGAAAAAAATTCCATGGACAAAATCAAAATAGAAATGATGATCTTTCTTTAATATGCAAAAAGTTCTCACATATCAATAAGAAAAAGACAAAATTACTCAACAGGAAACAAAAGCAAGCATTTTACCAAGGAACCCCAAACGATCAGTGAAACATAAGGAAGAATGTTCAACCTCACCCAATTAAAATACAAAAAATTTAAATGAGGACAACTTTCAAAGAACTAAATTTTAAATTCTACTTCTTAGAATTTATTCTACACAGACTTGCACAAGTACAGAAAGGTGTCTATATATAGATTCCACAATTAATTTTGCTTCAAGTCACTCCATAAAAGGACCAAACAAAACAAAACCTAGAAAGACTTTAAACACATGTTAATAATAGGAACTTAAGATAAATGTGAGAGCATCACTTGGGTACATATACACAGTAAAGTAACAGGCAGCCACTGGAAAAAACAGCGCTATCCGAATCACGATGTTAATGGCACAGTCTCTAACACAAATTACCATAATTTACTGTAAATTGTGTTTCAAGACTTTTTCCATATGAACACAATACCCACACTGAGTGGAAAGATTTCTGAAATCATCTGTCACAATTTCTGTTTATCAGCATCCATAGTATAGTAAAATATCAGTATGCCCAACTTCCACACTTAATTCTAAATTCTGAAAATCTGGAAAGAGATGAAGCTCTGAGAGCAGAAACATGTCATCCAAACAGCAGCCAACTACTCAGAAGACACTCCGAGGATGTCTAAGTAAGTAGCAGGAAGATCCTGGCTGATGAGGCAAATTAAAACTAAACTGGGATCTTCTGTAAGCCAATTGATTTAAATTAATTTCTCTGAAATATACCCTGTCTGAAAAATAACTTTAATGTGTTAAGTGTTAATCTAAGATTTGAAGAAAAAGTGCTGCGGTACACAGACTAATCACAGAATTACAGGTTTCCAGAACAAGTTTCACCGAAATTGTATATTCACCTTAGAATTAACTACTCCTGAGATTACTTGATCTTAACAAACCCCAACTAAAATTTCATCAATTTTTAGGAGGCAACATCAAAGCTCTTTATTTAAAACTCCCATATCTGCACCATTTCTTTTAAAGCAACACTTAAGATGGTCAGCATGGTTTACATATGTTTATCAATCCCAGATGCACTGACTGAAGGAAGATTATAACTTAATTAAAGCCCTGGCAGGGTCAGTAATGTTCACATGCAAGATGTTTCCACAGAGCGCCACTTGGGTACAATCAATTAAAATGCACCATGAATTGTTAAATGGAAAAATCCAGAACAGGGAGCTCATTGTTGCACTAAAGATTCTTGCATGCATTAAGAGGTTAATTTATATTTTATTCTGATGCATGCATATAAAGGTCATATTTATATCAGATATTCATAGCTTACTTAGATGATTGATATCAATTTCTCTTCATAATATGACCAGCAAATAAAACACATGGCGGTTCTAATATAAAGAAATAACATGTGACAAGGTCCCCTAAAACATTTCTATTTTGGACCTCACAAGCTAAATTGCTTTTGCTGGCCCCTTCCACCTCTCAGCATGGTTGACAGACAAATTGATCGAAACATTGGAAAATAATATGCTTGCAAAATTTCTCTGGGTGAGTTTTCAGTCTTTTGAATTTTTCATACAAGAACAAAATGAAAGATTGCCTCCTTGATTTTTCCTCCATTATGCGGCCCCGTCTTATGTACTACAGGAACACACAATACTTCAAACAGCAGCCATATGTTGTAAACGAAATGTATAACATTTTTCATGAAACACCCAAGCTCTGTGAAGTTCGGAGACTGGGTAGCAGGCATCTTTGCCCTGCAGATTATGTTGTTCAATTATAATGAATTCATATATTTCAAGTTGCCTTAGGCCCTCTCATTAGACTTAGGGTGTTTATTACAGGAAATATTGCCTGTATCATTTAAGAAGGAAGAAGGCTGGGTGATTTGATTAGCAATGTTGACAGTTGAGGTGTGCAGAGAATATGTCATTTACTCAGGAGCTCCACCTGCAACATTAGGATCCTTCATTTTTTATGACTTCTTTAAAGCCCTCTTTGAACTGCAGAAATAGGGAAGCAAGAACAACTTTCTCTAGTCTAGTGCGTGCTGCATACACTAACGGCAGACCCTGGTTTCTATCTGACTCGTTACCCAGAAGTGCATCGACGCCATTTCACAGGCAAAGAGACGATCTCAAACAAATTTAACTCCCAATTGTGCTCAGTCTCATATAACCAAGAATGCAAGGAAAACCCCAAAATATTACCTCGACAGAACTCGTCTACCACTCAACAACCGTAACTGCCTCCACTTCTGTTCTTCAGACACCCCAGGCCCTCAGGCCCTTATAGAATTTTTAAATTAATGTCTATAGTATTACAGGATAGGGAGAATACTCATACATTTAAATTTACACCTCATGAAAATTCCTATTAACTAAATTTTTTCCTCAATACTCGCAGGTCAAGAATCGATGAATAGTCAATTTTTTTCAGTCAAAATTAAACAAATCATAAAAAATGGTGTAATTCTCAGCATTGCAGATTAGATTTAGTAGGTAATATCTGCCAGATATGAAAAACAGAACTCATTATGTTGCACTAAAATAATTTTCACTGCAGTATTTTTATTTCACTTCATCAGCTTCACCAGTTTTGATAAGTTCACTACAATATTTCACAAAATAACTTGGTTTGAAAATAGACTTCGTAGGTCCCAGTCCTGATGACTGGGACGTGCCTTGTGACACGTGGGGACGGACCACGGCAGGAGGCCCAGGTGGGCTGGCCCCAGATCTGCGGAATATTTGGCGACGCAGCTCAGTCAGCGTCACGGACTTGTGACTTGTAAGCACCCAAATGCACTGGGTGCTGCTGACTTGGAGAGCTACACCAACAAAAGCCCTGGATTTCTTCAACAACAAAATTCTTAGTTAAGAAATACAAAGTGGCCGGGCACGATGGCTCACACCTGTAATCCCAGCACTTTGGGAGGCCAAGGTGGGCAGATCACGAGGCCAGGAGATCGAGACCATCCTGGCCAACATGGTGAAACTCTGTGTCTACTAAGATATAAAAATTAGCTGGGCATGGTGGTACATGCCTGTAATCCCAGCTACTCGGGAGGCTGAGGCAGGAGAATCGCTTGTACCCAGGAGGCAGAAGGTGCAGTGAGCTGAGATCGTGCCATTGCACTCCAGCCTGCCAACAGAGTAAGACTTCATCTCAAAAAAAAAAAAAAAAAATACAAAGGAACATAACAGCCTTTCATTCCTACTCAAAGCATTTGCACTTACTTGGATTCTGGTTTAATGATCAGTTGATGAGAACAGACCAATGCCAGTGTTGCAGCCACACACGTGAGGGTCTGCGGAGGGTGGTGTGGCCACGGCCGATGGTGAGAACTTGGCAAAGGGAAATGGAACTGTTTCCTTGCACAGAGAAAAGATGTATTTTAGCTTAGGCTGCAGAGTTAGTCTACACTCAATTATGGAGGGCAAGCCATGTTCAGGTGGCCAAGGAAACAAAATTCTCCTGATAAAATCAAAAGGAAAACAAATGTGTTGGTGGCTCTGAAGGCAAAAAGTAATTTACAACCTGCAGGCACGCCCCCATCATCCCAACACCTATAAGGCCATGTGTGCTTGTTGAGAACACGTACTACAAAGGGACACCCATGTGTTTGAAGAGGCACCACCGAGACAGCTCTCCCCAGGCTCAATCTTCGGTTCCTCCTGCGTCCTCCCTGATGTACGGGGCACAAGGCCAGGAGGCAAAGGAGAGTCTCCTTAACGAGTCTGCGACCCACCAAGGCTGTGAGGGACTGGCCCACAATCACGGTCCCCTCACTGCTGGGACTCCAGGCATTACCCAAGTCAGGCCTGGGGAAGAGCCCAGGAGGCTGAGGTTCTCTGTAATACCAGGCAAAGCTGGGCAACAGCAGGGACCGTCCCAGCATGCCAGGAGGAAGGTGCCCAGATTTAGGAATATCCTCTGCAAGAACAGTCTTTAGCGTGGATGACAAATGAACTCGTTACGATGTGAACCTCTGAGAGGGCAGCGGACCCGAGGACAAGGCTGTGCTGGGTTCACCTGAGCCACTTGCAGGCTCCCAGCAAACAGGATGACAACACCAACTACCATTATCACTATTTCCATTGCCACTACCTCCCCCGCCCCCACCACCACCTCAGAAAACTGACTTCAGCATCCATGGGCCGGAGTCCGGCCAGGTGTTTTATGTCTATCATCACATCTGAACCTGTGAGCTGGGCATGAGAGTCCCGCTTTAGCAGAGGAGGAAGTCACAGCTCACAAGTTCAACAGCTGAGGTAACCTTCCAGAACCCGTAAGTGGCAGAGCTGGAGAGTGGGCCCCACGCCTGATGCTGAAGCCCATCATCTCATACCCTATGGGGACATGAACGGGCTGGAAGACATTAGCCAGGCTTGCCTCACACCATCATAAAGGAATACAAAAGCCCAATGTGCGAGACGGCCCATGAAAGGCTGCTCCTGTATTCTCATGCAAGAAACGGCGTATTCCGTTTTGAAAACCTGGATTCCAAAAACGTACTTCAATCTACAGAATAAGGGGAGGACAGCCAGAGCTGCTGCAGTTCTGGAAGAACTGGCTGGCACTGGTGGCTGCAGTCAGGAGGGGCAGAAACGAGGGGCCGAGGTGGGCAGGAGAGCCAGGACCAGGGCCAGCTCCACCATCCTACCCCAGAAACCCCAGCCCTTCAGGCCCACAGGAGCTGTCAAAGGGAGCAGCTCCAGGAACTCACCTCCCAGAGGGGTCCAGAGACTGAAGACTTTAAAAGAGATTTTACCTTTTTTTCTTAATTCAGCCTTAAGAATTGGTCATCAATGATACATTTCTAAAATGTCTCCCAAGCACCTCTATTGTGTGTGTGTGTGGTGGCTTTTTTTTACTATCATATAATGAAGTTTTGGACCAAGATCATTTTTTTTTAACTTGGAATAGAGTACAATGGAAGCTCTTTGGTGTCCTCTTTGGAAATGTCTGACTCGTCCTTGCCTCTCAAATCCCAGGACATTTGTCCCTGTGCAGGGATTCTTGACGGGAGGAATGCAGGCACAAGGGGACCCCCCCAGGCCCCCGTGGCACCGCCACTGTCCTCCCCAGGCCCCCGTGGCACCGCCACTGTCCTCCCCACACCCCCGTGGCACCGCCACTGTCCTGCCCCACACCCCCGTGGCACCGCCACTGTCCTCCCCACACCCCCGTGGCACCGCCACTGTCCTGCCCACACCCCCGTGGCACCGCCGCTGTCCTGCCCCAGGCCCCCATGGCATTGCCACTGTCCTGCCCACACCTCTGTGGCACCACCACTGTCCTGCCCACACCCCCGTGGCGGCACCACCACTGTCCTGCCCACACCCCCGTGGCACTGCCACTGTCCTGCCCACACCCCCGTGGCACCGCCGCTGTCCTGCCCACACCCCCCGTGGCACCACCACTGTCCTGCCCCAGGCCCCGTGGCACCGCCACTGTCCTGCCCACACCCCCGTGGCACCGCCACTGTCCTGCCCCAGGCCCCGTGGCACCGCCACTGTCCTGAGCTGTAAACCTGCTCCCCTGTCAGGACAGCACCAGAATGGTCCTTCACATCTTGGGAATAACATCATCATCACAGTCCTTTAAAAAGCAGTGGAACCCTGAAGTGAAGGCAGGAGGCCTGGAGGACTCTGTGGTTCAAAACCTCTAATTAAAGCGAGTTGAATGTGAGGTCGACACACAGAAAGCCGGGCTGTCTCAGCCCTTTCCTGGTTTCTATACCTTTTAATGATTGGTTTGCATTTAAAGCATATTTCTCTGAATTGTTTATTTTGTTTTTAATGTCCCTTAAAGTGCAACACTGCCTAATATCTTATAAAAGCTACGATGGAAACAGTAGCATTCTTAAGTTAGGAGTGACAAATCCAGGAAAACCTCTACAATTTGGCTTCCATATCTCTGAATTGGTATTTCAATGACAGATGTTTGTTGCGGCAAAAACCTCTGTCAGAACAAAATTAGGTGATCTGTCATTTTAAGATATGGTCTTCATATACTGTTTACTCGAAGATATCACTTGCCTCAAGCCAATTTTGACCAAGAACATTTTGTGATATGGAAGTGATTTGTATATCATCATTTTTGTGATAAATGTAGCTCTTGAACACAAAATAACCTACCATTCCACAGTATTACAGTTAAAACTCCTACACCAGTAAATCTGTACCAGTGCTTTTATTACTACTAAGATACTGTATCTAGACTCCAGGAGGGTTTTTTTCCCCTTGAATAAGGTTGCTACTTCCCTGCCTTCTGGCTGGAGCCGGGATTTTCAATCTACTGCTGGGGAACCCTGAACCCCATGATTTTCCCTCTCTTGAATCTTCTTAGGGTGATGGATCTTTCTCACCAGGAGCCCTCTCAGGGTTTCAAGGATGCTCAGTGGCACTTGCCAGGCTACCCACAGCCCTCCAAAATCACAAGTTGTGGCCAATGAGGCCACTGGTTCTCTGGGGGGGTCTGTCCTGCTGGGTCTGTGATGGGGAAACAGGATGGGGGTGGTGGGTGGCAAGGAGCAGTCATTCTTCTGGGGACAGACAATGCCCCTCAGAGCTAAGAGCTATTTTCCCAGGTGGCTGCGAGAGGTGGAGGGGACAGGCCAAAGGCCGGATGGGACCGGCTGATGACCACCCACCCAGGCTGGATGCGGTGGGCGCCCGCAGGAGGCAGAAGCACAGAGGCATTTGTTTCTGGTGAAGAAGGAAGACAAAGCGGCTCTGGGATCCCTTTTCCGGGTTTCTAAAATGGAAACACTCAAAAACACGTGATGCCTCAGGGAGCCCGGGCATCAAGGCGCAAACTCCGGTGATGTGACAGGGACAGGCACCATTTTTAACAGTTACGTGTCACCCGCCAAGCAGAGAGAGATGGCACTTCCTGTGTATCCATCTCCACTGATGACGGATTGCTCGCTGGCCACTCAGGCTCACTGCTCCGAAACAAAGATTGCTGCTAGGGCCTCTGTTCGCCACGGCCCCCAACCGGCAGCTCTGCACAAACGTGGGCTTCTGCAGCTCTGCTGTGCCATCGGAGGGACCCTGGGGCGGAGCCGAGGAATACCAACGTCATACGGCCTCCGAGAGAGAACTCCCAGACCCTCCCTATGGCACCTGAACCTGAGCAGGCCTTACGAGATCCAGCCAAAGACCAACAGCGAGACATGAGAACACAAAAATCCCACAGGCAAAGGGGTATGTGCAGGAATGGGAGGGCTGCCATGGCCTTCCGGGCAACACCTCTGCAGGATGACCATGCGCCCTCTGCAGAGACAGAGAACGAGAAGCTGGGTGAGGCAGTGGGAGAGAGGCAGGTGTCATCCTTGTGGGACGCTGAGGCCTGGAAGAGACAGAGAGTCCAGGCAAAGCCAGGGTATATCCACCCAGCCCACTACGGCCAAAGCAGAGGAGGCAGCTTGGTTTGCAATCCCAGGGCCAGAGCACCAGCTCCAAGCAAGCACCCCCGCGGCAGTGTGGTGGGCTGAAACAGTTGGAGCTCTGCTTTGCCTCTGCCCAAGGCTTGTGCTCGGCTGGCAGGAGTTCTGTGTCCCCCGAGCCCCTGGCACCCAGACAGCCGAGAAGCAGGGTGGGGACCCAGCTCTCCATCCCCGCTGAGACCAGGCAGAGGAAAGTAGAGCCTGGGGGATACAGGAACACTGCTCTGGCAACTCCCCAGCCCTGGAGAGCTGGTCCCACTGGCAGGTGGCCAGGCCATGTGTGACTGACCAGAGCTGAGGAAGGAACAGAGTTGGTTTACAAAGTGGCCTATGAACCTGAACCAGGACAGAACTCACACCTGTGGCTCCGGCCTGCCTGGGGCCCGGCAGGGACCACACGCCGGATCTCTGTGTCTTCCGCCCCTGGCAGGGATCACTCTAACCTCAAGATGCTGGGGTCCAAACCCCCCTAGAAAAGCACTAGGCCCTAGGGGGACTAAGGGGTCTTCCGGGTGGTGGCATTTCAATGCTCTACAGCACAAAATGCTTCAAATAACACCTGATCATCAACAGTTCAGGATCTCATAGCAGGGCCGTTAATCCACGGAGGGACTGGGTGCCGGGGTCCTCTCCATACACCACCTCCAGATGCTGTCGGGCTGTGGCAAAAGAACACGGGCTGTTCCCATCAGACTTTCACGTGGCTCCTGTTACAGGTGAGTGTGTGCACGCTGTGTAATTAGGGAGGTGTCTACCACATCCAGAGCAACAAGAAATTATTGTGAAGCATAACGACTACTAAATTTCAATATTTTATATTCATTTTCAATATATTTTTCTTCCAGACACAAGACAGGAATAGTTGAAATATACTGTAGCATATTCATCATTCAACAAGATATATTACAACACTCGTCAAAGAGGCTGAGGGGTCCAAGCACCAATATTACATTTTTCTAACATACCTACTGCATATTATTCAAAGTGATGCTTTCATAGCCTTGTAGATCAGTTCAGAGGGTAGACTGTGTCTTTCACTATTTTTTTTTTTTTTTTACTGTCTTTTACCTGCCAGTAGCTCAAGGTGCCTATAATTCTTTAAGTTCCACGTGTCTGAGGAAATGACACCACACTGGGACATGGTTCTCGGTCATTCTGCGGCTGCACGGGCTGTTTTGGCAGTGGGCCCCACACGAGGAGCAGGCTTCTGTCCTGCCGACCCAGCCCCGCCGCACCGCTACCCACAGAGCCCGGTTAGAAGTCGCCCTTTCACCTTCCCAAGAAGGCAGAAAGTGCGTGTCGCAAGTCAAGGGCCCTCCATCTTTTTTTATGAAGGCTTTAATCTGCTGAGTTAGAAAGAGGAGGCCGCCTGCAGATGAGTGACAGCCTGTTTATGGCACTGTCGCCAGCACCTTGCTAGAGGAAGGGACCCCGCAGGCAGTGGCCATAAGTGGACACTGGGAAGGGCGGTTCCACCCGGGGTCTGCCCGGGGAACTGGCCTGAGGGCCTTCAGACAGGCCTCCTAGAAGAGCCAGGCCCAGAAAAGAGGCTGAAGGGGGCATGGGAGGAAGAAATACAGCAGGGGAAGGGGAAGAAAAACAGGTACAGCAGGGGGAGAGAGAGGAACAGAGGGACAGGAGGGAGAGGAAGAGGAGGAGAGGGAGGAAGGGAAGGAGGAGGAAGGGAAAGAGGAGGAAGGGGAGGAGGAGGAAAATAATGGGGAGGAGGAAGAGGAAGACAAAAAAGTAGAGGAGGAGGAGGAAGGGGAGGAGAAGAGGAAGGGGAGGAGAGGAAGGTAAGGAGGAGGAAGAAGAAGGGGAAAAGGAACAAGAGGGAGGAGGATGAGGAAGGCGATGACGCGGAGGAAGGGGAGGAGGAAGAAGAGGGGGGAGGAGGAAGAGGAAAGGGAGGAGGAGGAAGGGGAGGAGGAGGAGGAAGGGGAGGAGGAGGAGGAAAGGGAGGAGGAGGAGGAAGGGGAGGAGGAGGAGGAAAGGGAGGAGGAGGAGGAAGGGGAGGAGGAGGAAGAAAGGGAGGAGGAGGAGGAAGGGGAGGAGTAGGGAGGAGAGAAAGAAGGGGGAGGAGGTCATTTTCAGAACAGAAAGTCACTCCCACCCGTGCTGCCCATCACGAGGCTGAGGTCGCACCCACATCCAACCTTGGTCCCTTCAGCACTGCCAAGAAAACCCAAACCCACCCTATCACTGTTCCACCACCTCTGGCTACTTCCAAACACACAAGGCCAAAGGATGGCAAGGGAGGCAAAGGGTGAAGCTTTCACCTTCCGAGGGGCACGCTGCATGCAGACACTCAGTGGACAGTTCTCCATTGCTGGGCACTGAGGCCATTAAGGCAGTGCGTTCCCAACAGCACGGGGATGATCCATCCTCCTAATGACCACGGCGAGGCGGGGAAGGACCAGAAGGGGCTTGTGAATCACAGATTCAATCACATGCTGGGTAATTTTAAGGTTAAGTATATTTAATTGTATTGCAGTACTCCAAAAATTAGCAACCCATGAATGACAGAACTCCACTGTCTTCCAGCACCGTCCCCGGGCTGACCTTGCCTCCGAGCAGGAAGGTAAAGTCCTGGGCAGAAAGGGAAGCTCATGCCATATCCAGGTCTTTTGATTTTTTTAAAAAATTAAGTTTTCATGACAAAACTCATAATTGAAAAGCATTTTTCCTACGGTAGTAGAGAACTGTTAAATACATGAATGGGAGTGTATGAATGCAGGGGGCTGGAAGTGGTAACTGAGGTCACAATACTGACCAGGGAGAGCCACGCCCTCCAGAGAAACCTCCACTGAGATCTGGTTCCCCAAGCCAGGGCATGGGCCAGCAGGGTCATCCCACCATGCAGTGAGCTAGAAGCTCAAATGCTGAGCTCGCCTCTGCATCCCGCAGGCCTGGGACCACGCCCAGCACATAATGGGCACACAAGCAGGGATGCACCTCGACTTTCAATGGGGCTACATCCTGATACACTCAGTGAGAGTGAAAAACATCGACCCTCAAAACACATTTAATACACCGAATGCCATGACTCAGCCCAGCCTGCCTTAAATGCGCGCAGAACACCTGAATTAGCCACCGTTGGGCAGAATGAGCTAACACAAGCAGATCTGACGATAAGTCATATCTCATGTCATTTCTTCGATACTGTGCTGAGACGCAGAATGGCGGCATGGGTGCTCGCAGACAGTTTCCATGCATGGAGGCTGCTTTTGCACCATCGGAAAGCTGGAAAACTCAAACGCTGAAGCACGGTAAGTTGGGGTCATCTGTCGCTGAAGACGAAATAACTGAGGGCTTTTACTCAGCATGTATGTATGCTCTTATGTATTCCTGCACAGATACTGTGAGATCGGTGCTAACTTCACTTTCACAGAGAAACCTGGTGGAAGGTGCACAGTCAGCGCAAGGTCACACAGCCATGTGCGGCCAAGTCAGAGCTGGCTCAGCCCCATCTTCTCAGACTCCAGAACCAGCACAACCCCTCCCCTGGCCAGTCACTGTCACCAGGTACTGTGTACAAAGTAGACCTAATTCCATCTGTAATGGGAGAAAAAGAAGCTCCTCCTACTGCTGTCAGAAAAATTATCACCCAGTCTGTCTGACACACACAACTGCTTTCAAGATTAAGAATTTAACATTGACCACAAAAATGCCCATCACATTTAATGCAGTTATTCCAGCAAGTTCTCTTCGCTAGTTGTCCTCCGATAATAAATCACAAAATGGTCCATGTTACTGTACCCTGAAGCCAGGGCAGTGGCAGCCCACTGGAATCAGGTGGGGCACTGATAATTAAATCCCCGGATGGAGCCAAAGACGAAGACGGTGCCGGCGAGGGTCAGGCCAGGCTTGAATGGCTTCCCCAAGATCATTGCATGGAGTTTTCAATGCTCTATCAAGAGACTCACAAGATGCTTAGAACTTAAGCTACAGGGTTCAGAGGGGAATGGTGACAGAGTGTTTTGAAGGATTTTGGTCATGAATGGTATATAATTTTTTACAACAAGTCTTGCTCCAGTCATAAAAGACTTTATTCACCCATGCCATTCTGAATCAGAACGGAACGCGCCTCCGCCTACAGCCTGGCGCTGCTCACGCGTTTTCCTAGCCTTTCATCTGCATGCTAAGCTGTTCTAGAAGGCTTGGTCTCTTTTTAAATTTTGTAGAGGGTCCATATTATACAGCTCATTACGAGTGTTCCTAACTCTTAGACAATGACTCTGGAGTCAACGACGTGGCTAATGAAGTATCAAGCTTTAGCAACAAATCATTTACAAGTTGTGGATGCTGTGCTTCTAATGGAGGAAGTTTTTAATCATAAGCAAATGTAATCATTTATGTTAAGCAACCCATGGACCTGGTCAATGTAGCACAAACAGCCATTAAGCAAAAATTATGACAATAAGGAAAGAATTGTAACATTGCAGACATAGCAGTTTGTGCTATTTGTAGACTCCAATAAACTGTGTCTTGGTAAAACTGAACTGAGCTCTCTCCGTGCATAATTACATGCTTGAGGGTGGACACCACGTCCTCACAGACAACCATAACCTCTGCCATCAGACAAGATTCCACCCTGACACCAAAACTGACAAAATTATTAGAAGGGGAACGTGTAACACGTGGCACACTGTTTAACTTCTCTGGCTTCTATTTCCACGCCTGAAGAAGCAGGTGTGACCACAGTTGACAGTGGCGTGTGGCATAGAACAGAGAGGTTCCCGCAGCTTCCGCTCCCCTCGTCTGGGGTCTCATGCAGAATGGGCCCTGCTGGGGTGTGGAGGCTCCTTCCCGACCTCCGCGGATTCACCGTCCCACCACCTGCACCCCAACCCACCCCTGTCGCTACCCGCACCCACAGAGCTCATCCCAAGGGTCTTCCCCATCATGACACAGCCAGACTCCACCTCTCTCTTGTATAGAGAGTAGTAATTAATAATATAGTAAGGAAAGTTAGTTACGTTCAATTGATTAATAGTGACAATTGTAGTGCCTGACACTCCTGAATCTACAAACACTAGGCGCCAACTGGAGGTGGAGGGTGAAAGGGCACCTTCCCGGCCCATAAAGGCAGCATGAAGGGCACCCCAGCTCATCCCTTCCGAAACAACACTGCTGGCTGGCAAAGGAACACACACAAAATGCTATGTACAGGAATCAGCTGTAGAGAACATGTCTGAAAGTTCCTGTTTTCCGAGAAGAAATCCTCAGTATTCTGTGTTAGTCTCATATGTCGAAGCTTTCAGTGAAATTCAGTAGCAGCAACAGAGACAAAGAAAATGCAGGAACAGACTTTGGCCCGACAATATTGTGCTTTAATGGCCGAATGAAAATAATCTGTCAGCAGGCCACAATAAAAGATGTTCAGCTGATGAATGTGTCACCGGTTAACTGCTTAATAATTTATATATTTGTATTGAACTTTAACGGTGAATTGTCAGGGCACATAAATACTCAGATAATTCAATGTGAAATGTGCCAGTTCTGTGTACACAGTAGGCGCTCTGCCACAGTAACCAACAGAAAAAGAATGATGGGGAGTGTGAAAGTAGGCTATGGTTCGTTTTGCAGAACAGGGTCAAAGTGCATAGGTTTAGCCATGAACGCAGCATACGAAAGAAACCTTACCAATATCTGTAGATGATCCACAGAGGAAATGTCCATTCATTCACCTGGAAATGCATTACTGCCTGGAGCTGTGTCTACGACAGATTCCCACAATAATTTATATATAAAATTAACAGGTGTTTTTCCTTTTTCAAAACAGTAATGCATATTTAATAACATTTTCTACATCACACACACACACTTTCAAATAGCAGAGGTAAAGCAATTCCTTGGATGATCTCCACATATATTTAAATGATCCTTGTTTTTATATGAAAACTTGCAGATCAGGCCCTGAAACTTTGCACTGCAAGGTTCACTGGTATTGGTCAAGAACGCCCTGTGCTCCCCCATCAGAATGATTAATGAAGGCACCTTTTTCACAGAATGTCAGACTCTGCCTTTTTAACAACTGACCTTTCATAGAATACTACTGAACTCATAATTCCACTTTTGTTCAGTTTCTTATTAGTGGAGTTAAAATTAATACTTATGGGAATGATGGCTAAGGTGATGCACAGTAAATCTTAGAGCACATCAACCTTCTATGCCAACCATCCAAGGAATAGCACCTGCATTTGTCTATTTTGTAGCATAAGTATTCTGCTAAAATTCTGTGTCCTTTCAAAAGACAAATTAGGGCAGTTTGCAGACCTCTTTTGAGAACAAAGATGTATATTTTGAGACAGACTTTAAAAGTTTGTAGGGTTTTTTTTAACGAACCTAATAAAATTGCTAATTTCAATCATAAATTTAAAAAAATTTACTCTTATTCAGTTTTGTGAAACATTCCTGATGACTAAGATGATACATGGCACAACACACTCTATAACCCACATTCATCTCTTAGAAGTGACAATTTAATAACCCATCAAGGCAACACAATATGCCAAAACCACTTACCTTACAGCGGGGGTGGGGGGGGGACACACATGGTAAGAAAAAAGCTCAGCCGCTAATACCTAAAGCAATCTCACCTAAAACAGTTAAAAAACATTGGGAAAATGGAGCCAGAACAGGGGTTTCTTCTAATTATCACTGGGAATAGCAAATTACTTAAGGACTCAATTTTTTCACCATGCCAGCCATTTCCATATGCAGACATACCTAATTTCTATAAAGCCCTCAAGGGCCCAAACTAGTTTTAGCTTTAAAGGTCTTATGGGATCGCAGGGCAAAGTAAGAAGGCTACAGTACATTCAATTATTCGTTCTTATTAAATATTTGAAAAAGCCACTCTGAACAGATGCTGGAAATGTGGTATACAGGTAAACGCGGTGCCTAAGTGGACTCCGTATGTCGCATTATTTTAATCACTCTTGGTATCAGTGAAGTCACTCACCTAAGGAGAGTTAAAATGTAGGTAACCAGCAAGATAACGCACAAGGGGAAACAGAGACACCACGTTCCGACGCAGAAGCAGCATCCCTGGTCAACGCAAATATTCCAGGAGAACTGGGACACTGCCTCGCCGCTGCACAAAACACCTCGAACACCAAGCACTGCTTCTTAGAATCCCATATGCCAAGGCTGATAAGTGTTAACGCCGCCATTATGGGAATGAAATGAGAGCACACGCCACCCCAGAGCAGAACGGGCCAGCCTGGAGTCGGGGATGCGGCTTCCTAAGAAGGATATCTGAGATCGAAATGGAAAATAACAAAAACTTAAAGGAAAAAGGGAAATGGCAAAAATGATCTGACACACTTTTTGAAAGGCTCCAAATCAACTACATTTTCTCAAAAAAATGAAAAGGAAGACTCTAAAAGTGGGGCGGAGCAGGGCTGCCTGCGAGTGCTCTCCGCTGGCTGTGCAGGGCGGCGGGAACAGGAGAGTTGCCGGAGATTTCCACAGTAACACCACGAAGGCTGTAACACCATTTCCAATCTCCAGGACGAGTCTGCGGGAGAGGAAGCCATCCTTCCATTTTAAAAGAGAAAACCGGAAATTCGCTAACTTGGTGAAAACACACACACCTCCCCACAGGGCAAGCCGGCCCTGCTGCCGTGAAGACAGAGGCGCTGAGGACCAGGGCCACGCTCTGCATCACTGGTAATAGACACAAATCCCAGAGAAAGGCCATAAAATATTGATATTCTTCACTTCTGCAAAGATAACAACAAATTCATGAAGGAAAAACACTCACAAATCTTCCTATTTGCATCCTATCACGTTTCCACTAAGAGTGTGGTTCATTGTACTATTAGACTTACTCAACATGGGCAGTATTTCAATGAGGATTTCCTAGAAAAGACCACCTTCAATTTCATCACAGCCTATTAATCAAGGTGTTATACATTTATATTTGGCCATTTATCAACAATGGATGAGCTCTCAATTTTAAAAAGACTCCAAAGCCCAGGTCCTGAAAATATCCCAACCGCATCCACGCCTGACCCCAGGCACACGGCAGCTTGTGCAGGCTCTCCACGCACCAGGGGGATTGATGTGGCGTTACCGTGGCCAAGGCAAACTGGGAAGCCTCTTCCTGCCGAGCGTGCAGAGGGAGGATGAGGAGCACCTGCCTGAATGACGCACAGCATGGTGCTGCCCTTCCTTTCGGACAGAACAAAGACCACACCAATTCATCCCCAAAGGCAATCTTGTATTTGTAGACCAGCATTTTAGATTATATGCTCCTCAAATATACATAGATTAGCTCAGTTCTTCTAGAAGTTGACAGCAACAAACCTAGGCATCCACACTCATCAAATCTAGTAATTCTACTCCTGGAAACATGTCGTAGACGAAGACTTCAGGTTACGGAGGCTTACACCTCATTATTATAATTGGGAAAAATTATAATGGGCTTCTATTCTAGCTAAAAACCTGCAACCAACTTTCCCAATTATCATTAAAACACTTTATAAACACCGACGTAAAAATCCAAAGATTTCTGCATAATCTAAGTCATTTGAAACAATTAGTGAGTTATTTAATATTTACAGAATTCATTAGTGTGTACATTTGTGTGTATTTTAAGGTTCTAGGTTAGCATCAGAGGAAAACTGCAATTTATTTCTATCTTGGAAGAACCATAGGAAGCAACATAATGATTAAAGTATGTTAAAGAGCCTAAAAATAC
Organism: Aotus nancymaae; assembly: GCF_030222135.1. NCBI lineage: Eukaryota > Metazoa > Chordata > Mammalia > Primates > Aotidae > Aotus > Aotus nancymaae. The sequence continues at coordinate 1,595,650 of NW_026988421.1, forward strand.
CAATAAAATTCTACCCGAGCTGACAGTGACCCAGAGTCCCAGGCAGAAGCAGACGAGGAGCTCTAAGACAGGTAAACCCTTAGGGAAAGGTGGGAAGATATCAAAGAAAAAGCCCAAGAAGTTTAAAGAAGGAGATTGTGAGACAAGATACTGCTGGGAGGAAACCAAGATACAGAGAGCGCATTTTACATCTCAGGGCACATCTGACATCGTTCCACCCGCTTCCTTGAAATTAGCACACACTTTCTGATAGGATAATGGAGTTGGCAGGATAAGGCGCTTCGTAATTGGTTGTTGTATTTGGATAATGAGAGAGAGGAGGATATCTGTACTGCCCGCTCCACCCCAGGGACCACGAATTAATGAAGACCAGTAAGAGGGCAAGGCGAGACTGTGGAGCACACAGCCCAGGCAACAGCGACGACAAAAAAGACAGACCTCCACGCAAGCCTTCTGAAAGGCGGTGAACAGTCAGCATCACGAGCCCCCCTTCAACGAAGGGCAGGCTCACAAACGTCCCACATCCCGCCCTAGAACTCGAGGGAAAGCCGGTCTCACTAGCCTACCATAGAACAGAAACGTGGAAAAGATTCGGGACCAACACTGCTCACCACAGCCAGTTTTTTAAATTTTCCGTTGAATTTGGTTTTAAAAACGGGTGCCTTCTCAAACCCTTCTTTTCAAATAAATGTAAAACACGATTTTAATCGTTTCCTAGAAGGCTCCTGCCCGTCCTGACTTTGCCGTGGATGTTTCTGGACACTGCCTGGGATGGCGGCGCTCTTTCTACAGCAGCACGTTCCCCCGGCAATGAGACGGTAAAGCTGAACTGCACGGCATCACCAAACCCACCGGCAAGGCTGCGTTCTTCCGCCAGGGATCCCCTAACAAAGGCCCACAGCCTGGGTGCTGCGAGCCGGAAACCAAGGTGCTGGCAGGACTGCTTTTCTCCAGGGCGCTCTCTCCTTGGTTTGCAGAAGGCAGCCTTCTCCCAGGGTCTTCACACAGTCACCTGTGTCAAGTGCTGTAAGCTCCGTCTCATGGGGACACCAATTATACTGGATGAGGGGTTCCTCTAATGACCCTGAGTTAACCTAATCCTCTCTTTAAAATACCCTATCCCCAAAATACTGTCACATCCTGAGGTCCTGAGGGTGAGGACCTCAACACGTAAACTTTGGGGGACAAGTGCTACCCAGAGACCAACAGAGCTGAGCCTGGAAGTGCTGCTTGGTCTGAGATGCAGAGGGTCAAATGGCGATGAATCCCTCAGCACCATCAGGGTCCAAGGCAAGAGCCACCAAAGCCGTGGACTCTGTACTGGGGAGACTACAAAACCACGTGGAAGTCCACGTTTCACAGCTGATGATGGTTTCTGAAGAGGCAGGGGATACAGGAGAGCCCCTTGACAGCTCCCTGGAGGGTGCTCTGTTTGGAGAAGGTCCAGTCAGTGCTCAGTTCCCTGAATCCCTGCAGGGTTCCTGCTGGCCCTAGAGAATCCCAACATGAGTGAGGAACTGGGTGAAAAACACGCAGGACTCTGCTGGAGTTGCCGAAAATAAGGTTTTGAATCAGTGCTGCTTTTTACCTCCCGTCTACAATCACACCATTCTTTATTAAGAGCATATATATTCCACTCTCCTAACCCTTCAGTTACTGAATCTTTATTTTTTATTTCTATTTTTTAGAGACAGGGTCTTACTCTGTTGCGCAGGCTGGAGTGCAGTGGCATAATCACAGCTCACTGTAGCTTTGAACTCCTGCGCTCAAGCGATCCTCGCTGCCTCAGCTTCCTATGTGGCTGGCACTGCAGATGCCTTACAGAAGGCCTGGTTAATGTTTTTTTAAAGGTTTTGTAGAGATAGAATCTCAGTATGTTGCCCAGGCTGTTCTCAAACTCCTGGCCTCAAGTAATTCTCCTGCCTTGATTTCCCAAAGTGCTGGGATTACAGGTATGAGCCACCACGCCCGGCCTATGGATCTTTACAGTTTCTTAAGTGCCCCCTGGGCTAGGCCCTGTGAGGGGTACTATGGCCAGCAAGATAGACATGGTCCCTGTTCTCCAGGACTCAGAGCAGGCAGCACAGCACAGGTGGAGAACAGCACTTGGATGGAGCAGGCTTGAAGTGCTGGAGGGGCTCAGGCAAAGGATCTGAAGCAAGCCTGGGAGCACGAGGGCCCCCCTCTCAGACAGGGGCATCTCAGGAGGCCTGTGAAATATGTGGGTATTGGTGCGGGGAGAAGGTGGCTGGTGGCACACAGGGGCTACCTGAGCAAGTGGCAGAAACAGCGCCATCACCATCCTCATCAATAGCAGCAGTTACTGTTCACTGAGTATTTACTATGGGGTGGGCATTGTTCTAAGAGTTTCCTGCTGGTCAACTCATGTAACTGTCCAACAATCCCATATAGTTAGATGCTATTACAGCACCCATGTGAGACCTGGGGAAACTGAGGCATGGAGTAAAGTCATCTGTCCACTTTATAGCTGTAAAGTAGGGGAGTTAGGGGTCTTGTTCCAGAGACAGCATTCGCACCACACATCACTTCTGAAATGTGGGCCACTGGGTAATAATGGCAGGAAGCGCAGGCTGGCAGAGCTGCTGCTCAGAGTGAAGGCGCGGAGCACAAGAACGGAGGGGCTAGGAAAACACAGAGTGAAGACCCACTTAGGGTCACAGTTGATTTCAGAAGCCACCCTGCAATAGGGAAAGGGGTGTTACTGGCACAAAAGCTCCAGGGAGAAAGGCCAAAAAGCAAGTTCGCTCAGGAAACACTCGCCCAGGGCCACAGAGCATTCACCAGGAATGTTTACTGCAGCCCAGTAATTGCAAACAAAAACATAAAGGTTCACCAAGACAGAAATGGTTAAAATACGACCACGCGCAAGCATGAAACAGAAGGCCTGAACAAAGAACCAAGCACAGATCTTTCAAAATCACGCTTAAAAGACTTCATAACAAGAAAAGCGCTTAAGATATAAAGTTAAGAAGTAGACTTCAAAACTGATTTTAAACACGCTGATGAAAAAGCTAGAAGGAATTATACCAAAAGACTATCTCTGAGTAATGGAACTGATGATTATTTCCTTTGTATTTGCTGTGTTTGCTAAAAGGAGCATCAAGTCCGCAGGTGGCATGTGACCGGTCATCACCTGCGTGCTGTTCACGGCTGCAGCGTGTGCTGAGGATGTACATCAGGTCACAGGACAGGTGTTCAGAGGAGGCCTCGCCAGCGTCAGGGCCAGCAGGTCCCAGATCGTCCCATCTTTCTCACTGGCAGCATGCTGCCTTTCAGCCACAGTCCCATGCCCTCATGGTCACGTAACGGCTGCCCGGCTCCTAGAATCATGTTCACACAACTGTGTCCACAGACTCGGGGGCTGGGAGAGTCTTCCTCATGCTGTTCTTTGTATCAGAGGAGCAAAGTCTTTACCAGGAGCCTGCCAGCAAGCCTAGACTTCTCACACACAGCCCCTCAGTGAGGCTGGGAGAGCTGGCACCTATACTCAGCCTTTTCAGCAGGAGACAGGGAGAAGGAATGGAGGCCACATTTGGGGCTGGCAGGCAACAAGACCCCCAGTCTCCTCCCTGTGAAAGTGTCCCTGATGCTCCACTGTTCTTTGGGGCCTTTTGTGTATCTCCACCCCTCTCTCCTCCTGCCTCCAGGGCTGATGTGCCACCATCTCTGTCTCCCACAGTAGACAAAACTCCTTGAGGCCAGATCGTGGTTTCTCGTCACTCCATCAGCATGGTGCCGCAGACCAGACACAGAAAGCTCCATCCGCGTGTGCTGAATGGAGTTCTCATTTTAATTCACTCCTTTGTTGAACTTACTCAATGAAAACGGACCATGTGCCCTGCACGTCAACAGGTTCACGTGTGCTGGTGAACAGACGAGAAGACCACTGCTCGCAAGGTGCTGGGGGCCAGAGAGGGTCGCCTCGCTCCACGGCTCCTGCGTCCGGGAATTCTGCCCGCTCCTGAGTCTACTTCAGCAGCCAGGGTTTCCTTTGCACCACAACGAATGAAAGTCACACAGAAATCTGACTTTGTGAAAATGATACATTTATCTCACTTCACTTCAACATAATGTAATATCACTAATATTAATAATTTTACCTCTAGAAATTGTACCGTCTCCCAAAGAAAGAGTCCTTGACCCAAAATATCAGAGGATATTAAACTGAGAAATGATCTACTGATGCAAATCATTAAATCTATTTGCATTTGCTTACTGAACCCTAGCGCAGAAATTAAACTCCATGCGGCGGGAAGCTGGCTGCGCATGGGTAAGAGGACACATCGTGCTGGATCCGAGCTCTGTGCCGTTAATTTTCCCACTTTCCCTCATTAACAAGTAAAACGTTTTTACTGCTTGAAAAGTTTTAATAAATAGAAAAAAGCAGGGCAGCTGACATAGTTTTTCATGTAATATACGAGGGCTTTCAATATTTTTACATACATTAATGAAAAAGCCAGGAAAAAACATTAAAAGGTTACATACGTGGGGAGAAACAACAAGAGCAGCCTTCAGAAAAGGATGGACTGCCTCCTCTTCCGTGCCCTTGACTCTGGCAGCAGCGCCCAGTCCTCACGGACACTGGAGGAGGGAACCGTGTGGCCCTGCCCTCGGCCAGCCTCTCCCTGCCATCAGAGGCCCCGAAGTCTCAGGAACTCGGGCAAGGCAGTCTTTCACAGCTGGACAAACATGTCCCCTGCTGACGAGATGATGTGCCTGAGACCCAGAATTCTCCACCAAGACCAAAGTGATGAACTGACATCAGTACAGAGACAAACCACAAGGCCCAGTCCTCACGGAGAATTCACAATCACATGAACGTGTACTTAATTTATAAGGACTCAAACTTCTACTGTGATTTCAAAGGCTTTGAAAGCCACAAACCCACATCTGTGGCAGCTTCCACTCTCACTGACCTCTGGGGGGCAGGAGTCCCAGGCCTGGGATGGAGGGAGGGGCACACAGGTATGCGCCGAGTCACCACCACCTGGGCCCATGGCATCATGGTGACACAGCACAAGCCACAGAGGGCCCCGTGGGTCTGCACCGCCAGCAGTTGGAGTGCCACAGTCACGACCCAGTGGTTCCCATGTGGGGAACCTGCCCCTCCCACATGTTCGGGGAGGGTGCGCTCAGCTGTCAGGGGGTGGGTGGCCATGGCCTCACTCCCGTCTGTGGCCCCACTGGCCTTCCTCTCATCGGGTCCCTCTTAGTGGGTCAGTTTCTGCAGTTAAAATAATCAGCTATTTTTTGGCCCATAACCCCGGGAGGAGAGCTGTCCTTTGGTTCTTCTTATCCTGGTCTCATAGCTGCCAAGCTTCTGGTAATTATCCCACAGACAGAGCCTGAGCCCCGCTTCCAGCAAGCCTGAGCTGAACATGCCAGCACGGAGCCTGCCCATGCCTTGGGGACTCGCCTTTGGTACTCAGCGCGGTTCCCATGGCCTGGGGTCACTCTTGGACAGTGAGGGGTGCACTTCTCAGGAGAGCGCAGGCCAGGCACAGCAGGTTACACCTGACCCCTCCAGCTCTCTCTAAGGCAAATTCCATGGAACTGCTGAAGAGTTTCTGGTTCTGGTTTGATATTTTGGTTTTGATCACTGCACCCAATGGTGGGGTCTGGTAAATAAATAATGAGAAAGTAATGAAACAGCAAAATGTCAGCACAGGTGAAAACGTCTCAGAGAAACTTACAGAGACGTAACCTCAGTATGGAAAACACTCATCCTTGAAAATATGCGAAAATCACCAAAAAACAAAGAGCAACCCAGTCTACCTGGAAACGAGGGCTGCCAGGGGCAGCAGTCGGCATGGGGTGCCTGCTTCCCAAGGGTGTCCTGGCCTGCGGCCGCTGAAGCTCTTCCTGAAGTCACTTCTCCATCCCTCCCTCTGCCCCACCTATCACCCCAGGGGCCTGCAACTCTCCTACCTACCTATTAACCTTCCTCCACCTTCTCTCTGGTAAAGTCCAATCACAGCATAAAGGAGATGGTGACAAGACGCAAAAAGCCAAATGGTTAACGCAGCCTCCTTTAAACGCTCACAAGTGTAAAAACGGTGGCTTTCTACAGAGTGTCTCGCTACCTCACAGTGTACTTCCCATGTACACGGGTCCTGTTTTTACCAATGACACCTCCCACATTTGTGTAAAACGTTCTATTTCTTTGAGTTCCTTCTCACTGATCATCAACGTCTGACCACCCTGGCTCTGCAGCCACCCTGCACCTCTGAGCCTGGGTTTCTGACAGGGAACGGGGCTGGGGCAGGGGAGGCCCAGAGCCACACCTGAAACGGCTCTATGTCCCGAGGAAGAAGTGCCCGGAGGCTCACCTGCCCTTCAGGCCAAGACAGCACTGCCAAAGTCGGCAGAGGGTTCTGGTCTCGGGGGTCTCCGGACACTCCTTCTCTTGGCAAGTGTGTTGGCATCAAGACAGAAAGGATAGGTGGATGCCAGGGGATGGGCCGGTGGAAATGGGGAGTTAGGATTTAATGGGTACTGGTTTCAGTTTTGCAAGACACAAAAGTTCTGGAGATGGGGCCAGGCACGGTGGCTCAGGCCTGTAATCCCAGTACTTTGGGAGGCTGAGGAGAGTAGATCACCTGAGGTCAGGAGTTCAAGACCAGCCTGGCCAACATGGTGAAACGCTGTCTCTACTAAAAATACAAAAATTAGCCCGGCATGGTGGTGTGCGCCTGTAATCCCAGGTACTTGGGAGGCTGAGGCATGAGAATCGCTTGAACCTGGGAGGCGCAGGTTGCAGTAAGCTGAGACTGCACCACTACAGTCCAGTCTAGGTGAAAGAGTGAGACTCAGTCTCAAAAAAAAAACAAAAAATCAAAACAGAGAACATTCTGGTGATGGAAGGTGGTGATGGCTGCGAAGCACTGTGAACCCACTAACGTCACTCAACTGAACACTTATAACTGGCGGATGTGGGAACACTTACGTGACGTGTTTTTATCACAAAAAACAGTATAGTTGGGTCAAAACAATATTTATTATACAGGCAGAAGGGATTCCTTCTCTAGCTAAAAGTTTGTGATTTTCCTGTCCCGAGTGGGTAACTATAGCAGGCCTGGCCCTACTCACCATCCAGAGTATACAATGACAATTTCTCTACAATTTATACCTCTGCTCCTCCATATCAGGTAAATAAACTGTAAATGCATTTTAAAAAGAGAAAATATTTTAGTTTTGTCAATTCAAACAATCCCCCTAACGCTTTGGGCTGAGTGCAGCAGACACCCTTTAAAATGGACCTCTCCTCTGGGCTTCTGGCAGTGGCCATGATTCTTTTAAATACACCACCAAAGTCATACTCGGACAAAAAATTTTATCATCTCCGGACTGCTTAACCAGCAAAACTGTTCCAGCTTGCAAACACAGATGACGTTTCATGCAAGCTAACTAATTTCCTTGGACACAATTTGTCAAAAAGAAAAGAGAAAAAGTAGAAAACACCTATTGACATGTTATATGCTAAAGTGACTTTAAGAGTTTGTAATAATAGATGCAGATCAGGACCCCACCTTAGGACAATTTTATTGCTTACATTTTAAATTCAGGAACTTCATAAATCCTGAACATGCTTCTAGCCCTCAGATATTAAGGCTAAAAATGCAACTATAAAGTTGTTTGTCAATTTCTTCTCCAGAAGGCAATTTACTGCTGACGGTATTATGTCTATGGCATATGGATGTGCAGGCAATAAAAATCTGGAGGGCTCTTGAAAACTCAGATGCAAAAAACTAGAGGATATCACATGATTAATTATGCCTTTAATATGAGATTCTAGGAGATGGTCGGATAAAGTTAGGGGAGAAAGGCTGCAAAACTGAAGGAGAATTGAAGGAAACGGATCAGCCATTCTGAGGGAGGAACCTCATCCTTACTCCTACACGGTGCATCTGACAGGCACCACAGAGCCAGGGCATTCAGCGATGTCAACGCACTGAAATTGGTAAACACACCCACATTTCTTTCCTTCAATGTATTTTCCAAACTTAATAAAGAAACAAATTCTAACAAAGAAATCAACCAGCTATTTACGACACCGACTATAGAAAAATGCCACATCAGGCCAGGCGTGGTGCCTCATACCTGTAATCCCAGCACTTAGGGAAGCCAAGGCGGGTGGATCACAAGGTCAGGAGTTCAAGACCAGCCTAGCCAACATAGTGAAACCCTACCACTACTAAAAATATGAACAATTAGCCAGGCATGGTGGCATGTGCCTGTAATTCCAGCTACTCAGGAGGCTGAGGCAGGAAAATCGCATGAACCCGGGAGGCGGAAGTTGAAGTGAGCAGAGATCGCACCACTGCACTCCAGCCTGGGCAACAGTGTGAGACTCTGTATAAAAGAAAAGAAAATGCCACAACGGGGCAACGTCAAGAGCCCAGAGGTCAGGCCCCACCCCATTCTCAGTGCTCCCACATCCAGCCCATCTTTAACGCCTCCCAGGCTCCCCAGGACCTGGACCTGGAGGACCTGCCTGGCCTGATCAGGCTCTCTGCCTCCTCCCCTGGCCGGGTCTCCCGGGTCTCTTTGCCCTGATGGTCCTTGCATTTATCTGCGTTCATGTCAAATCTGCCTCCCCAGGCCCTCCTGAAAGCTGCACGTGGGACTGACGCCTCTCCCCACTGCCCCCAGCACCCTGCACAGCCCACGGACCAAGCAGACGCCAGGCTGCCTGCAGGACCAGCCAACAAGGGGCCTTTCAGCACCGCTTCTTGCAAGAAGGGTGTCACAGTCTCAAAATATTATTTTCAATAAAAGTTTTGTTTACCTAGAGAAGATTTAAACACACCAAAAACTTTGAAGGAAATAAGTGGTCTAGTTTTCTTTTTAATAAAAGCAGTGCTAGGTTGTACAATAACTCTTCCAAACAGAGCCATTGAACAGGATAAAGGAGCAGAAAGCCTAGTATTTCTCCAGGTGGTTTTTAGAAAGGGAAAACCACTATTTGGGGGAGGCTACTTTTGGGGCATCTGTAATAATTTAAAAGAATGATAAACAGTTTCTTTTTCCCTAGTTTCAGGAGCATATATTTTTAGTGGCAGGAATATTAAAGGACAGAAATTTCTAGAATGTCTCATAACGTACGTACACACCCACTTATACACACCATACGTGCACATTTTTCTATTTGAGAGATAAACAAAGGAAAGAGTCAGCACACCTCAAACCCTGTATTTTCCTATTACTATGGGTGAAGTCTTAAAAACATGTTTCTTCTGATAATTGCATCCTTCTAAAACTGTTTATATTCCACTTTTAGCTTGTCTACACGCCGTGGCAGAAAATTCTGTGGCTGGAATGTGCATACGCCACACACAAAAAGCCCTTGCCTGGTGACCTTGTGCCTACTTTCAGCTGGTGAGAAACCTCCCCGGAGGACACATCAGCTTCTTGGGAACAAGAACAAGTGTTACCTCCCAAAGCTGTGCTCTCAGCCCGGTCCTTCTCCAGTCCCACCTGGCCAGCACGGATCTTCTAGAAGGAGTAGAAGGCTTGCTTCAGAAGCTGAATGCTTCAATTGCTGCTCTGCCAGAAGCTGTGAACATTCCCCAGTGTTACTGGAAGGGAATGCAGAGAGAGCATTTTCTAAATGCTTCACCTGCCCCAGCCAACCAAGGATGGGAGGATAGCTTTCTGGAAGAAGGCAGGGGAAAAGCAGCTTTGAAAGCAGTGATGTGGATTCCATCAGGAACAATTACTGCAAGAAAACAGTAATCCCCTCCCCTGCCCTGCCCACCCCCCAGCACACAGTATGAGCTAGAACTCCTCTCAACTGCCTCTGATTTATAACTGTGATTTCGGTTCTTTTTAGAGAGCATGGCCCAGTCTAGAGGAAACTGAAGCAATGTCCTTACCAGAAGGAAACAAAGAATTCTCCAGTGTGATCAACTGTGTTTCTGGGGAGGACACTCTCTCCCTCTTGTCTACCCCAACCCTGACACAGAGCTCCAAGAACGCATCTAGAATGTGGGGTGTCTGGGGTGAAGGTGACTCACCTCTGGCTCTGTGTCCCCACTGAGCCATCCCCATGCTCTATTTGATTCACTTTGTTTTGTATGGAACCATTTCCAGTTGAGATGTATGTTGAGCAAACAGCATTTAGCTGGCATCCCATAGTCAAACTAATCAAATGCAGCGTGTCGGTCTCAAAGCAGACCAGGTGCCAAGGAATTCTTACAGGGCCTGAAGAAAACCTGAAGTCTATGTGCCCCACGCTGGGCTCTGCCATGGAGAGGCGAGGTGCTCCTCTCCGTGGAGCTCTGGGCAACCCTGACACAATACCCACCTCTCTCCTTCCAGTCCTGGCTCCATTCTCTCTCTGTTCCTTCTTCGTTTTTCTTCAGTCCCCATTGGTAGCTCTCCATGGCCACCCACTTGTTAAACTGTTCCTCCAAGTCCTTCTTTTCCTGAGGTTCTTCTTTGCTCACCTCTCCCCTAGCGCTGGGAGAAAGCCGCACCCGTCAGATGCCTGAGCGGGGGCCTGCAGCCTCTTCACTGCCTCCTTCTGCCCCCCTCCATACCCCTACACCCTGGCAGGGGCCGGGCCTGCTGCTTCCCCACCCAATGGTGTCCTAACTCGGTCAGCTCCATTCAGCTGTGGCCAGTGGCCAAGGCTCGGGCCTGTGCCAGCTGCTGTCTTGAGGAATTCCCCAGTCTCGAGGTGTGGAACAGCCCGTTTCCCTGTCTGCCCCGACTGCCCCTGAGCTGGGCTTGGGCTGCAGGTGGGGCTGCACATTCCCGCCCCTGCCCCGCCCATGCAGGGTCAGTCATCTACTCTGATACAGAGCAGGGCACTCGCACGTTTAAATAATGAGTCAATAAATGACAGAATCTAACTGAATCCTCAATGCATTCACAATGTTTTTGTCACAAAAAGACCGACTTCCATCACTTGTAGAGCAACTGGAAATAAAAATTCTGGATGAATTTGCCATAAGACAATGCTTCAGTTCAGTTCAAAAATTAAACTCATTTAACCTTTAACTCAGTTTAAATTCTGAACTGATCAGCATGCAAGAGCTACCCTGTACATTAATATCAAGGAGCTGATCTAATTACTGATACAATTTTACATTTAACAAACCAAGTATATTTTGAGAGTTTAGAGCTTAAACGACATGAACACTTTTAAAATAAAAACTGAAAACTATTCATTAGTTGCAGTTTAACTATCAGAAAACATTACTTAAAGATATAAGAAGAATACAAAAGCATTCTGGAAATCAAATTCCAGAGTATGAGAGGCGTGTGTCGACGGTCTCAGAGGCCATACGGTTATGTTTCACTAAAGGAGAGGGAGGCTGGCCTGAGATGTCACGGTGTCCTGAGGATGGTGCCCGCAGACTTGGCCCTGAGTAGCCGCCCCCACCGTTCTTGTTTCATCTCAGCCTTTTCTCCTCTAAAACAGCACATCACCGAGCGAGCTTTAATACCAGCACGTATGCGAGCTCATGCTGTAACTTTACAATGGCTCCACATGTGTGCTAGGCCAGTGGTATCACAAGGACAAATCCTCCTGGCCTTTTCACTCCTACAGCAGTAAGTGCTGAGGCTGAACTTCCAAATCCGACATTAACTGGAGGACACTACTTTTAAGATGCTGGACTCAGGCCCCCAGGACAACACTGACTTGCGTTCCCAGTGACTAAATCCTAATCAGGATGGTCTCAGAGGCTCCCCCTAACTGCAGGCAAGAGTCACAAAGGATTTCACAGGAGAACAAAGGTCAGCCCCAGAGTGGCCATCTCTAGTGCAAGTTCAGCTAAGTAGAGGGAACACCCACCTTTTCCCCCTCCCCCTCGTCTTCCCCAGGACCCTGTAACCCACCGTCCCTCACCCTGTCTCCACTTCTCTTACTGATAAATGGTTATCATTGCCAACAACTTCATGGAGGGGTCCCAAGGATGCAGTGCAATGACGGAAGGACGCCTCCTCCCACCAGGCCAGGCAGACACGTGTCCCACACGTGTCAGTCCCTCTACGTCCCCACGTCCCTGACGTCTGCCTGACCCCTGCCCACGCCGCCTCTTCTGGGAGAAGCAGAGACTCCAGGAGGAGACGGAAATGGCCTGTGAGATGCTATTATGCGATACTTCCAGACACCCCACGCTTCGTATTTCTCACAGGGGTTCATTTAACCTCATTTCTCATACAATGTGGACAAGCTCATTCACCAATTTTTTAAGACCACAACTAACTAGAAGCAGTAAATTGTAATGAGGTGAGGCCACTGAGTGGCAGGCAATGAAAGCCCAGCAGAGACACGGGGCCGGCGCCAGGACTGGGGCAGGGACAGGGGTCTGCAGGGCCAGACCCTTCATAAGAGACACTGATCAGGAGGAGGGCATGGCCCATCCATTCAGCAGGGCAGTGAGGACCAGGGCCCAACTCTGCAGGGCGCCAGAGCCATAGAGAAAGGGCACTGTCATCTTGGCTAATCCCCATCAGAGGTGGCTATTGCAAGATTACGAATCGTAGACAGGATTCTGTGCAATCCTCTAACCTGGGCCCAAGGCAATGCTGGGGCCTTTCTGAGGATGAAAGCTGCAGTCTCCAGACAACCTGAAAACAGCAGGGATTTGAGCCAGGAAGTGACCTGCTTCCTGAAACCTGAACAGATGCCGATGCTGGCTATGGCGGCCACGTACCTATCCGGTGGCTGGCACTTTCGGGATATTTTCTTCCCCAGCCCACATGCCACATGATGTAATTCTTGATGAGAACTGGATTGTGCCAAGTTCCATGTTTCCTCCTCATGAAAGTAGGGAAAGGCTCTCTGTGGCCATGGAAAGGAGAGAGGTGCATGATCTCCCTGAAAACGCGGCCCTCCCTTCACAAACAGCCACACAGAAGAGAAGCCCAACGCCTCATACATGGAAACTTATTGTTAAGAGCAGTGGATTTAAGAGCTTTTATTTTAACCTGCCAGAGAGGCAGAAACATCCACCTCTCTCTGCTTAGAGTTAACCAATTTACCAATTTACCTGTTACTCTAAAGTAAGTCTTTTACTCCAAATGTTGGAAACTTAAACCATCTTTTGCTCTGACAGTTTGGTTCATATTCTGAACTCACACACTTGTAGCTGTCATTCAACCACTCTTTTCTTTCTTCCAAGAGGATCCTGGCAGACTCAAAACTAAATGAGCAGGTTTGCTTCTGACTCGCGGACGCGGGAAGCACGTTGGCCGTCTCTTGTCTCCTTGTAATTCGGTTATAAAACTGACAGAAATAAAACTTTCACGTTGCTTTCTTTCTGAGTCCAGAACAAAAGGTCCTTAAATCTCAGTGACACCTGTTTAAACACTGTCCACCTGCCTGCCACCACCATCTACTCTGCCCCCAGGTCAGCACAGAACCAGCTGGGGGGAGAAAACATCAAGAGGATGGAAGCTGGTAAGGTTGTGTACTGCTCAGGTCTGATTTTCTAGATCAGAAACCATAAAACAATTTCACAATGAATCACGCGCCACGCTCTTCTGTGGTCAGGAAGCATTGTCCTGCGGTGGACGGGCCGGTACTGCACAGCCTGGGATTCTCCGCAGTGCTGCAGAGAGGGGCTCTGACCTGCCCTTTCAGCTGCCAATCAGGGGAGCACAACAAACCTCATCATTCACGACTCAGAAGGCTCAGCGTGCACGGCCCATCTCCTAGCACGCAACGGCAGGGCTTTCACGCCATACATTCACTTAAAAGCATATTATGCTGCTTCCCTTTAATCTTACTAAGGTCCAAGAGCTGCCCCCTCCACGGGCTGCACCAACACCTCTGCAGGCCCCGTGTGCAGCACTGTGTCGGGGGGACCAGCAGTCAGCCCCCGTTGGACGCCCTCACCACAGAACAGGAGAATTCATCGCAAGGATCTGCAGAACTGAAAGGAAACAACTTGGCTCCCTGTCTTGTCTTTTTAGCCATCAACCTGAAAGACGAGGCCATTGTCTGGTTTCTAAAGGACACTGCGCTATAAATGTTTAGCATAGGGTGAAATATATGCACAATTTGTGTTATTGATAACATAAGTCACAGGAGTAACTCCCTATCCACCACTGATCATTTACCCCTCTCAGGCAGAAGCGGGAGGCAACATCTGTCAGCATGGACAGGCCTCACCGACGTGGAATCTCGGAGCCGGCAGGGGCGAGATGAGGGGTTCCAGGCTCGCCAGGGCATTCCGGCACTTGTTTTTAGAAAACGGACGATTTCTATGAAGCCAAGGAGCGCTTGGCAAGTTTTCCTCACAGAAACATGCTTATTTGACTCAAGAGACCTCCTTAAGGAACACTCTGTAAAGTAAAATAATTACATTTTTTAAGCACATACAACACAAATCATTATTCCACGACACTGAGGAAAAGCAGTGACACAGCTAAACTTGCCGCAGGTGAAAGTCCTACAGAGCGCGTTTTTGTGGATGTTATTTTTACTGAGAGTGCTTCTCTAAGTGTTTGTCCTTAAGAACAGTTTCTTCTCCTCCTTGAAAGATCAATTATAATAACGTGAACACTGCAAGTGTCTGTATTAATTCTCCAATCTGTCAAAAGAAACGAATTCACGAAGTTCCCAGGAAGGTTCTCGTGGCCCACAGACCTTGAGGAATCATCCCCGACTGGCAACGGTCAGACCGCCCTGCACGGAGGAGCCGCGGGGGTAACCGGCAGCACGGCTGCGCCACGTGCATGTTCCCAGTCAGCCGGGAGGCCCCCACGCAGCGCTGAGCGTTGGCTGAGTTCCTCAACATACTTAGAGATTAGCAGAAAGGGCAAAACCAGGCCACTTCCTGCTGCAGCTGCCCCCCCAGGAAGTGCAAGGGCATCGTCACGCTTTCCATGGCGCGCGTTCTGAGGGCAGAACTTCACAGGGCATCCGATGCCATCAGACAACTCTCCTCCTTTCTTCAACACAGAGGCCCTGCAGGATGCATTCTCATGTCCCAGAGGGGCTAGGGCCAGGCCAGCCTAGCCAGTGACAGGAGGCCCTATCCGTCCAGGCAGCCAGGTGTACAGAAGAGGGTCAGGCCCAACATGCGTTCTCCACCCAGCCTCAACCCAAGAGCTGGCTGGGGCCAGATGCCAAAAGCTGACCCACAAACCCTGGAAATGGATCCCCACCATGAGGACAGAAAAAGCCTCTGCAGTAGAAGACAGCCTGTGTACAGTCCCCACATTTTCCAAAATACAAAACACTTTACAGTGGTTTCGTTTGGTTGGACTCTATCAGCTTTTTCAGTATTACGTTATACTTTTCTGAAAAGGCTTATGTGAAAAGAATAAAAGAATAGAAAACAAGGGTAAGCCATTGGCAAGTGAAAGGCAAGCCCCAGCAGCTCCCCCAGCACCCTAGATGTAGAAGTCCGACTGCTGCTATTTTTGCAATCTAAGTATGACCCAGGGTGATATGGTTCATTTTTTCAAGTAATCAAATACTGCAATCAGTATTATAGAAAACTAAACAAGCCCCGAAATAACATTAGAAAAATAAACACATACAGCCTGGCCCCTCTCATTAGACTTTGGGCACAGCAGGGATCTGGCGAGGTCAGAGCTTTGCAGCCATGAGAAGATGGCGCCGGGGAGCCGCTCTGCTCTCACAAAGGCCCAGTGCTCCCGGACGGGATGGCATTCACGGAAACCCGATATTGTCAGGCAGTTATAAAACTAACTTAAAAGCATCTTCTGCTGCTTCGCTTTTGGAAAATGTACCACTTTCCCAACCGATGTGTTCCTCGCACTTGTTTTTAGGGAGGGAAAGCTGGCTGCACAGGAAGTGAGGGAGTGAGTAAGGGAACTACACAGGAAGTCCTGGTCACCATGCGAAGCCACACACAGGTCACTGGACTCACCTGGGGAGGGTGAATCACTTTGTACATGTGGGGATCCCCCACCAGCGTAGAGGCCCCTCCGTGTCTCCGCCATGACGGGGTTTGAGCCCAGACACGTCTCTCTCCACTGGGTGCAGTCGAGTGAGGTGGCTACAGGAAGACGTGGGAAATGTTAAGCTTGCAGAGAGTCACTCTCAGTTCACTGCTTCTAAAGCATGACTGAAGTAATGCCAGATTATTGCTTTTCTCCTGAAGTCAATGTTCTGGGCTAGTTCTATGACTCTATTTACCCGTAGTCACAGAAGCATTGAGATCATTCACTGAATCACTAGAAAATTGCTCTCCTCCTGATTTATTGCTTGCCCACCTGTCTTAACGTCATTTTCTGTAACAATGGATAAAAGGATAAGAATCTTTTGTGACCTTTAGGTAAACTTGTATGTTGTCCCCCTTCCTTGGTTATTTTGTATTTTCTTTGGTTACTTTGTAACTTTCTGTTCTTTCCCCCTGATAATGATTCTGTAAGAAGACTGACGTCAGTCACAGTATGTAAAATCATATATAAGAACATGTGCACAAAGAATAAATCGCTGATCTGAGCATATCTCTTATCAGACCTCCAGACCCATTTCTCTATCTCTCTTCTCTTCCGCGCACTCTCTCTTCCAGGTATTAGGACCCTCTTGCTGGTCAAGAGATCCTTGGCAGAAGTGCCGATCTCACGGCCAACAACATGTACAGAAGCACAGATGCAGTGTCACTGAAGAAGGCCCAGTGGTCAACCTGCAATTTATCCACTAAAGAAAGAAACACCACTTCAGAGGAAGCAAGGACCACCCTGGGTCTCACAGGCACTTGAAGTAGGGTGAGGGCAAGGGCCAGAGCCAGCAGGATGCCGCCCCAAATCCCGGCAGCCATTGTCATGTGGCAACCAGAGGGCAGCAGCCATGCGTAGCACAAACGGCTCGGGGGAGAGCATCCTGAGATGGGTGAAGGCAGCACCCAATCCTATTAAACAAGGAAGCTTCACAAAAAGCTTCTGACACCAGACCCAGATGGCATCCAAGGTGCATTCATCCCACAACTGGGGATAAAGTAATACCAATCCAACACTTACTCTTCCAGAAAATAGAAGAGGGAATGCTTCCAAACTAATTCATCATCAGAATGACCGTCATTCCAATACAAGACAAAGACATTACAAAAATAAAAGTATACACCTGGTTTAAAAGTCTAAAAATTTATTCTACCAAGGAGAAAGATCACATGACTATGTCAACATACATGAAAATCCTTTGATGAAATTCCACACAGTGAGGAAGACCCCTCTGAAACCCAACATGGGCAGCCAGCCCTCACTGGTGGAATCCTGCAAGCTCTCCCAAACCAGAAACCAGGGAAGGACACCCACCGTCACCACATTTACTGGTCATACTAGAGGGTTCCGGACAGCTCAGTAGAAGAAATTAAAAGCATAAAAATCAGAAAGGAAGAAGCACATTATCTTTATTCCTAGACATCATAAATTTTAACACAGAATCCTAAGCAATCTCAAAACAACCCTGGAACAAATACACGAATGGAGTCAACATCCCATAATATAAGATCAACATACAAGTCAGTTGTTAAACACAAGCAACGACAATTTAAAAGGTTAAAAACTTTCAACCTAATTTAGAATACCATCAAGAACAAAGTATTTAGAACTGGAGTTTGCCTGATGTGCAAAACCTCCAGGCTCCGAAACCACCCCGCGCTGCTGCCAAGGACGACGAAAGGACCCAAACAAACGCAGACGCCGTCAGAGCCGGAAACTGCAAACTTCCACGTTAAGACGTCAACCCTCCCCGGATTGACACCCAGATTCAGTGAACTCTCAATCAATATCCCAAAAAGAACAGTTGCAGAAATTGACACCTTAATTCAAAAAGTAATATGCAAACTTAAGAGACGTAGAAGCCACACACCTTAAAAATAAATAAATTTAGAGGACTCGCGGACTCACGTTACCTGACATGAAGACGTATCACAAAGTTACCCAGCCAAGCCAGCATGGAACGGGCATAGAACAGGCAAAGGTCAGCTGAACAAGACAGAGTAAGCAGAAGCAGACTCACGCGCCCTTGGTCAACTGATTTCTCACAAAGGCACCAAGGTAATTCAATGAAGAAAGGAGACATTTTTTTCCTCCAACAAATGATACTGAAACAACTAAACAACTACAGGGAAAAAAACTCTGTACCTCACAAAAAGGTAATTCAAAATGGATCGCATATCTAAACATAAAAAAAGACAAAGCTTTTAAAAGAAATTACAGTAGACTGTATTTCAGAAATTACAGTAGGCAAGTATTTCTTAGAACACGGAAAGTGCTAAACATAAAGGGAAAAAAGACATAATGAACTTATTCAAAATTAAAAACCTCTACTCATCAAAAGACACGATTAGAAAAACAGAAAAGCAGGCCTCCAACTTGCGAGAAAATAATCAGTATACATACATCTGACAAGAGACTCATATCCAGAACTACAAATCCATAACAAAAACACAAACAAGCAAGCTCCAATTGTAAAATGAGCAAAATGTGGCTGGGCGTGGTGGCTCACGCCTGTAATCCCAGCACTTTGGGAGGCTGAGGGAGGTGGATCATAAGGTCAGGAGTTCGAGACCAGCCTGAACAACATGGTGAAACCCCCTCTCCTACTAAAAATACAAAAATTAGCCAGGTGTGGTGGCGCACTCCCAGCTACTCAGGAGGCTGAGGCAGGAGAATCACTTGAACCTGGGAGGCAAAGGCTGCAGTGAACCAAGAGGGCACCACTGCACTCCAGCCTGGGCAAAAGAGCAAAACTCGGTCTCAAAAAATAAAAGAATTTTTAAAATGGGCAAAAGACTTGAGTAGATATTTCACAAAGAAAACACAGGAATGACCAAGACTTCATCAGGATAAGTCATCGGCAAAGTGCAAATTAGAACTACAATGAGATAGGACTTCATACCGGCCAGAATGGCTAAAACTTGAAAAACTGATACCACCAAGTGCTACCAAGAATGTGGAGTAACTGAAACTCATACATTGCTAGGGGAAATTTAAGATGATACAGCTCTGGAGAAAGTTTTGGCAATTTCCTGTAAAGCTAAACATACATTTGCCATCCAACCCAGCAATTCCACACCCAGGAATTTACTCAGGAGAAATGGCAACAAGAATCCACAAAGAGGACTGACTTAAGGGGACACAAAGGAACTTTCTGGAATGTTCTATATCTTGAATATTCTATATCTTGGGTGGTGGTTATATGGTTGTACACCTTTGTCAAAAATCATTGAATTGTACACTTGAAACCTAACATCTGCTATGTAATTTGTACCTAAAAAAATGATAAAATGTTAAATTTAATTCTGAGTATTCATATGGCTTTTTATACTATTCACAAACTTTCAAATGCTCCCTGCACCAAAATTAAGTACACACACAAATACTGCTGGTTGCCCCCAAATCCCACTCCTTCCTTACTCACTGGACACCTAATTTTAGCCCATACATGACACGCCCTCCTTTCTTTCTCCCCTACCTGTGGCTCAGGCCCAGCAGCTAGCTTGAAGCACCAGGGCAGGGATCAGCGTCTGGAAACCCCAAGAGGAAAGCTCAGAGGAGCCAAGTTCCCAGGGGCCATGAAGGCACCAGCCCCAGTGCCCATGGTCTGTCTACAGGTATGTCTTCACGAGAGTAATCGGGCAGATCGTATTCAGGATTTAGCATTATTTCAGGGCTGTTTTTACACTTGAACCTGATCCTATCTTGATTCAGAAAGTCCATAAAGTAGAAATCCAAAATGAAGCCTCTTCATCCTCTTTGCATAGTCCACAATGGGCATTTAACTAGTATCTTATAATGCTTTTTTTCTTGTTTTCCTTTTTCTTCCCCAAATTCACTTTGTACCTTTACTTTTTCCCCAAAAGAAAAAAAAACCCAACACATAATTTCTATGATTTATTGTGCAACTACATGCTAAAAAGGCAAAATGACATTTTCCCCTACAAATTATTTGGTGCCTGTGATTTTCTGAACACTACAGCCAGATGGTTCTCATAGAAATTGAAAAGAGTGTATTCACATAGTTCAAAGGTTTGCTTATTTTTTGGTCTGAAAAAGACTATATTGATTGTAACGTGCAGCTCTCCAGGAAAGATCCCGACGGCGGAGGCGAGTGCTGATATTTACGACTGCACTTGTGCTCATTATGGCTGTCTCTGACAGGGGTCCATTAAAATCAATTTTTATGTTTCTTATGTATTTTCTTTATCTAATGTTCTTGGCATTGTGTTTATTAGCCAGTTAAGAGAAACACCAAGCTAGGAGTGGGTGTTTTTTTTCTTCTTCTTCTTCTGTCAGAATAACAAGACCTACAATTTTAATAGAATGAATGGAGGAAATTTAATGTTACATTTCAAAGCAAACCATTAAGGAGTGCTTTACATTTTTTATGTTTTTACAATTAGAGAAATATAGTGGGAGCCATTCACAAAAAGAGAAACATGTACACTCTGAGAAATGACAGTACCCTAAAGTCATGCTGAAAAGGGGCTACCAGGCCCTTCCCCTGGCAGGGCCGTCCTCAGCCACACCTGCGCCAAGGGTCTGACCAGGCTCTAAGAAGGCCAGTGGGGCTCCTGGTTAAGGGATTCCAGAACATCAAGCAGACCTAGAATGAAAGTCACCTCGCAGACTCTGGCGGAACAGGGAACGCTGGCCTGGATTTTAATTTTTAAATCAAGATTAATCCTGCATCTCCCTGTCTCTAAATTTCCAGGGACCTATGTTGAAGAACCAAAATGTTCAATGCTCATCACCAACCGATTCCTCTGTAAATGCACACATTAATCAAACACCTTGGTGCTACTCAGGAAAGGGTATGCAGGGTATGGCCCTGTGTTCATTGGAGGCAGAGGGTTCCCGGGACACACACAGGGAGGCTGCAAAGGCAGGAGCGATGGCGGCACACTGACTTGAGAGAGGGCTGGTGGTGCGGTTGGGGGTGTAAGGCTAGCATGACCCTGTGATCGACAGAAAACAAGCGGTTATCACACAGACTCCTCGGCTGCTTCTGCCCGTGCTGCGCACACGGGATCGCGCAGCTCATACTTACTCAGCTGCGGGCATCCCCTGGCCCAGGAAGCTGATTTCGTGCAGACCCTGCTCACAACCAGACAGCTCCAGCTTCCCCAAAGGGCTGTCCAGCGTGGTGCGTTTCATTTCACAGGTCTTGTCCATTTTTCCAAGAACCTAAACAGAAACAATTGTTAAGACCAAGTGTATACAGAAGAGGCTGGTCATATATAAAACACAACAGAAGTACTGGTTATTTAAGACACAAAATATATTCCAAAGCATTTGCCTCATTTTTGGAATTATATGATGCATCATTTTTACAATACGGTTACTGGGATCCCAGACAGAAAATTACCACAATTACCTAGAGCAGCCAACCAATACTACAGTCTCCTTTTATTTCCTAGAATCACTCTCTCCTGATTCTTTTCATTCATCTTTAGCCAATGCATCACTGAAGGAAGCTGAGCTGGTAAGAGCTCCTCTTAAATAAGACCCACAACCAAGCTAACTTTGCTTTACTGGAACAATTAATAAAACTACCACAGACAATGAAACCCGAAGACAAACTGTTCAATATTTGGAATAAAGTACATTTTAGAATGAAGCATGTATACAATGACTTACAGAAACAGAGATTCAAATGAGCACCTACAACACGGCACCTGTGTCAGGAGCCAGCCCAGAGAGGATGTGCGATGCTGGGATATTTCACGAATGCTGTGGAAAGCACATTTAATTTACATTTAAAGAGATGTACAAGACTGGGCGCAGTGGCTCACACCTGTATTCCCAACACTTTGGAAGGCTGAGACAGGAGGATCACTTGAATTCAGGAGTTGAAACCAGCCTGGGCAACGTAGCAAGATCCTGTCCAAAAGGAATTAAAAATTAGCTGGGTGTGATGTCACACACCTGTAGTTCCAGCTGCTCAGGGGGCTGAAGAATGCAGCCCGGGGAATACAGGGGAACACATCTGTAGGCTAGCTTTACACGTGTACATTTCTCTCTCTTTTTTTTAGAGACGGGGTCTCGCTCTGCCGCCCAGGCTGGAGAGCAGTGGTGCAATCCTAGCTCACTGCAGTCTTGAACTCCTGGGCTCCCGCGCCCCTCCCTGTTGAGCCTCCTTAGGCACTGGATTTTGCTATTTTAGCTGTGTCCTCCCACTGCCACATCTTCCCGGGAAGACTCACAGCAGCTCTTGGCTACACAGGAAGGCCATCCTCATGGCTCCCATCACAGCTGGGCTCTTCCCACTCCAACCCAACCATCAGGCTTCAAAGCTCATGGACAACAGCAAAGCAATGACTCTCTACACTAAGGGGCTAGAGCAGGGGCAACAAACTAGAGCCTGCGGGGCAAATCTGACTCAAGGCACTTGCCTTTGTAAATAAAGTTTTATTGAGACACACTTGTGTTTTGTTGACACACAGTCTCCTACTGCTTCTGTGCTGCAGCGGCAGAGGTGAGCAGTTGTGACAGAGGCAGTGTGGCCCTGCAAGCCCAGAATACTGACTCTCCAGGCCTCTACAGAAAAGGCTGCTGACCTCTGTAAGGGCAGCTCAAGGGCAGCTCACTGGCTTCAGTGTGGGGACTCACCTTCTCGCTCTGTCCCTGCACCACAGCAGGCCTGAATCCTGCATGCATCTCAAATCTCTGCACCTTCACTGAAAGCCCCTCCCGACCTGTCCACTGGGCACTGCTGCCTGGTCTCCTGTCCTGTGAAACCCTCCACCAGCACCCCAGCTGATCTGTCCTTTCTGTGTCTTCCACATGATTCTAAGGCCACACTTTGGCTCCCGTCTGCCTTTCTAAGAACCAGGAGAGAGGGGTGCATTTATGTTCCTTAAAGGGACCAGGGTCAGGCAGCAGACCGCAAATGACACAAGTGTTTTGTAGGAGCATTACCCTCAAGATTTGATCCTAAACCATCAGACTCCAGAGCCGCCTGTATAACCTCCCTTTTCCATGCAGATTGACAGGGATTTGAACTGGATCCCATTCGAGTGCCCCAGGATATGGACATGGGAGGCGCTGGAAACCACGCCCCACCAGAGAGGCTCTCTGCCCACACCACGCTCCTTCAGCATCCTACCCTGAAGCCTCCCTGTGCCTCAAGGATAAAAAACAGGCTTCCCGAGAGGGCAAAGAGAACCCTGTGGAAGGAGCCACCTGCCTTCCACTTAGCACGTGGCAGGGGCTAGATAAAGGCAGGGGGTGCAAATCATGGCCTCCCGCCCCCTGTCCTGTTGCTGTGAGAAAATCACTCTTGGTGCTGTCTGTAGGATAAATTATATCAAATCCCAAGGTCAGCATGAGATTAGAGGGAACATATGCAAAGCACAGGCTTCCCAAAGGCTCTGTAGGATTTGGGGGTCACTGTTATTCCCACCATGCTCAACATTTTAACCCAACCCCCTTCGCCTCCGATCTCATCCCCTGGAGCACGGTGCCCCTTCCCCCAAGTCTTATTCAAAGCATCACCATCCTGCCCATTCTTCCAAAGTGACTGCCTTCCCTTCGCCCACCTCCATCATCTCTCAGAGACACAATCTTGGCCCCCAGCCTCAGCCTGGACCCTGCAGACATCTCCCGCCACCCCAGGCCACTGCTTCTCAGGCAGGGTGCTGGCAGCTATGCTGAAGGCCCCTGAAGATGGCACGCATCACACATGCAAGGGCTCAGAAAATACGTGTGGAACTGAATTACCAGGGTGACCACCATCCAGGCCAAGCGTTCATGACAGCATTTCCCAAAGTGTGTTCACAAAAGATACTGCTCAGACAACAGGGCTCTAGAGGCAACGTGAGAAATCTGGATGCTCTCCAGCCAGTTCTTGGAAACTCACCCTGCACAGTGGTGGGTTAAAGCTGCCAGCAGACGTGCAGTAAAGAACCCAGCTTGGGTTTAGCTCTCTCAAATGTGGTTCTCCACGGAGCCACGTTTGCTGCTCTGTCATCCCGGTTCGGGCAGGGCTGCAGGCCGTCGGAGTCAGGAGGCCTGGGCTCAGAGCTGCGGACTCAGGTGGGGAGCATGACCAGCCCTGAGCACCTGCCTCAGGTGGCACTCTTAACGGAAGGTGTCAGAAAGTGACACAGGCTAACTGAAGCACAAATGCTGTTTATGGAAAGGCTACTCCACAACTCCAAGAACTTCTGGGAAGGCTGGAGGAGCACACTCAGAAAATAGTAGGAACCGGAACTGGCCATGTTCCAATCACAGGCAAAATCAAGCTTCAGGAAACATCCGTGGGGCAACCAGGGACAGCAGGCATGGCAGCTGGGACTGCTGTCACCGTTGCCCCTGGAAACAGGACGTGGTGGCTATGTCCACCGTTGATTCTTGGCCGCTCTGCCTCCATGGGACTTGCTCCCGATTCAAGTCCCAGGCAGGAGCCGAGCTCTGGCACTGAAGCCGCCAACAATTAAGTGCCTGTGTCCGAACAGCTGCATGAAGGGACGGCCCAGGAGAGGAAGGTTTGCCCGCGTCAGTGCCTGCAGGTGCACCACAGACATTCTGACTGGGGCGGGGCCCATCGGGGGACTGGTCAGACACTAGGTGCCCACTCCTCTTCCAAGCCTCTATTTTCTCATCAGTAAGACCCCTGACTCCTCCACCTGACAGTGCCCTCTTTGAGGGTCCAACCAGAGACGGACACAGCCACGGCCTTGGGCACTATACACCGAGAAGGGCTGGAAGGGCTGCTGCACCATTCTGAACAAACCACACCTCGAATTCACCCCCAACCCAGGCATCAGCCAAGGGGGAAGACATTGGAGTGTGCAGAGATGGCCAGGGAGAAGGGTAAGAGCCTGGGAAGGCCACTGGGGGTGAATCTTAGAGCAAGTTGATGGAGGATCATGGGGGGATTTGCCCCACCTGGAGGAAAGAACAGGGCCGTGGAGGGCTACAGGCGGCGTGGCCCCAACAGTATCACGGGGAGAAAAGTCCTCTAGGTTATCAGGGGCTGGACCCTGACCATAAGATGCCAAACTTGGGAGGCCAGCAGCTGGGAATGAGGTGGAGAAGGCTTCCGGCCAGGCCTGGTGTGGCCAAGAGAACCGCCTGCCCTGGAATGACCAACTCTGTACTCCTAGGTACAGACAGTACCTCCACCCAGGTAATGCCCAAGGACCCTAGTTGCTGGCCCAAGGGACCCCAAAGCTCTGGCACATCCCGACTGAGCCCTGCAGTGCCGTGCCCATGACCAGCATCATGGCACGGGCCTCTCATCCAAAGGGCAGACTGGCCTCAAGCCCTAGGAACCAACATCCCTGGCCAGCAAGGGTGACCTGAAGCCACAGGAACACACTGAACCAATCACAAAGCAGGGAGTTGGGGGGGACCAGGTCAGCTCCATCCAAATCAAGCCAAGAACCAAAAAATGGCAACCAGTTTATAACTGCAATCATTAACGAGGTCAGAATCTGACTTCCAAATGAGACCGATCCCAGCTCCTGTCCATACCCAATCGGCTGATTATTTAGGTATGTGAAGCACGAGGAAGTGAATTCCTCAGAACCTAAATACTTACAACCTAAATTGGATCAAAATAATGCCCGGCCTCACTTCACCCGAACATAATGAGGAGGTGGAACTCCCCACTAAGAGCATGCCTCCCATTTTCTCAGTTTTCTATAGTTAGTATGAGTAGACTTTATAAGGAGAAAAAAACTATTAACATCCCAGCTGGACTAGTCATGGTGGCTCACACCTATAATCCCAGAACTTTGGCGGGCTGAGGCAGGAGGATCACTTCAGCCCAGGAGTTCAAAACAAGTCTGGCAATGTGGCCAAACCCCAGCTCTACTAAAAAATTTGAAAAAAGTAGCCAGGCTGGAGGCATGCACCTGTCGTCCCAGCTACTTGGGAGGCTGAGGCAGGAGGATCGTTTGAGCCCAGGAGGTTGAGGCTGCAGTGAGCCATGCCAGTGCCACTGCACTGCAGCCAGGATAACAGACCCTGTCCCCACTGAAAACCAGAAAGGAGAAAAAAAAAGGAAAAGGAAAACTGAGAGCTATACAAAGAAATAAAGAGTACCCAAAACTGTAAAGACACGGGTAAGCATAATATACAAACAAAAGCTAACGTGTTGCATTGTTGATGTGAAGTAGAAAAACAACGGCAAATATTCTCCACTTACTGTGATCTCTCCACGTCTTCTACGCAAAACAAATGATGGCTAATGCTTTTCTGAATACGATGAAAACTGAGGTGTGAAAAAATTCTATGAGTTAAAAAAATAAAGATTCGAATAAGATGAAGACACACACAAGTAGATCAGATCACATCTGCCCTTCATTTCCAATACGACGAGAAAACACTCCCCGCCAACACGGCCTCAACCAGGGGTCCAGTCCGTGGCCGGTTAGGAAGGGGCCACACAGCAGGAGGTGGGCAGCGGGTGCACGGGGTTACTGTCACATCGGCCGCAGCATTCAATTCTCACAGGAGTGTGAACCCTCCTGTGAACGGTGCATGTGAGGGATCTGGGTTGTGCACTCCTTATGAGAATCTAACGCCTGATGACCTGAGATGGAACAGCTTTATCTCAAGACCATCCCCCTCTCCCCATCTGCGGAAAACCTGTCTTCCACGAAACTGGTCCCTGGTGCCAAAAAATTTGGGGACCTCTAGCCCAAATGGTTCCAACCTCAACAGGGCCAAGCCTCCCTCTACGGTCTTAGCCCTCATGACGCCATCACACCCCCCACCGCCCCTCAAACTCCGGTCTCGCTCTTGCTTCAGGGCCTCTGCGCCACCGCTCTGTCTCCTCAGCCTGCACAGTGGCCGCTGTCACCTCACTCACAACCATGCTCAGACATCACCTTCTCAGAGAAGCTGCTGAAAACCGTCACCACCTCCACCCCTTCTTTCTCTGCCTTATTTCCCTTACAGGACCTGGAATCACAGTTGCGATGTTTTGTTTATTTGTTGTGTCGCCTTCACTAGAATGCAAGCTCCGATACAGGCAGCAAATGTGTCACACTTGTAGCCAATGAGTGAGGAGAAGCCTGAGACAGGTCTTGTTTTCATATACTTTTTCTAAAGTCAGATGGCACCATCCTCTGCCCTTCCTTCCTTGACATGGCAGACGTGATGGCTGGAGCTGTGGCAACCACCTAGGGATCACAAGGAAAAGGCAAGAGCCTTGAGAGACCAAGTCCCAACACTGTGAGCCTCTCCACACCGCAGCTCTCCATGGCTGGCTAGGCTTCTCCTTGCGTGAGAACAGGAAAGCCGAGCTTGTTTCAAGTCTGTGTTCTGAGGAATTCCTGTTTTCTTCAACCAGAGTAGTCTTCACTGATCTACTGCTGTATCCCCAGCATTTAGCATAATAGTGCCTGGCACCCACAAGTTCTCAGCAAATATGTGTTGAACGAAAGTTCTAATTACATGAATCATGCAATGATAGTTGAGATAGAAATTCAGAAGAAGAACTCCAGGATTAATGAGAGCCTGTATCAAGGGGTCTGATGGCCTGGGGAGTCCCGGAAGGGAGGTGCTGAGATAGGAGGGGTAGTGTTGTAGTTTTCTGGGTGGAGATGAGGAGGACGGGAGGAGAGACTGAGCCAGGCAGGGGCGCGCAGGCAGAGGTGCGGGTGCTGGAAGCAGCACAGAGCGTAAAGGAACAGAACGTGAAGGCCAGGTCACCAGGACGAAGAGGACCTGGGTTTGAGATAAGGCTGCCTTGGCAGCTCCTGGAGCAATGAGGGCCAAGACCTGGGACGCAAGTCAGAGAAACAAGGGAGAACACAGATTCCAGGCAGGGAGAGGGGTCCAGGGGCCGCATCCATGACCATCAGAGACAGGGGGACAATGTGTGTGCAAGTTCTCTCCGGGCAAATCACAGAATCTGCTCTGGCTAAACGTGTGCTGTGCCGCATTTCCAGCCAGAAACAGAAAAAACCACCTACTACACCCAATCACAAGGTTCACAGCTGCGTAAAACAGGGCCTGTCCTAGAAACAGGAATTCCCAGCCCTTCCTCCCTGAAGCTGCCCACTGGAACCTAAGGGGCACCTGGGGAGAGGCCTCAGTGTCCCGTGGAAGGAAACCAGTGTCCCGTCTGACTCAAACATGCCGGCTTCGAATCTGCAGAACAGGATGATGACGTGGGAGACCCAAATGTCCAGGACTTCCAGAATTTGAACCGTTGGTCCTAAGGGGCTCCAAGAGCAGTAACAGGGCACGTGCACATGATGGGGACAGCCGTGTCGCTGACGGTACCGCAACCTAAGGGGCAGCCAGACAAGCAGGCCTCCAGTGGACTCAGCGCTGTCCACCTCTGGCTTGCACGGGGACGACACCACAGCCCGCGTTTAGGACACCCATGCCATTCGACAGTCGGGCTTCCGAATGTCCCCCCTTCCCACTCCCACAAAGCACAACCCTCAGCTCCACAGCCCGGCAGCGCTCCCTGAACCGTCACGGCTTCCACTTAAACCACATGAGTGGCTGACGTTAATCAGTGGCAGAAAAAAATTGGTTTCTCATGACTATTTGGAGACCTCTGGAAAAATGAAGTGAATTTTGTTTCATCTCCCTTTTAACATGAATAGCATTTAAATAACAATGTTCTAAATTAAGCAGTTGGCGCTAGAGGCCAGTTCCCACCACATTAAAAGGAAGAGACCCAGAGACAGAAACTGTCTTCTTTCTCCCCTACTGGTAGTCATTTTCCAGCCCTACTGCACGTGTCTAAAAACCGTCCGTCCAGAATCATCTTTGCAGCTCTGTGTCTTTCCCTCTTAACCATTTCCACTGCCGGTATCCTGTGCAATGAAAATGCACAGAAACAGATTAACCAGGTGGTGCAGCACGCACCTATCCAGAGGCGGAGTTGGAGAATCGCCAAGTCCTAGAGTTCCAGACCAGCCTGGACAACAGCAAGACCACATCTCAAAAACATAACAACAAACAGGATAAAAGGGAGAATTCACCTGCCTCCGTGTAAGCAGTTTACAAACGAGGTAGACCCGGTCCCCTGTGGCCTGGGCTTCGGGTCTGTGTGAAGGGGGAGATTGATTGGCAGAAGACGACCAAGCTGTGGGAGGAAGAGGAGAGTGTCTGACTGCCTCACAACCCACAAAGACATCACAAGATGAAAACCAGCTTTGCAATCTCCCTTCTGAACAAGGAATAAAGAAAAGCATTGGGGAAGCCCCTCTCGTCCTCAGACTCACAATCAGACCACCTCAAAATCAGGCACAAGAGAGTTTTTAATTTTTTTTTTTTTAAAGCATGTGTCAAAACCCTAGAAGACTGAAAATCCTTCATCCCAATCACCTAGTAATAAGCCGGGTCACGGGAGGCTGGGAGAAGGAGGTGGTGGTGGCTGACCCTCACCGAGGATAAAGGGCCCAGGGCTAAGAGACCCCATCCGTGGCCCCCACTGCAGCAGGGGTCTCCCACACAAGACAGTCAAGCGTGGTTCAGTTCATTCTGCTCTCACAGCCAAAAAGAGTTCCATTATGTTGACGCGGTTTCACAAACAAAACTGGAACTGCCACCTGGGATGTCAAACTGAGAAGGGCTCCGAACAGCGTCCCCAACCACCCCCCCGCAAAGCCTCCAACCCGGGCTCCACCCCACACAGGAGCCCTGGAAAAACGGAAACAACCTTGTTTGTGGCTCAACTTCTGTGAACCCAGCTACACATGCGCAGTCACCGAGGGGCGATTCTGCATTAGAATGACATAGCCAGGCTTGCAAATGAAAAGAAGGTTTCTATCTGAAGCCACTTTCCACAAACACTGCTCATGTCTTGGCTTACACAAGGACTTCCAGGATCTGGGTCCTGAACAGGAGGTGTGCCAGATTTTATTACCATCATCGAGCACGGCAGAGCACCTTTCTGATTAATGATGCTTTGGTTGTAAAGAATACTCTAACAACAAGAGCGCTGGGGAGTTAGGGGTGGACGAAGAATGAGCCCTGGCAGCAAGGTTCCAGAAGCACCCCAGGCACGCGTCGTATTAAAGGGCTCAGCATAGTCATCCAAATAACACGCGACGTGCAGCACATGATAAAACCGACGTGAAGATGCCAGCACATCAGATCCCGGAAGCAGACGGACATCTAAGGACGTCTGTTCACTGGTCTTTAAATCACCCACTTTGAGATGTAAACTGGCACTTGTCTACATTTAAAAATCATGCTTAACATAAAATCTGGTTTTCTTTTCTAAACTCTTCCTGTTGGTACATATGTGGAACTAAGAACGAATAACACAGGAAGGTAAAGGCTGCTCTGCGCTGACGCTCAAGCACTGCTTTGAATCTGTGCAGTCAAGCAGGAAATCAGTCAGCAAGAGGTTAAAATACACGCTGCTGTGTGTGGGTAACAGAAACAGATCACACCTAGAGAAAACGGCAGAAAACGTAAATGTGTACAGT
Source organism: Aotus nancymaae (assembly GCF_030222135.1). Taxonomy (NCBI): domain Eukaryota; kingdom Metazoa; phylum Chordata; class Mammalia; order Primates; family Aotidae; genus Aotus; species Aotus nancymaae. Next base: position 1,626,018 of record NW_026988421.1, read on the forward strand.
TTTAACGATTGCTCCAAAAAGGCCCTGGAACTTCAAGCACTTTGGAGAAATGTTTCCAGGTTATAACTACCACTCCCACATCCATCCCGACAGTTTAGCTAAACCAACTGTTGCTCTAATTGAAATTGGCTTGTGATGCCAGAACACTGTAAAGACGAGCCTACAAAAGTCTCTCTGGAAGCTTCTTAGTAACTGTTACCTATTTCTTTAAAAGGTTTCATAAAAGGCTTTCCTACTTGCCATGTCACTGCAGACCAAGGAAGAACCTACACGGAGAGGTTCTACGATGTGAACGTCCCAGTGTCAGGGGGCGTGTGAACTTGAGTACATGCAGGTGTACAGGAATGGTGCATGGCAGAGGGCAGAGACACGGCAACAGGCGAAACACTGTGCGTCCTCTAGCTGACTGTGTGGAGGAAAGCACTTTCATGCCGAAATACAGATAAAATGAAAAATCACAAGTTTTTGTCTTTGGAGACAAGGTCTCACTCTGTCACTCAGGCTAAGGCGCAGTGGCACGATCTCGGCTCACTACAACCTCCGCCTCCTGGGTTCAAACAATCCTCCTGCAACTACAGGCGCGTACCACCACACCCATCTAATTTTTTGTATTTTTTTGGTAGACATAGGTTTTACCATGTTATCCAGGCTGGTCTGGAACTCCTGGGCTCCAGCAATCCATCCATCTCAGCTTCCCAAAGTGCTGGGATTACAGGTGTGAGCCACACCGTGCCTGGCTGAAAATTACAAAATTTTTAAGGTAAAACAGGAGACTTTCTGTGAGCGGTTTCAAACCGGATTCCCGGGAGCTGCGACTCATTTCTCCCTGCTCGGAGTTACTGTTAAAGAAAGACAAGAAAAGCACTGTTCTGAGGCACTGTCTTAGCTTTGCTCATTGTTTGGCAATTCCCTGAAGTAGGAAGTTTGAGTACCTAGCGAAGCAGAAGCTATCATTAACAAAAAATGTGCCACTCTGCCAGCCAAAATACCCGACTCATACGTAAGAGGAAATCAGGTTACAAAATGAATGAAGTCCAGACCTCCAATAAGAATCTTACAATGCAGAGGACAAAATAACCTGGCATCTATAGATAAGACGTTTGAGCAGAATTTTGAAACGAAGCAAAGAATCCTCAATTTGGCAGAATGCACTCTCTTCTTCCCATAATTCCCCAATCAAAATCATGGGGATCTCTGGCTGATGAGTATGAGGCAGAATCTAAACAGCCACTCTAAACACCAGCCAGAGCTGCAGTCAGCCCTGGAGGTGAGGCCAGGGCCAGCTTGTGCCAGGGAGCAGGTGCATCTGCAGGACCACCTCGAGGCTGCTGTCTGGGGTCTAAGAGCCAAAGGACAGTAAGGCTGAGGGACCTGAGCATGCCGGAGATGCCAGTCGACCTTGAGGGTGGGAGGTAGTGCAGCCAGCTTATGCCTTAGAACCCTGGTACTTCTCTGCACCGGAGCCAGGAGGTGGAGAGGGCAGCCACTCTTCGCTTCACAAGGTCACTTGCTGCTCTGCCTTCACGACACTCCCAGGTCCTGAGGACAGAGCAGGTACCAGTGCATCTTCTCACACAGACCTTGTCTTCAACACAGGTCACAATGGACACCTGGCCATTAAGAGACACTTCTGCTACCTCCAAGGCACCTGGTAGCGTCTGAGTGGGCACTTCCAAGAGACTGGGACCCCACCTGTCTCTTGGAGGATGATGAAACCCACCATGGGAACCTGACCCTAACTCCAGGACCCCTGGCTTCTGACAAGAGGGTTGTGGACAGACACAATCTCTTGAATCCAGCAAATCCAGCCAGGATCCTGCCTGGTCTGAAATATCATGGAACCCTCTACTCAGAACATGAGGCCACTTCTGCTCCCTCTACAGAGCTGGCAGGACTGTGGCTGGTCCTTTAAAATCAGTGCTCCCCAGACTCTAGACAATGGGAATGCATTAGAAGAGCTTTCATAATCCCCAAATCCTGTGAAAGTGAGACGGATTCCAGGGTGGAGAGAACCCCAAGTCTTGTGTGAATTGGGAGCTGTGCCCGTCCACCACAGCAGCCCAGCCCTCCCGGCAGCACGGGCTTCAAGACCGGCCTATGAATCCCTTCAAGTGTACCCCAGGCCCAAGACGCCCCAGACTTCAGCACAGTCACGTGCCCTATTTAATCATGCCACCCTTCAGCTTTCATCAAACATGATTCTGTTAGTTTGCTATGAAAAGACAATGAGAAAACATCCGGTTTTCTCTCATTTTTAATGAGACCTGCTAGAGCTTCCTACACTAACATCCATGATAATGCCAACCACCTTGCAGAAGGGACCGTGTGGCCCAGCTGTGGGGCCCGGCCAGGACGGCGCTCACCCCCCAGGGCTCTGGCCTGGGTCTCCCGCCTGCAGCTGAGGCCCCGCCAGGTCGCCCGTCTCACCCTGCCAGCAGCACACTCCTCACAACCTGGAATTTTCTGGCACTTCAGGAACCCACTAACTGCTGTGCTGCACAGTGACAGTCTGTCATGAGGAGTAAAGAGGTGGCAGGCTGGTGTTCAAAATGAAATGTCACTTCTTAAAACTGTTACGGCTTGGGAAGCTTCAGCTTAAATATGTCATGGCAGAAAATAACCTCATTCTTTATAGCCGCTAAAGTTGGGTGAAGTTTCACTGACTTCTTAGAGAATAAGTAACATGTGCGAACACGAGAAGATCTGACGGAAGCATCAACTTTCTCAATTAAGCATGACGGCCAAAGCCACCAATTCCTGCCCCAAGCCGGTGCCGGGGGCTCTCTGTGGCCACTGAGGAGCGGCCTGGACAGCCCCATCTGGGGCTGAGGGGGCTCCTCTTTCTCCTCATCCAGACATCAACACGGATTACACCCCTCCCCGCCCAGGAAGGACCTCGAACTAGCAAAGTACCGAGTGCTTGTTTGCAATGAAGCCATGGGAAGAAAGCCATGGTTAGTAACATTTTCCACCTGTGCTGGGGTAGAATTTGGACATTCAGAACGTGTGGTTTTTGTGTCATGTTACCCACTTAATGATATCATCTGTCAGCACTGGCATCTACCATAATGCGTGTCTCCAGGTTCAACAACCGAACCCTTGTGTGCCGGGATCCTACAGACAGAGCACTGCGGGATGCGGGCTCTGGAGCAGCTGTTCATGGATGCGGTTTGAATCAGGTTATGCTGTAAGCTAGCCTGCCGGAGGCTCCCTCTCTGAGGCTACCAGTGGGTGACTTCCCTTTCTCACGTGAGGTCACTGAAAGTCCCTTCCAACAGTAGTCAGGAAGAATCTTCGCATTGCATGTCTCTGAATTGCAGTGATGCCAAGAGGCCAGTGACTCCCACCAAGAAGCTGGGCAGGAGCCTCCCTGACTGCACCCCAGGCAATGGGGGACCCACGGACTGAAATCCCCTCACTGTGTCTAGCCTGGTGTGGCCTCCTCACTTCCCAAATGAGGACACTGAGACAAGAGGGGCACTTGGAGCTGGCAAGGTCACTCTGATGATCTGCAGGACCTGTGCTCTGAGCGGCCCAGACACTCACTCTCCACCCCAGCCCGAGATCAGAACTGGCCTGAAACTGCTTCCAGGAGGGCCATGCCCAGTCGGGCCAGGCACCTGGGTATGTGACAGGGACCTGGAACAGCAGGTGGCAGGGCAAGCCTGTGCACTGTGCTATAGGGGCTCTGCACCCACATCCTAGGGGCTCTGCATGTGCACCGCAGGGGTTGTGCACCCACATCCTAGGGGCTCTGCATGTGCACCATAGGGGCTCTGCACTCACATCCTAGGAGCTCTGCATGTGCACCATAGGGGCTCTGCACCCACATCCTAGGGGCTCTGCACCCACATCCTAGGGGCTCTGCATGTGCACCGCAGGGGTTGTGCACCCGCATCCTAGGGGCTCTGCACCTGCACTGTAGGTGTTCTGCACCCGCACTGCAGGGGCTCTGTATGCGCATCCTAGGGGCTCTGCAACTGCATCCTAGGGGCTCTGCACCCGCACCCTAGGGGCTCTGCACCTGCATCCTAGGACCTCTGCACCCACACCGTAGGGGCTCTGTACAGCCCCAGGGGCTCTGTGCAGCCAGGGGACTTAGAATGGCTCCCACATTATTAAAGGGTAGACAAGGAGATGCTTCAGGACAGGTGCACATGCTAGTACACTCCGGCTTCCGTGACCTCGGTGAATGTCATGGGAAGGCAACCCTGCTTGTCCTCCAAGTCCTGTCTGCAGCAGCTCTCATGCTCTAACAGTAGGGTCCGGTAGCTGTGACAGAGGCCGTATCCCATAGAGCCAGAAATACGACCTGGCCCATTTCAGGCCACGTTTGCCATCTCGATCTAAAGGATCATGAGAGCAGCTGTTTTGTCCAATCCGATCCTTTTCTGCCCACTGATGAACACATCATGAGATCACACGGAAAAACCAGACACTTGCCCCATCGTCTGCGGCACTACAACCTCAACAAAGATGCTGTCACAAGTGTTTTCTGGAATTTTCTTTATTCTTTTTCTTTTTGGTAGAGACAGGGTCTTGCTATGTTGCCCAGGATAATCTTAAACTTCTGGCCTCACACCATCCTCCCACGGCACTGAGAATACAGGTGTGAGTCACTGTGCCTGACTAGAATTTTCTAAGTCCTGGTGTAGAGAGGATGGCTATACTCTAAAGCAAAGCAACACCACCAGCCACCAGTCAATGCCCATGCACTGGGGCCACCAGTCAGCACCCACAAGCCGCCGACATGGGGGCCACCAGTCAATACCCACAAGCATTAACCCCACATACCACTGAGAGCCAAGAAATCGAAGCCCTCTTTACCCTTAGCAAAGACTAAAGTTTCATGACGTTTCTGTAGGGAAGGATTCTTGGGTGAGACGTGTGGGACAACTGAAGACTCAGTGTCCCGAATGGGAGAGCCTGGTGTTCCAGACACACTCTGGTGGCTGTGGACGAGTGAGCCTTGGTAGCACCTGACTCCACAAAGGTCTGTGCTCCTGGAGGGACAGGCCCCATCTCATGGCGAGGACATACAGCAGAGGAAGTGTGCTGCACTCCCAAATGATTAACCCAATGCTCTAGCCCACCAGGCAGGAAACTTTCTGTTCTGAATTAGTTACATTATACCCAAAACCTATCAGTGGCTTGATAACCTGAACATACAATTCTATACCTTTTACTCTTTAGACAATAATTCAGTCTAATCCTGCAGCTGAAGCCAAGATTTCCAGGCCGAAAGTGTACTTTCCATTTGATTAAATACTAATAAATGCAAGAATAAAACACCAGTCTTTTATCTTACAGTAAATTCTTCAAAAACCATATACTCTAACAATTCATTATTTCTCTGGAGAAAGGGACAGGTCTTTCCCCTCAAAGACAGCTTAGTAGTCTCCAAGTCTTAATTATGAGAGTTAAAACACAATTTATAGTCCAGGGCTTACTGAAAAATGACATCATAGTCCAGGTTCTTTGATTCTTGAAGTGACCTGTCGGGAGTCAGGGATCCGGGATGAGCACCCCAGACAATCACCACCAGGCTGAAAAGAGTCAGGGCAGTGCCTGTCTCTGCGGAGACACGCTCCATGCACAGAGCTACTGTAATACAAACTGCAAGATACGTATGTATACAGCCGACACTCGGACAGTGCAGGGATTGGGGTGTCGATGCCCCATGCAGTCAAAAATCCGTTATCAACTTTTGACTCCCCAAAAACTTAACTGCTAACAGCCTACTGGTGAATGGGTCTTAATGATAACAAAAACATTCAACTAACACATATTTTCTATGTTATGTATATTACATACTGTATTTTTACAATAAAATCAGTAGAATAATGTCATTAAGACAATCCAAAGGAAGTGAAAATCTACTGTTCATTAAGCGGAAGTGGATCATTGTGAAGGTCTTCCTCATCTCCATGGTGAGTAGGTTGCAAGGGGGAGGAGGAAAAGGAGAGGAGAGGGAGGGGGAAGAGGGAGAGACGTGGTCCTACTGTCTCTGCAGTGGCTGAAGTAGAACATTAAAGTGTAAGTGAATCCACACAATCCAGACCTGTGTTGTCCAAGAGTCAACTGTGTGTGTTTGTTTGTGTGTGTGTGTGTGTGTGTGTGTGTGTCTGTATGTACATCATTTAGAATTTTCCCATCTATGTTTGATACTTTAAGATTTATACAATTTTTTCACACACTTTGTCAATTAAGGCAGTAAACCAAGTGAAATGCTGCTGAGGGAAGGTGGTAAGTTTCACAGGGCAGAAAAATTTGTTTTCTATTGTTATAAACAGAGTGTTCAGCCAGGACACCAATGCCAGACACACTGTGATATGCTTCCTTCTGTGGAGCCCATGCAAGGGTGGTGCCCAGTGCAGCCATCCCAGGCCCTCGCACAAGACGATGGAGACAGCGCTCCCTGCCCAGGGATGCCTGCTGCTGCGAGCCCACAGAGGTGAGAAATACCTCCGAATAAGGCAGACAGGCCCAAGGCACACAACATCTGCTGAAGCATTCGGTATTCTTACTGCAGGAGACGAAGATACGATCCATCATGTTAGGGAGCTGGAGGAAGATGTCTGTGGGAAACCCAAAGGAAAATGCCCATTCATTCAATCACAGTCCACGGCTGCAGCGTCTCAGTTAAATTTGGGAGTATGCTTTCCCATGGGGTCACAGTGAGGCAGAGTTCAGGGTTTGGAGACATGGAGCTGGTCTAGGCCTCAGGCCACCCTGAGCACACAGGGTCCTGGACTTCTTCCTCCGCTGCAGCAGGAACTGGACAGAGGAGAGCGCTCCCACTCATGACCATCCCACCGCCAGGAAGCGCAGGGCGACACACAGCCTCGTGAGGCGGGTGAGCCCCAGCCTGGGTGCCTGCCCATGTGCAAGGGCCGACACCCGTCCTCCCGTGAACAGTAAGCAGACTGGCAATCCAGCACTGGCAGCCAAAGGTAAGCTGAGGTAGAGAAAGTTGCCAGAGCCATCAAATGAGCCCGGAGCACATGTCAGTCATGCAGCAACTGAGGGCATGGGAGGGGGACAGTGCAGGGAGGTTATGGAGCAGAGGTGAGGCAGGGCAGGGAGGGGACAGAGAAAGATTCATGACATGCACTGGGAAGCCCGTGCTGGGCTGCGCGCTTCCTCCTAACACCCACCCACCCCATTACCGGAAATGAGCTGAGGAGGGCCGTGCCTCTGACCATAGCTGACCACAGGCCTCTGAGGTCCATTCAGAAGACTGCCCCTCGGTGTCCAGGAGCCATGAGCAGAGCACCAGAAACCCCCAGGTTGAGCTCCAGCTCTGAGCTCGCCTCCCGTCTGAAAGCATCCCTAACACTGCTCGCCTCTGTGCTCACACAGGCAGCCTGACCTGGAGAAGCTGCAGTGGGAGGGATGTATGTGCAGACAGCTGACAGCCGGACAGACAACAGTTTGTTTCCATTGGAGCCCCACCACCAATCCCACTCGAGGTAGAACTGCCTACCTTGCTAACCCCAATATTCTACGAGTTGGTATTTGCATTTTGATGCTGCATAAATTCCAAAGGTCTCCACTTTCACTGATGGCAGATTTCCATTTCTGCTATGAGGGCACATAACATTAGCGACCCATAAGCTCATGGTAAAAACCTGGCTGAGTTTCCAAACGGAAGGCGATAAGCAGGTGCCAAGAACACCACTCCTTCCATCTCATCAGAAGCAAAACACACTGGGTTTGAATCTGTAAAATGGTATTGACGGGGGGAGCTGTTTTCCCAAGCTCCTTTGTATTGATTCAGCTTCTTATCAAAATTAATCTGATAAAAGTGTGAAGTAGCAGATCTGCATTTAAGAAGAACTCTTTACAGTATTGGGACGGGGGGGGGGCAACCTGCTACGTGATTTGGATTCCGCCTCTACGGTAGCTCACCTGGGTCCAGCCAGCATCTCACCTGTTCATCACACAGCTCACCCGTCTGCTTTCTGGAAGCACCACGCAGGTAAGAAGAGGGACACACATGCGTCCCTTCACCCCACCCCACTGTGACATCAGTGCGCCCCCCACCCACCAACTCTTCCTAGCTCTGCGTAGCCACACACATTTCACCGAGGCAGCCACAGCCTCTAGAAAGAATTCCCTATTTGGTAATTTCAATTATGAATGGGCTCCTCTATGGCAACACGTTTCTAACGGCAAGCTGATGTGGGTCGTGATGAGATCTCACCCACCATACAGACATCAAAGACAGAAAGGGCCTGGGCTATTGGCTGGAACTTCAAATGGAGCAATAAAAATAGCAAGAGGGGCTGGGAAGAGACGAACTCACAATAAAATATTTAAAGAACTAATATAAAAACTGTCATGAGCTCTTCCTTGGACGTTTAAGCTGGGAACCAGCGCAGAGTGAGGCTGCTCACACCCAAACCCGCAGACACCACACAGAGTTCAAGTTCAAAGACTGCATTTAGATCCTATTCCCTGGATGATCACTGTCTCATTAATTACAATAAAATAAAATAAAAAATAAAACAGACCCTTCATGGAAAGATTGTTTTGCTCGCTTCTCTTGCTGTGCATTTCTTGGTAGTAGGTAGAGACTTTCAAATGTGAATTTCAAGACTGAACCTCTGACTATTAGAGGGTGTCTCATCAATACAGGTAGTGACGCCTGCCAAGTGCACCTGCTTTTGTGGTCTATAGGCCCGCCCTATGTGCACCACGCTGGCACTCTTCCCTCGAGGTCATGCCACTTTCGGGATGATCTGAAGACATTAAGGCCTCAAACTCTGGCGTGGCCACATTCAAAAGTCCACAACTCAGAGCCAGAGCCAGAATCTGCAGGCAGAAACTGCCCCGCGCTCAGTCAGGGAGGGATAAATATCTGCAATACACTCTGTATCTAGAGGATTGGAGCTTTCACTAAAGCACTAACTTATCAATTAACTAGCCAACTGAAACACGTGCTGTCAAGTCATGAGACAGGACCCCCACCCAGGGACTCTGTACTTTATGTAAGGACCACTGTCCTTCAACAGGGCCTCGCAGAAATCCCCCAAATCTGGGACCACCACAGATGGAATCCCCAAAACCACACTCTGCCCTGTGCTCACCACCTCCTCACTGGACTTTGGGCTCCTACAGCCGCAGCTACTGCTCCTGACAGGGCCTTGGCGAGTGGGAAAGAAACAGCCATGGGCCCCACCTGCCCTGCACAGGTGTCCTCTCAGATGAGACACCAGGCCGCACCGTGCCTGCTGGTGGACCTGCTGCTGGCTGGCACAAGTCTCTCGAACCCTTCAACTGTGCCCTCTTCCTTGCCCCCGGCCACTGCAGGAACCTGAAGGGCAGAGAAGGGGCAGACCTCAACCCTTTCTCTCAGGTCCTGGCTGTCTGCTGGGTCCTGGTTAAATAGAGTCCTATGACCCCCAGGTATCTGACGTGGCTTCAGGAAATTCTGGGCGTGCCCAGCTTCTATCAGTCCTGATGCTGACAGCAAGAAGGGCTAGGCCATCTCTGGATGGGACAGGCTCACTGCCTTGGTCCATCTGGGCTGCCGTAACAGAATCACATAGACTGGGTGGCTCATACAACAGATATTAATTTCTGACAGTTCTGGAGGCCGGGAAGTCTAAGCTCAAGGCGCCAGTGGATTTGGTGCCCGGAGAGGGCCCACTTGCTTGCAGATGGCAGCTCCCTGCTGTATCCTCAATCGTGGAGGGCTCCACCTCTTTGGAGTCTCTTTCACACCCTCATCTCCCCCCAGAGGCCCCAACTCTTCATGCTAAGAACTTAGGAGTGAGGTTTCCACGTGAATTTTGTGGGGGCACAAACGTTCAGACCACAGCACTCACTGTACGCAAAAAAAAAAAGGAATCAGACTGAATTAGGAGAAACGTTAGTGGTTTAAATGGAAATGTAATGTTTAGCGTAGAAAAATCATTTTGGTCAAGTTATTTGATTTGAAATACTTGTTACATGTACATACAGAAAAGAGACACATAAAATCCACATTTATACATGCAATCTATGTTTCAATAAAAACAAAGACCACAATAAAAACAAATGGCACAATGACAAAGTATTGTGCATTGTTCTTCCTTGGAAATAGGAATTATTACAAAATTATATGTAAACAATACCCAGTCTCTGTTCAAATAACGGACTGATAAAATTGTATCTCTCTCATACGGACACATTCTAACTACCACAAGGAAAACCTCCATTGTATATTTCAAACACAAACAAAAATATAAAACTTTGTGGATGCTATTATAAAATTCAGCAGGTACATTTTATCTAAATTACAGTGGAATGAATTCTTCAAACAACATTCACAGATGAAAATCTCATAGATCTGCAGTGTTCATTTCAAAGATAGCTTGAATTAGAGGAAAACTCCTGGTTGTCAAGAATGAAAAAGTTTTGATAATTAACTACTTCTTTAAACTCTTAGGAACCTAACCTATTAGCAAGCAAACTAACATAAAGTCTCTGTTTCTAAATATTTTTTTTTTAGAGACCCCCCCTTCTAAACATTTTTTAGAGAAAAGATACTGCCAGTTTCTCCAGATCTATGACTCTCCGCAGGACTCACCATGCACAGCCTGTAACTAGGGCACAGCCATGGAGTGTGGACGCATCCGTCCACAAGGAAGAAAAGACACCCAGACATCCACAGGAAGGCCGCGGCAGGAGCGCCGGTACAACTCCCCGCATCACCGCCTTCCCTTGTTTCACAACAGCCTTTAGAAAGTCAAGACATTCTAGTTCTCCTTGTTTTCCCACGCTGAGCACCAAGGCCAGGATAGTGTCAAGAACTGCCTTGGTGGTCCCCAAGGCTCTGAAGAGGAGCCCCCGTGGCACGTTCCCTGCCACACCCCTGCACTCCCAGACCTGGCACTGCGGGTTCCAGGCCTCCTGCTCAGAGGTGCTGCTCCAGAAACCTGCCAGCAGCCAGGAGATGACGGTGGTGCCGAATGACCAGGTGTGTCAGAGATAACGTCCCAGACGCTCCTTTTGTTTAAATGTTAGGAAATATAATATTTTTACTGTGGCAAATATGCAGAATATTTAACTATTTTGTAAGTGTGCAATTCAGTGGCATTAAATGCATTTGCAAAGTGGTGTAACCATCACCTCCATCTATATCCAAAATGTTCTCATTACCTCAGCAAGAGCTCTGTCCACATTTAACAATACCTCTCCCCAGCCCCAGCACCTGCTCTTCTACTTTCTCTCTGAATTCGCCTGTTCTGCGCATCTCACGTACGTGGACTCATACAGTACTTTCCTTCTGCGACTGGCTTGTATCACTCAGCGTTAACGTCTTTAAAGTTCCTCCACGCTGCAGCATGTGCCAGAATTCCTGTCCTTAAGGTTGAATAACATTCCATTGCAAGGATAGGCCACGTCTCTTGTACCTGTTCACTCACAGACGTTTGTGTGCTTCCTACTTTTGGCCACTGTGAGTAAGGCTGCTATGCACACTGGTGTGCAAATATCTATTTGAGATCCTGCTTTCGATTCTGGGGGTTATATCCTTAGGGGTAGAATTGCTGGGCCACATGGTAATTCCAGGCTTAATGTTTTAAGGAACCTCCAGAAGTTCCACAGCCGCTGCTCCATTTCGCATTCCCACCAGCAACATATAGGGTTCCAATTTCTCCACATCCTCACCAACACTTATTATAAACCTTATCAAATATACGTATAGTCAAGGCACTGAACGGCACAGACTAGAATTCAACAACTGTTTTATGCATCGATAAGCCACAACGCAACTCAGAACCAACGAACAGGAGGAGTTGTTTACGGACACTGACGGTATTTCCTTCATGCCAGGCACTCACTTTCCTCTTCTCTAACCCTCACAGGAGCCCTGCAAATGAGGCACAGCTCACTTCTCTGATGATGACAGGCCTGAAGCTCAAAGGCATGAGAATGGCCCTTCCACAGCCCGGGGGTGGAGTCACAGAGAAGTGCTCTGACTCTAGGGTATTGAACACACCTCAGGTGGTGAGATTAGTTGAGATACTAGTTTATTAACTATGGATTTAAATTAACATGCAACAGTATAAGTAAAATGAGCACAGCAAACACTCGTTCTCACTGTAATTCCTTAGGAAGAAGCTAAAGCAGGTGTTTAAAAATGAGTTGATATAAAGAAAACAAGAAGTAAGCAATACTACAGGCAGTCTGTAAACAGGTGAAACCATGGTGGCTGGGGGAACGGCGGCTCAGGCCAGGGAAAGCAGGGATGGCTGCCCACACCTCGCTGCCCCCTCTCTACCGCACGCGGGGCAGAATCAGGGCCTGCTGCTTTCTGCGTCCCCCATCTCCGGCATCCCCCATCTCCAGCATCCCCCATCATCTGCAGGGCACTTAGCAAATTGAATTCACTGCCCTTTTTTGGCCAGCCACACACCTAGCACGGAGTCCTGAGCCAGGCAGCTTTAATTCCTCGACCCGAGAAGAGGACAGCCAGACTCAGACCCAAGGCAGAGCAGCAGCCAGCGCTGGGGAGAAGGCACTGCGAGACGGTGCCATTCCCTCCACAGCGGCCAGTGCTGGGAGTTTGTGAGATGCGGATTCCAACACAGCAGGAGTGAGTGGGCCCGGGTGATGCTGTCAGCCCAGACACCACTTTGAAGAGGGGGCTCTAGGCCTGCACAGGTAAACCTAGTCCCAGCTCTAGTGGGATCCAGGGCCCCTGTTAACCTATTCAGAGCTCTGCCTTTAGTATAATATGCTAAGCTCCTCTTCTGATCCCCAAATATCCCTGGGAAGGTCTCCACCTCACTAAAAAAAACCGATAGCCAGGGGAATATGGCCGTTTTAAACACAACACACAACCTAGAACCTTGGTGCCAGCTTAAAATAACTACTTTGGGTCCCATCAGTGTTCTGATCACTAAGAAGCTCACTACTTAACTCCTGGCATATTCCAAGATGTTTCCCATCACAGGAAGCACGTGCCTGTGTCTGGTACACCAGGTTTCCATCACGGGAAGCATGTGCCTGTATCTGGTATACGGGGTGTCCATCACAGGAAGCATGTGCCTGCATCTGGTATACCAGGTTCCCATCACAGGAGGCATATGCCTGCATCTTGTATACCAGGTTCCCATCACAGGAAGCGCGTGCCTGCATCTGGTATACGGGGTGTCCATCACAGGAAGTATGTGTCTGTGTCTGGTATGTGGGGTTCCCATCATGGGAAGCACATGCCTACATGTGGTATGTGGGGTTCCCATCACAGGAAGCATGTGTCTGTGTCTGGTATAAGGGGTTCCCATCACAGGAGGCACGTGCCTGCATCTGGTATATGGGATGTCCATCACAGGAAGCATGTGTCTGCATCTGGTATTCAGGGTGTCCATCATGGGAAGCACATGCCTACATGTGGTATGTGGGGTTCCAATCACAGGAAGCACATGTCTGTGTCTGGTATACGGGGTTCCCATCACAGGAGGCATGTGCCAGCATCTGGTATACGGGGTTCCCATCACAAGAAACACATGCCTGCGTCTGGTATACAGGGTTCCCATCACAGGAAGTATGTGCCAGCATCTGGTATACCGGGTTTCCATCACAGGAAGCATGTGCCAGCGTCTGGTATACGGGGTTCCCATCACAGGAAGCATGTGCCAGCGTCTGGTATACGGGGTTCCCATCACAGGAAGCATGTGCCAGCGTCTGGTATACCGGGTTTCCATCACAGGAAGCATGTGCCAGCGTCTGGTATACCAGGTTTCCATCACAGGAAGCATGTGCCAGCGTCTGGTATACCGGGTTTCCATCACAGGAAGCATGTGCCAGTGTCTGGTATACAGGGTTCCCATCACAGGAAGCATGTGCCTGCATCTGGTATACCGGGTTTCCATCACAGGAAGCACATGCCTGCGTCTGGTATAAGGGGTTGCCATCACGGGAGGTATGTGCCTGCATCTGGCATACCAGTTTCATTTATTTTCCTGCCCTTATTCTGTACCTAAATCCATCATCTATTTCTTATGAATCTTTATTTTCATCAATATGTACACTTCTATCAACTTCCTAATATTCTTTCTTGACACATATCTGTTACAGATCAATACAATTACTAAACTAGCTGAAATAACCAGCAAGGTCATGATGCATGACAGAGCTTTAGATCTGTCAGCCATAATTTCCAATAAAGCCAATATTTTATCCATCCTCCCTCAACAATTCCAGTGTTTTCCCTAAGACACATGGTTTCTATCACATTTGTCATCCACCAAAACCCTTTCCTCAAGGACACCTGCAGGCCCTCAACGTGCTCCCACCACCAGGTGTGGCTCTGCAGCGATTCAGTCCTCCCACAGCAGCACCTCGGTGAGGACAGGGACCCCCATCTCCTCCACACTCCCAATACCTGGCAGAGGGCTGTGGAGACAAGAGGCACTGGGGAGAGCCCCCAGCCCCTGAAACCAGCATGAGCCTCCTCACACTCCTGGGACCAGGCACGGGGAGACCGGCACAGAACCTCTTCCACATCTTCCAGTATTTCACCCATTCTCACATGTCAATTCCAGCGTTTTCCCCAAGGTATGTGATTTCCTACAAAACCATGTATTTCTAACAACTATGCTATATTTTAGCCTCTATGAAATACCCAATAATATTCTCCAAGGGATCATCTCTGTGGAACATGCTATGAACACTCCCTTTCCTGAGATGGCCCCAACCTGGCAACACTTGGTGTCCTGGTAATCATGTTCTCCTGAGGAGACAGGCACAGGACCCATCAGGAAGAGGGCAGTGCCCTGCAGGAAGAACCCGGGCTGCTCTGGGAGCCCAGCTGGACACTGTGCATGCTGGCACTGAAACCTTGCCTGCCCCTACCTCCAATCTGGCCTTAAGACCCTCCAACCCTGACCCCAGGATTCTGCCCAGCACTAGGAAGCAGCCCCCGGTGGGTGCCTCAAGCCTCTGCTGCTCTTCCGTTTCATTCTGTTGCTGGAGCCATTTGGTGTCATCCAATTCATGGGATTTTTCTCAAAAGCTGGTAGACAGGGGATGCTTTCTAAAACACAGAAGTTAGATTTGGTTAAAAAAAAAATTACATACACAGATTTCAATGGACCAAGCAACTCTATATCCCAGAATCCCATGAAAAAGCCAAATTGACAACACTTAGAGAAATAAACTGGCAGAACAGAATTACTTGTCTAAAGTCACCTCTGGTTAAACTGGAGAACACACGTAAACCCAGCACATCTTTCTTAGTCATCCTACAGTAGAATTTTAACTCAAGATTTAGTCAGGAATTCTATCAATTCTAAACATCTTGGAACTACAAAATAATTAACTACCATTATGATAAACTATTTTCTACTTGGTAAGACTCACCTTTAGAAAAGAACAAGGACACAGGAAATAGGAATGTGCCAGGCACACACACACAGGAGCCACGCTAATGTGCATAGGGAACCGTGTGTATGCGCAGCCCATGTGCAGGGCCTGGCCTGTGCTGTGCATGGAAGGTGTGATCCTGCATGTGGTCTCAAGGGGTGGGACTATCACGGGCATCATGTGAACGGCAGCAGCGCTCTATGTGAAAGCAATAAAAATTAAACCAAGAGAAGAAACCTCATCCCGCAGCTTAAAGCGATACAGATTCCAGACACTTCTGAGTAGCAATAATAAACATCTCATGCAGCTATAAGGGAAAATTTCAACCTAAAAGGAAAAAACACACGGAGAACCCTGGTGGAGCCAGGTGATGGCAAGGGCTCTTGGCTTCACCTGGAAATGACACAACTGCTCCTGAAAGTCAAAGCCCAGCAGAGCTGCTTCCTTGAAATAACTGCCAGGTTATTTGATTTTACTGAATTTCATTTTATTATTTCTTTCAAGTAAGTAATTAACAACATCCACAAAGCTTCTTCATGATGGAAAATATTACCTTTGCCTTTTTTTCCAACCAAGTAAGCAATCTGACATGAGCTGTCTATTTAATGGGGTTTTCCAAATTAACTAAATGTGGCTGGGCACGGTGGCTCACACCTGTAATCCCAGCACTTTGGGAGGCCAAGGAGGTGGATCACCTGAGGTCAGGAGCTCGAGACCAACCTGGCCAACATGATGAAAACCCGTCTCTACCAAAAATACAAAAAATTAGCTGGCTGTGTGGCGGGCACCTGTAATCTCAGCTGCTTAGGAGGCTGAGGCAGGAGAATCACTTGAACCCGGGAGGTAGAGGTTATAGTGAGCTGAGATCATACCATTACACTCCAGCCTTGGCAACAAGAATAAAACTCCATTTCAAAAACAAAAAAATTAACTAAATCTGTTCTCTTTACCAGAGATGTCAGCACCCACTTACCTAGATGTACTCCGCCTTCAGCTTCTAAGCATAAAACCAGTTTTCTCACCTGACAAAGGTTTTAGGTGAAGATCATCAACTTCCTTTCTCCTTTTCCAGCTCTACAATGCCTCTCTTCCTCCTTCCCCTGCCAACCCCAGTACACACCACCTTCCGCCACACCTACTAGGACTTGCCACATGTCACCACGTATGTGACTGCTATCTCTATGGCAGCTTTCAGGTGGGCTGGAGGGGGCAAGGCAATCAGAACCACCTGCAAGAGGGCTTTACTTGGCAACAGGGCTGGCCCTACCCTGCAGCATCTGTCCATCACAGGCTGAGAACTGCTGCTGGGCTGCACCAGAGGGTCCTAAGAATTAGGGAGCCCTGCCCAAGACAGAAAACTAACTTTGTGAGAGAAAGAAATGGGGGACTCCTCAAAAACATAAACGTCACAGAACAGAGAGCATCACCTCCCTGCAAAGGGCCTAGTATCCCACCCAGAGTCTGGCGGCTCCGTATGTGTTTCATCTGGGATGCACACTCTATGGACCTGTGGTGGAATGAGAACAAAAGCTTTCGGCTGATTTGCTAGCTGCTCAAGTTTAACAGCTAAAACGTATTGAAAGCAGATCCATATTTATTTTTGGAGACTGAAAGATTTCTCCGTCTCACAAGTAACTAATACAATCAAAACCCTGGCAAACACAGCGGTGCGCGAAGAAATACAGCGCGAGGCTGGACGATAAAAAGTTGCACAGAATCCATTTGTCATTTTGGCCCACTCACCAGAGGCTCTGCAAGCCTGCTTCCACAGCTCGGCTCATAAATCCCCATCTCGGGCCCACTCTCAGGACTTTCCTCCCCCAGCGTAGGAACTAGGACTTACTACTTACTGGGGCACCCCTGTCCCCAACTCAGCAGGACCCTCTGTGGACAGGGACTGAAAACCCAATCTCCTTCACCGCTTCCCCAGAAGCCTGGCCCTGGGCACCACGGCCTGCTCCGATGCCATAGGAGGACCGTGCACCAGGCGGCCCGCACCAAACTGGGAAATGTCTGTGTGCCATGAGTCAAGACCACTGCCAGGTCTCCAGGCCACCCCTGCCCCAGAGGCCGCATCTTCCATCTACATGCTCCAGAGGGGAGCTTCAAATCCATCTGGAAGCCAGAGGCTGCAGCACCGCGCAGACCACCCTGGAGGAGCTGGCTCCAAGGTCACCTGCCTGAGGGCTCACAGGGACCATTCAACCCTAGACCAGCCCTGTCTCACCCGGTCCTCACAGGAGCTGGTCCTCACAGGAGCACTTCCACCTAGCTCTTTACTGTAGCCCGGCAAAGTGTCATAGCACTGGAACCCCCGTTTTAGAGACAGAGAAACTGAGGTCTGGGGATCTTGAGTAGCCTGGTCACGGACACACAGCCACTATGTGGCAGAGTGAAGTCCAGGATCCTGTGTGGCATCTGTATGGGCTCAGGGCCCACAGCCTTGACTCTACTGCACTGATCTAAAGGAGACCCAGAGAAGATGCCCTGAAGACGACAGCATACAAATCCGAGGACCAAGAAAGGTTTCACAGGAGGAGGAGTTTGGAACGACGGTTAGGAGTTCAAAGCGGGTAGATTAAGAAGGTATTTGTACATTGAAGAAACAGAGTGTGCAAAGGCAGGGAAAGGAAAAATGTGGAGTATGGCGTTGTACAAATCACAAGTCGACTCTTCTGAATAGAGTGCCTCACAGGAAGGTGAGGTGGGAGGACAGGGGAGGGCAGCGGGGGCTGTGAAAGCAGTCTGAGGGTTCAGGACTTGGACGTCTACAGCAGCAGCGAGGCAGCCACCAGCACTGGGCATGAGCATAAATGCCCGCTGGATGCCCAGAGAACCACCTGCAGCCAGGGAGATGATTGGACGGCTATTTCACTAGCCCTAAGTATGTGGGGGCAAGGGGAGGTGTGGGATGTTTGGAAAACCCACAGAAATGGGAAACTCTTTTGCGGTAGGGTGGTGGGAAAGACACAAGAGAAGAAGGGGCTCAAGATGGCACCGAGAGAATCCTGCCCAAGAGGATGGGATGTCCCGATGAACTGAGGGTAGGCAGGGAGACCTGGTGTGGGTCTGGGGACCAGCTGGGCTTTGAACAAGTTCTAATGAACTGCCTCAACCATGGCAGTACCGACACTGAGAGAGAATTCCTCTTCGTTGTGGGGCTAGCCCATGTGTTGTGGGATGTTCACTGGCATCCCTGGCCTCCACCCACTGGATACCAGCAGCACCCACTCAGTTTTAACAACCACAAATGTCTCCCATGGCAAAGCTGGGGGACAAAATGCCCCCTATTGAGAACCACTGGCTTAGTGAGAAAATACTGCAAAAAAAAAAAAAAGCAACTGAAAACGAGAGATCACTCTGCAGGTCTCAGCTTGCAGCCGTCTGAGCAATTCACGAAGCCTGTTGGTGTGCTCAGCACCTGACCGAAGGGATTAGACTGCCCTAGGGACAGGCACAGTCCCCTCAGGCTTCACACTGCTCTTACGAATAACGAACACTCTCTCAAATATAATGCCCAGTAGAATCAAAGAACCAAGTAAACACGGAAGTAAGATACCATGAGCAAGAACACGCCAAAAAAACTTCATTAGCTTGTTCTTGAACTTTATTTTCTTGGAAACTTTACAAAAGCTGACTACCATCTTGGGAAAATATGTCACCAATATCCAAGCTGACCAGATGATGAATGTCCAATAAACAAGCAAAGCCTGAGATACTGGATGTATCCGATGCAGACAAAAAGTAACTCTATCATTTTTAAAGAAGTAAAAGACCCAGCTTGCTTGCTCACACCCAGAGTAAGACAAAGAACCACCCATGTAACTGAGCTCCATGATAATTTTACAATCCCTAAAATTCAGCCTTAAGTCAAAATGCTGGAAAAGGATGGAATCTCAGTTTTTACTTTATATATTTATCACATAATATTAAAATACATTGATATTTGATATGTTGTCAGTCCTCTATTTTAACATGTCACTTCACACTGGGCTATCATGAAGCCTATATTATATTTTCATTTTACAAACCAAAAGTCAAAGTAGGCTAGAATAATAACATATAGTTTATCAACAGACCAGAAAGTAAAAGTGAGGTTGAGGGGACTAAAAGAGATATTTATCTACCACAAAATAATGTTTCACTTCAATTTTCTCAATTCCACTTATTATTTCTGGAAAAAAATCCCGCTAGTTCTATTTTTCCTGGGCAATTCCTTCCCAATACTTTATTCTCCTTAGAAAAACAGCAGACCAGCGCTCTACTCCCAAAGTCAACAGGGGGAAACATACACGCTGCAATTTTAAGTCTATAACACTTTCCAAAGTTGGCCTTAGTTTCCAAAACTTCATTTTTGTTAGACATCCTGCAAGTCACCAATACTAAAAACTTTATTACCAAGTCAGGAAAAAAAAAAACCCTATCACATTCACAGAAACCTAGACTAGACAAAATGAGGTCCTAAAGGTGGTAGAGGGCACTATGGTACAATCAATTACCAAGGACTCTCAGCTTTGAAGACATTTCTCTCCCCTCCCTTTTGGGGATGGATTCCCAGGCAACACTGGGAACCCAAATCTCAGGCTTTCTATGGTGACGTGTGAGGTGGCACAGGCTCTCTGAGCAGGGGGGTGCTGGGAGGCTCCTGATCCAATCACAATCTGGCTGGGGGAGGATGTTCTGGAGGACCTCCTCTCTACTCATTTGCAAGAGGAGGGTATCGAGAATTTGAAGGCGCTTTTTGGTTGTCACAATGGCTATCGGAGTGATCAATATTCAAAGGGCGGGAATCAAGAATGCAGAATGTTCTTCTGTCCCAAACAACAGTGTCACCCTGCATCCTGTGTCACGTTCGAATATCCTGCAACACATTCAAGTCTAAAATTAGTAACACCCTAAAATATTCCACTTACACGCAAACACATTTTCTGCACAGTTCTGCTCTCCACAAAGTTTTCTAAGAATGCAACTATCTTGCAACTCAATGGAAAAATGACCTTCATTTTCTTTGAAACTTTACAAAAGCTGTCTGCCATTTTAGAAAAATTACACCACCAATGTCAATGTTGACCAGATGATGAATGTCCAGTAAACAAAACTGTCTCAGTCTCCATTTGTAGCTGCTGCATTCCAGGTAGGTACACCTGATTACATTATGTCTGCTAGCAGAGTCCTGTTCTGAAGGCACATTATTTTATTATAAATTACTGCTCTTAAAGTTCTTCATTTAAATAGTACAGATATATGCATATATCCATGAATTTCATTTCAGGAATGTAAAAGGCAGATTATAAACCATGAGCATTGAAAAGGAAACCCCAGATCTGATACTGCTGAAAACCATTAGGGTACAATGAGATGTTCCCAGTCCACACAAAGCACAGGGAAACAAAACACATTTCTAAAACCTCCCTTAAACTTAAAAAAAAAAATTAACTAGCTATAATATTTAACCTTTGATAACTAAACAATTTGATCATATGTAGGGGGGAAAGTCTGTAACATTCAGACCAGGGGCAATGCTACAAAGAGAATAAAACATTTCAGCCCCCTGGATCCAACAGAATTCCAAGTCTGCTTCCACCTGAGTATTAGAAAAGCTGAAGCCAGAAACAGCTAAATAAAAGGTAATGCAAGTAGGCATAACACAATAAAAGATATTACCTTCAAAATGCATTATTGTTGCCAATTATAAGAATCACTTCAACTTAATTTCAAAAGCACAATCATCCTCAACAGAAACTGTCTCTTTTTTAAATTTCAAGGAGTATTACATTAAGGCAATAACTCACCTTCCAGCCGTAATATCACTCTCCCTCCCTTATTGCAACACCACATTTCATAAATACTTCTCATCGACGAGTCAAGCTAATTCAGGTTAATTTTATTGTATTTTGGTGCTATCTCATATTTGTGTGCAATTACCTTTATCATTTTATTGCCAAGGCAGAAAGTAATCAGAACAATTATTTGAAAACGGAGGTTTATAAATTCTAAATCACAGTTGCTGGCATTTTTGATAAAGCAGCAGCTTTATCTCGGGAAGTGGCAGGGACATCGGATAAATCATGCATCAGTCAAGTGTAGCTGACCCCCAAGTGCATTGCACAATATCAGAAGTGCTTCCAAAGAAACTTTCCTGCATCATCCATCATTCTTCATAATACTAAAATAGCTGCACACCTGAAGAATAGAAGCTGGAGAATAATAAAAAAAAAATCCAAGCAGTGTGGGTGAAACCATTAACTGCTCTCCTTTTAAACTATAAGATATGGTCTGGAAACTGGACCGCGTACATAAACAAATATGACTTCACAATAACTCTAAATATCTGTATTCATATTCGTCAACTCAGTTTTAAATATAAATGAAATATGGAGTAGAGCCATAAAAAAGAAAAAGTGCATCTCTAGACTGCATGCATTTTTATGTTCTGTTTGGGTCCGGCTGCTTTTAGCAGCTGCCTCTCTAAGGTCTGCGTGTCTCGACATCTTGTTCTCTAATCCTCATTTTGTTCTAAAGTTTATTGCTTAAAAAAATGTAACTTGATTCTAAGGAAAAGAATAAAGAGAGAGGCTCCTGAACCCCACGTGTAGTTTCCCCTAAGTTAATTACACTGACAGGGAGCACGGAAATTTAGGAAGGGAGGCGGCCCCGCCCCCAGTCACCTCTCTTCACACAGGGGAAAAATTCACCCCCAACCTCAGCTGCTGCCTTCCTGAGGGAAACATGACTCACACATCGCACCTCTGGCATATGTGAGCCATATTTTTTTTTCCTCGTTTTTTTAAGGTAAAATAAAACAATTATGTGATTATTTATTTCCTTTTTTATCAAAAAGAAAATACCCCAGGGCAAGGCAGCTTCTGTACCTTTTTGTAGGCAACCTTATACCAATGGACTATGAAAAGGTCTAGCTGGGTAGGAACAAAATGTATTAGCTACATCTGCCTGGCACTGGGCCAGGTGTTTTACATGCATATCTCATGTACTCCTCACAGCAGACCTAAGGAAGATCACACGATTTGTGGATGAAGATGCAGACAGGGAGGTTAAGGAGCTAGCCGAAGGACACAGTGCTCAAGGGGTGGGTGGGTCTTCGAGGTCAAGTCAACATTCTTCAAAGCCTGGATTTTGGCCAGGACTCTCCCCAAGCTCGGGTACATAGACACACTCCACGCTGTACTAGTCAGGATGGCACCACCAAACCCACTACGGGTCCGCGCTATCCCCAGCAGCGGCCTTGGTTCACACAAGCTCGGTGCCACAGGCTGCGTCCATCCCGGCTCACAGCTCTCCCAGTACACACGGGGAAGAGAGCCACAAGCTGGTGTGCACACACATCTACCAGGAAGCACCACATGCCACTCCAGCCCACACTCATTAGCCAAAGCAAGTCCACGACTGAGCCACCGTCGAGGGAGTCCTCCTGCATAGCCAGCACAGGGGACCTGAAAACACAGGTGAGCCCTACCTCCCGGGTCTGCCATAGACACTAACGCTGTTCAATTCAGGCTCATTTTCAAATTAAAGTACCCATTGGACAAGAAACGTGTTCAGAATCCTGGGAATGGTCATGGTGACCATGGCAGTCACACCATTAAAATCATCACCTGCCAGCAGGTGCTTTGATGGAAGAAAGCCCATGGTTGCTTATCTTGATGATAAACAGAAACATGAAAACCAAAGGCAAGGTAAGTGAGTGACTGACTTACCAATAAATGCATAAATCCACGAGGCAGATAAAAAGCAGTAAGCACTGTAAAAACAAACCAAGCCCACCAATTAAAAATCTCTGACACTGAAGCATGCTGTTTCATTAACTACAGTCACCCTCAGCACATTTTCCAAACCACTGCAAAACATACCCTCAATTTTCCCAGGAGATAAATACTTCCTCTGTCTTGAAAGTGATGACTGCTGTCCCTCAACATGGGACATATGTGGAGGTACAACCTTCAGCCTAGAGAAAATAAAGGTGTCTTTCCCACCCCCACCCACCGCAGGAGGCAGGATAGCTATGAGAGGTATCAGGACCCAAACCCAGAGGGGGAAAGGAGGCAACGTTGAACCGGTGACGACGTGGACACCCCTCACTTCCAGTCGCTGCTGTTTCTAGGTTCACTGGGGGAATGCTGCCCAAGACAACTGCCACCAGCTAAGAGCAAGAAAGGACCTGTGTGCAAAGGATTTTGATGCAAGGATTGCCAGACCCTGTCAGTGGACTCTGACACCAGGCATTGACCGACCCGTCACTGAGCTCAATGTTTTGGCATTACTTTATCTCTATAAGTCTGTACAAGTCTGAAGCTCTGTAATACTACCTAGTTTTAAATTTACGTGAAAGGTGTCAATGAAACAGAAATCACATTAATCAGAGATACTGAACTGTTTAGGCAAAGTAGCCCTGAATCCTGTTGTCATACACTTAACGTTTGGGCTGGTGACGTCTGTAATCCCAGCACTGTGGGAGGCTGAGGTGGGCAGATCATTTGAGCTCAGAAGTTCAAGACCAGCCTGAGCAACATGGTAAAACACTGTCTCTACAAAAACATACAAAAATTGGGAAGACGTGTTGCTGGGTACCTGTAATCCCAGATACTCAAGAGGCTGAGGCTCAAGGATTGCTCAGGAGGCAGAGGTTACAGTGAGCTGAGATCGCACCACTGTACTCCAGCCTGGGCAACAGAGCCAGACCCTGTCTCAAAATAAATAAATAATAAAGTTAACATTTGAAATATTAATAAAATCAATGCTTACAAAACCCCATGGAGAGAGGTGATACTGTAATCCAAGTATCACAGATGAGGAACCCAGCACACCGCAGGTGAATCATTTGCCTCAGGTCCCATTTCTAGGAAGCTGTAGAAGCATGAAGTCAAGCGCAGAGATTCCCATCGCCAGAGCCCTGCCTCTTCACCACTGCACCCTCCTGTCGGCTGAAGCGGCCCAGGGAGGCAGCACCCCATGGCCTGGGTCTCAGACTGGTGTGAATCCCCCACCCAGTTCACCCCACCAGAGTGCACGCCTCTGTGGTAGGAAACGAGATGGTGCCCAAATCAGCACCAATGAGGACTTTCTGAACAAATGTGCCACTGGTATTCCTCTACATTGTTGGGGAAGTTTTAAAATCCAATCTTTATGCCTTTTCCAATCCCAAGATTTATAATGTGGGTCCATATTCAAAAGTTTGTGCCAAAAAGAGTGTAAGAAAAAAGAAGATATGCTTAAGAAAGAATTAGGAAACATCTAACCTATTAATATACAATAAATGAATCTTCAGGACAATTAACTCCAAATTATTTTTCAATCAGTTCTATCCTCTCCCTTCCAAAAACAAGACCTAATCATTTCATGCATATATCCAACAGTTTTCAGTCACCTGGCAAAAACTGACAATAAGGGTGTATTTCCGTCAGCTATTTCATAGTCTTTTGTCACAGGAAACCTAATTTGAGTAAAAACGTGATGAAGCAGGAGTCTAGTGACCAGATTCTACATGGTACACTATCCATTAAAGTCTCCAGCACTTCACAAAACCTCTGTGTTCTACAGCATGAACACTGCATCACCCTTAATGTTAAAATATAAACAGATCTCTTAAAGGGTTTTGGGTTCATCTAATTAAGTTTTATAGTTCTGTTTACAACAAAGAGAATTAAGAATCATAATGAATCAGATGTAGGTATAAAGTATGAATTCCACAAAAATGGGACTTAGAAAATGAGATAAAGAAAAATAAAAAATCTCTAAATTAGCATAAAATGCTATTAAAGGTAATTATTATTCTTTACATAACAACAGTAGAGGGTCTTCATTGCTTTATTTTTGTTTTCCACATGCAACAATCAGATATTTGAGAAATCAGTGAATTAGCTGGTAAATCCATTTGGAAACATGCCTTCAGTTTCCCAAGAGCCAAAGTGAAAGCTGAGAAACAAAGTTAGTCATGAAACAAAAGGATTTCATTTTCTGACTGTTCAAGTCCAAATGTCAACCCTATATTCCTAACCATGTTTACAGAAGAATTCTGTAGATTGAAGCTTTTTCAGCAAGCAAGCACAGGAAATACTGTTCTTCACAAGTATGGCTTTTCCTGCCAAGCCTCATCTGCATCTAGTAGCTGAAACACACGACACAGGTTTTACCAGATTATTTTTAAAAGAAGCCACCATATAAGCAAACATACTGCAGATAAAGAACGCCAGGTTTCTCAACGTTGGAGAAGGGAGCTACAAAGAGGAAAGGACGGAGATTAGAATAAAACCTGGGGTGTTGAATTCAAGCTAGAGGCATTAGATGAACTTGTAGTTTTTAGCATGCATGCAGATGGCAGACACAGAAGAAAATACACATGCATGGGTCAGCAGACACACACACTGCCCCTAGCTCCTCCCACTGAGAAGGGCAGAAGAGCAGCACCACAGCAGCAGTGAGCACACTTACCACCAGATCTTGGCTGCTAAACATCATTCTCCAGCTAAAAGCAACTGAGGCTCCTTGAAGAAGTGACTCAATCCAGGGCCGAGGCAGGGGAAACACAAGATAAGCCTGGTTCATACTGTGGTGCCAGAAAGTAAGAAAGTGCTAGAAAAATGATAGCCAGGTCCAAAAGACATAGGAGCCAAACTCAAGAGTTTCCCAAAAGCCAAAGTGGAGGCTATCTGAGGAAGAAAATAAGTAGAGAGCACTGACCTACACCCTAGAAAATAAAATAAATATCCGTGAGAGTAGACTGATGTGAATAATTCAATGACTAATAAATAAATGGGAAAGAAGAGACAGCTCTTCCTTACAGAAGAGTTCCCATCAGTAAATGAAAAGGGAAGGAGGGAAATACAAACATTAGGGAAATAGTACAGTAATAACTGTTGCAGGCAAGACACACCCATGGTCACTAAGATGAGTGGGTGAAAGCCTGAGCAGAACCAAGATGGTCTCAAAATATCTCCCCCAAGGTACTAAGTACCAATGGGAAAACGTAAATTACCAAGGGGGAATGCACAAGAGATTCACCTTACCCAGTGACCACGGTTAACATCACAGTAACTGACGTACAGACATACATCCCCAGGACAGGATGCCCCAAGAGGGCACATCACTTCTGTGCCATCTTACTGAAAACACGTAACCTCTGTCTCTCTGTGAGACAATATCAGCAAACCCAAATGAGAGGCATCCTACAAAATACCTAGCCAGTATTCCTCAAAAGGGTCCACATCACAAAAGACAAAGCAAGAGGAACAGTCACAAGTTAGATGTCTTAGTTCCTTCTGACTGCTGGAATAAAATACCTTAGACTGGGTGCTTTGTAAACAACAGAAATTCATCTCACTCATTCTGGAGGCTGTGAAGTCCGAGATCAAGGCATAAGCAGCGCTGGTGTCTGATGAGGGCCCTCTTGCTGGTTCATAGACAGCACCTTCTGGCTGCATCCTCATGTGGCGAAGAGGACAGTGAGCTCCCTCAGTCCTCTTGTACAGGCACACTAATCCCATTCTGAGGGCTCTGCCCTGACCTAATCATTGCCCAAAGGCCCTACCTCCAAATGCCATCACCTTGTGGAAAGGACTTTGGAGGAAACACAATTTCAGACCATTGCACTAGAGGAGACAAAGGAGAGATGGCAAGGTTTGCAGTAGTGCACCTGTGTTAATGCCCTGGTTGTGGTAACTGTGAGGTGTTAATGCTTGCAGAAACCAGACAATGGCTGCATACAGAAACTCTGTGCTATTTGTGCAACTTTTCAGCAGGTCTAAAATTTATCTCAAAATAAAAAGTCCCCCTAAAAAGCCACTCCATTGTCATCTGTGAACATGCAGCATCTAATCTGACCCCAAAGTCCTGCCGTCGGAAATGGGAGAGAGGACCAGGATGGCGTGAAGAATCTGCAGAGCCCTTCCCATGCCCTCGCTGCTGACCACAGCACCGTACCAGCTGACTGGGGAAGCACAGAGCTGTGCACCACCCACCATGAAAACCCTCCCCTTGCCTCTAGGATCCAGAACTATGACACTGCACGTCTGCCTCTGAAACATGCTGGTGCAGAGATGGGGGAGTGGTAAGAGCTGTGGCTAGGAAATAAAAAGGTTAAATAGATCATAAATTAAGATTAGTGTCAGCTGGCCAGCAGCTTTATATCACATTATAAATTAGATCAAGAAATGATGCTCCCCCTGCTAAAATCAGAAATCATTCAGAGTATTTGCTTCAGAACTTCTACCCCAATAGGCTTCCCTTGCCAAAAAGGAAAAAAAAAAAAAAAAAAATGGCCAGGCACAGTGGTTCATGCCTGTAATCCCAGCACTTTGGGGAGGCCAAGGTGGGAGGATCACTTGAGGCCAGGAGTTCAAGGCCAGCCTGGGCAATGTAGAAAGACCCTCTCTCTACAATTGATGTTCTTAAAAAAGAAAAAAATTAACAAAACAAAACAAAAATATATTCCAAGATCCCTTTTAAAATGTAGTCATTAAAGGGGAAAAGGTACGGATGATGAATGAATTTATTTAAAGCAATCCCAAATGCTGGCTCCCTTGTGGGTTATTTCTCTTTGTATTTTTTTCCCAGGAACCTCTAGAGCATGGGACAGCCAGCCTCGGTGCCCCATCCACATTCCACGGCTGCATGAGCTGATGAGACAGAAACCCCGGAGACCCTGGCCCAGACTGTACCACCCTGAGTGGGTTCCAGGTCAGGCCACCTAGAGCAGATGGAAATAATGGCTAGAAATGGCTGCCAGTATTTTATTTAGACATTTTTATAAGGAAGCCAGAGGTTGCAAGCACTGCTAGGATAACTACACAAATTCTGATTTTACTAAAATGTTATGTCCCCTGAGCCAAGGTATTAATCTTGTTATAAAAGTAGTCTCTCCGCTTGCTAGCCACTCATTAAACTTTCATCAATTTTAAAATGTACTTATTGTTATTGGAGCCTATGGAAAAGGCAAATAGCATCCAACACCACGGAAGATCAGACCGGCTTTTGGAGGGGATGGAACGGAGGAAGACTCGAGAGTGACACTGAAAATCCCAGGCATTCAGTTTCCCGAAATATTCATGAAACAGTTTTCAGCTTGTAGCAATGTTTGATCTCTAAGAAATACATTACCAATTATTTCTTAACGGGTGAGGACAAATTAAAAGCGAGATTCCAAATGGCAAATACTAAAACAAAACCACCTCCCATTGCTCTGTGCTCTCCGAAGACAGCCGTGTGCCGGAGGAGGCCCGCCAGTGCCGGTCCCCAGCAGCAGGGACCTCTAGGAATGTCTCATGCAGCATCAATCTTGTCAGCCGCATGCCATCCCTCCACGGCCGGCGGGACGCTGGGGAGGACACCAGACTCTGGCCTGCGAATGCTCTGGGAATGTCATTACATTCTCTGTTTACCGACCAGACGCAGGGCTATTTCTGCAGGAACTTACATCCTGATGAAGTTCTGATGTCATTTGAACTATGTGAAGAAGCTCTGCTGAGAAAAAAGGGAAGAGGAATCCTGGTGGAAAGAGATAAGCCTCCGACGGGCCAGATTCCATACACATTTGACAGGGAAGGCACGTCCTTGCATCGTTTCTCTGCCTTTGACTGTGTAATATCGTGTAACGTTATGATTTTATAAAATGGCTGCAGAATTTTGGAGTAGGACCTATCGAAAGAGATGAGAATTTTCTTTCTCTACAAGCAAGCAGGAATTTAAAAGTTCAGCAGTCCATCGATCATCAGGTGATGAGTCACAATCAGCAAATGAAATGTACAAGTTGGTCTCTCATCACTTGGCCTATAAAAGCTTCCGATCCGTGGGGTAAAAATGCACTGACTGTAATAAGCACTCCATTAGAACAAATAAAACCAAACACCTAATTACCAAGTGACTATTTATAGTGTCTAAAATAACTTAACCCAGTTTCACAAAGCAGATATTTTAAGATTCAAAGAAAAACCTTGCTCTGTTCTGGAATTAGGTACGTTTATTTTGCTTAGACTCAGAGGATCAAGAGTTCTGTAACTCTAAAGTACGTTATTTGTAACATGAATTCAAATAATTAGTCTCATTTACAAACAGCAATTACTTATAAAAGAAAACTGAATCATAAATTTAAATTATTAATTCTGACAAAAATTCACAACTTGCTTTCAAGGAAGACCGTAGAGTCAAGGGAAGAAGGTATGCAGGGGACAGTAATATCTTGAGTTTACTTAAATGGTTTTGCAAAACTAGCTCATGCCAGCACAATCTTTTATTCTTTAGTGTCTTGTTCAGGCAAATTCCTTTCCCCATGGGGGTGGCATCCCTATTGACACAGCACAAAGAAGGAAGTGTGTGATCTGTGGCAACCCAAAAAGGAGCTCCTGGTGTTCAGAGGAGTCACGGTAAAAAATAAAGGAACAAATAAACAACTAAATACAAACAAGCAAAGAAAACCAGATGTCAGAATGAGAATAGACTCTAAAGACCACCTGAGAGCATTAAGCAAGCACTGTATCCATCTAGACTGACTGTGTCCATACACAGCTATTAGCCACATGTGGCTACTTATCTAAATTTAAATTAATTGGAAGGTAATAAAATTTAAAATTCAGTTTCTAAGCCACAGGAGTCCATTTCAAGTGCCCAGCAGCCAATGTGACTAGTGGCTACCGTATTGGGCAGCAGAGACACAGAACATTTCTATCATTTGCAAACACTTCTGTTGGACAGCTGTGGCCAGCCCTGTCATCGCACATATTGGGGAAGCCGAGACCCAGAAGGTGATGAGGACTTGAAGTCTCTGATAAGCTAGGAGCCCGGAGTTCACTGGCTGAGCGCAGCAAGTGGCTGGCCACTGAGCTGGTCATTCAGGTCAGCCCAGGGGAGGCTTGAGCACCACGTGGTCAGGAACACATCTGGACAGTTCAAGGTCAGAGTCCAGCAAACGCCCCACCCACTCCCCAGGTGACTGAGTCTTCCTGACTGAAGGTATGAAAAAAAATGACCATACCACTACTGGGGCTTCAAAATTATACAACACAGTCCTGAACTCAAGAAGCTAAGAGGCTGGTTAGGAATTTCTCAATGTAAGACACAAGACATCTTCTCTGTGTGTTGAGTTCTCAAAACACTGTATTAAACATCTTTGTGCATAAAATGTTAATTAATTCTTTAAAACAGAGTTGCAGATATGAAACTGCCCTAAATTCCTAACAATGGAAGAATGTTGTATCTTTACAGTAGGACACTTTATCATCTCCAAAAATGATATTAACGAAGAGTTCAATATATGGCTAAGCACTTACAAGGTCAGGAGAAAAAGCCAAACACACAACTGTGACGATCCCATGTGCAGAAACAACTGGGTGTGGGTGTGCAGGTGGTGTCGATGCATATACGACACGCCTCTAGCTTTCACTCAGCACTGTCCCCTAGACAGCCTTGCAGCAGACCTCTCTGAAAAGAGCTGCTTCTCAGATCGAAGCCAGAAAAATACATATTAGTGAGCAAGTTGTTCTGGATTAGAAGACAACCTTGACAGCCTCCCCCAGATCTCACACTGGACCTGGTGCACAGTGACCCCTCTTAAAACCTCTCTAATTGGCTGGTCGTGGTGGCTCACGCCTGTAATTCCAGCACTTTCGGAGGCTGAGGCGGGCAGATCACAAGGTCAGGAGTTCGAGACCAGCCTGGTCAATATGGTGAAACCCCATCTCTACTAAAAATACAAAAATTAGCCAGGCATGGTGGCGGGTGCCTGCAGTCCTAGCTACTCGAGAGGCTGAGGCAGGAGAATCGCTTGAACCCGGGAGGCAGAGGCTGCAGTGAGCCGAGATCACACCACTGCACTCCAGCCTGGGTGACAAGGCAAGACTCCATCTCAAGCGAACAACCCTCTCACTGATGGAATCCATATTGGAATGAACATTTGCAGATACTGATAAGAACCTATCTAAGGATATATTTTAATACTACTTTTTCTAAATCTTCAAGATTTTATCTGTACTTATCTTCTGGTAGCTTTACACAAAAACATTATCAACCCAGTTGTTCTGAGAAAACTGGACTAAGGGACTATGATACAACAGATACTGAATAAATGGCAATGTTTCAAAGTTTCCTGGTTGGCCTCTCTAGCAAGGAGGGGCAATCCAAGGAGAGCTGGGGCATTCGGGAAAAGGAGAGCAAGCCAGGGCCAGAGGAAGCAGCAGGAAGGCGGGCGGCAGCAGCAAAGAAGGAGCACACGGCCACGATCTCCAGACACTCCGCTGGGGCCTCCCTGACAGCCTGGGAAAGACAACCCGGGACCCCAGGTTGAGCGAGAACCCTTAGAAAATCCTAGATTTGAGTGGTGCTGCCTTGAGACCCCCTAGTTCCAGGCACCAGAAACCCAAACACAAACCCTTAAAGAAAAGTAGAGAAAAGTATCCCTGATTTAGGCACTCAGGAGTCAAACAGATCAGACTCAGCCCATATGAATTCATAATCAACCAAGTCACCAAACAAGGTCCCGTGTCATCATGAGAGTTACAAGAAATGACAGACAGATGAAAACCACAAAGCCCACACTGGACCCCCAGGATTGCAGATATTTAAGGCAACTGGTCTAGAATATGAAATAAGCATTTATGAAATGTGTAGGCAAAGGAAGACAGATGATGGGAGAAAGCATGAGCAAGGAGAAAGCAGAAATCAAAGATTTCAGTCAAGATTTCAGTCAAATGCTCAGAATGGACTTTCATTTCCAAGCAAAATGAACTAACGGAGGCAGCCCAATGTTCCCACAGGAACTGGAAAAAGTCAGAAGAATCACAAAATTCATCTTCTAAAGTGTTGTAGAGCTGCGGAAGCAACCAGGACTAGGGGGACTGGGACTGTACAGTGGAGACTGCCCTTTGCTGCCCAGAAACACTTGCTGACCCTGGGTGCAGATGGAGAGCAGTGTGGCAGCCCACACAAAGCCACTCCACCTGGGAAGGGAAACCAGGGAAGCTCTGAGTGGTCTTGTGGGGATGGCGTGAAAGAGCAGAATTGGAAGAACCACAAAAGTGCAATCAATTTGCCATTTTGAGGAGCTTTGTTCATAAGCCTGGGGAGCTGGGTCAAGGGAGGGCTTCTAAAAGGAAAAGCATACTCTCCCTTAATCTAATGGCATTTATGAGACTGGGGTGGGAGGAGAGGTGGGTGGAAAGACAGCTGGGGTAGAGAGAGAATGGCCAGCTTCAAACACAGTCACATCTCCCATCAGGACATTTAGGAGACTTTGAAGTGGGGGAGGTGGAAAGCTAAAGAGCTAAGCTCAAAATCTGCTAAGGGGAGAACCAAGGGATCTCCAAAAGTATTTACAGGCTGAGGAGAAAGAGACCAGCAGGCTTTCAATCAAAAGACCATGCTCAAAGGAAAGGTCCAACCAGGATCTGAGTTTTAGTAAAATCACAGGCCGGTCCTGACCCGGATCAGTCCCTCATGAAACCAAGGTCCTTCACCCCCACCCCATATGTCTAACCAAGGCAAAGAGAGCTTTTGCTTTGATGGGAAATATGACCATCCAGAGGATTTACAGTCCTTTATGTACAAGTTCAGCAAACAATTATGATTTTAAAAGCATGCAAAGAACAAAAACACGTATGATAATAAAGTGTTTAATGATAATAAAGAGAAGGGGAAAAAGAAGGAAATACAGAGGAACAGACGTCCGCAATACTGGTGCTAGCAGATAAGAACTGCAACATAATTACGATGGATACACTTAGTAATAAAAGGAAAAGACAGACAACATAAGTGGGAAAGTGAAGAATTTTAAATATAAAATTGAAATACATATTAAAGTACAAAACAGACATTCTAGAACTGAAAAATACAAAATTTGTAATTCAGGATTCATTGGATGAGTTCAATAACAGACTAGACACATCAGAAAACAAGGTCCATGATACGCCAGACAGCTCAGCAGAAATATCCAAACTGTGTACAGAAAGGGTACAGGAATGGAAAGCAAACAAGAACAGAGATCCGAGGGACAGTCAAAAGTACCAACCCACCTATAACTGACGTCCCAGAGGAAACGGCAGATTGGATGAGGCAGAGCAGTATTTGAAGACATCGGGGTCAAGAATTTGCCAATAGATGACAAAGAGCAATCCAGAAATTCAAGAAATTCAGCAAACCCTAAGTAGAATAAATATGAAGAAAACCACAATGAACCATAACACGGTTAGCTTAAACCAAAGAAACAATGTTAAAAGCAGCCAGAGGAAAAAATTTTGTATTACCTTCAAAAGTGCAACAATAAGACTGACAGCTGACTTTTCAGCAAACTTCAGAAACTAGAAGACGATGGAATATCATATTTTAAAAGGTAAATAACTGCCAACTCAACGATCAATAGCTATTAGTGTTTAAAAATGAAGCCACTGCTAGTTGACTAGCATAAAAAACTAGGTAAACAAACAAGTCCTTCAAGCAGAAGTCAGCCTAGATAGAGGCATGATGGTGAAGAAGCTATGGAGGGCACCAGACTTGGTAAGCACAGGGCACAGTGACACAAACACCAAACGTTTAAACAATGACAACAGTGGCTACTGCACTTAAAATGTCTACATAATTAAAATACAACAGCACTCAAGCTTGGAGAACGGGAAATGACTAACGTTTTGTAAGGTATTTTACTGCTCAGGAAGTGGCAAAGTAGCAATTTAGGTGAACTATAATAATAGGTCCAGGGTGTATATTATAAAATCTAGGGTAACCACTAAATAACAAATACAAGTCTACATAACCAGAAAGAGGAGAAAAATGAATTTAAAAAGTACTTTATTAATCAAAAAAGGAAAATTAGATATAAACAAAGACGGGTCAAATAGAAGACAGATAGCAAAATGGTAAAAGTCAGCTCAACTGTAATTATTTTAATGTGAATGGACTAAGCAATTCAATTAAAAAATAAAGGCTACCAAATTGGATATTTTTAAGACTATATTACTTTACACACATTTTAAAGATAAGAACAAAGGCTGAAAGTTAAAGTGTGGAAAAAGACTATGCAAAAATAAATATAGCCTCATATAATTAACCTAACCAGACTTTTTAGAAAGAATAATCTTATAAGAATAAATAAAGAATAAAGAATCTTAAAAGCAATTAAACCACTAGTTTAGCCAAAGTTAAAAGTAATAAATTAATAAGCCTGGTCTAGGAGGTGTTTAAAGGATGAAGCTTAGTGGCCAAGTAACGTTCATCCCAGGAATGCAAAGATGGTTTAACATTAATAAATCCATAGAAGTCATAATCTACACTAACAGATATGGGGGTGGGAATCACATAAACAGTTAAATAGATGCAGAAAAATCACTTAACAAAATTCTAAGCCTATTCATAATTTTTAAAAAGTTTTCAAGGAGCAGTAGAGGAGAAGGAGATTAAGAAGTTTTCTTTAGCTCTAAAATAGTTTCTGAAAATTTTTTATTTCCCTCTTTCCCCTGGAGGGAAGAGAAAGAAAGGGAGAAAGAGAAAGACAGAAAGAGAGAGACAAAGAAAGAGAAAGAAAGAAAGAGAGAAAAGAGAAACGAAAGAGAAAATAGAAAAGAAAGAGAGAAAGGGAGGAAGGGAGAGAAGGAAGGGAAGGGGAAGGGGAAGGTAGGAAGGAAGGAAGGATTGATTGATCGATTCAGACAACCAGAAGAGAAAGAAACTTCCTTTCTACCAAAATCTATAGCAAGCATCATTTTTGGTAATGAAGAGTTAGCAGTTTTCCCTAACTTATCTAAAAGATGAGTGTACATCTACTTAAAACGGAACTGGAGATCCTACTACAATATGACAAGTAAAAGAAAGAAATGGTTTATAGAGTAGAAGTTAATTAAAAAGTAAATTAAATATAAGATGAAGACATGAAAATTAATAGCATTTCCAACATATCAGTCATAAATAAAAATCTAATCCTAGAAAAACTTACTATTTATAATACGAATGGCACAACAAAAAAATAAGGACATAGGGAAAGTATTTCAAAAGATGCACAAGCTCTTAATGAGAAAAAATTACTAAAATTTCAGAGACATTAAGGAAATGAGAGAGAGAGAGAGAATGCATGCAAGAGTGCATCTTCCTGAAGAGGAAGATTCGTATTATAGACTGTTTTCCCCGCATTAGTCTACAGATCCAAGGACCTCATCAAAATACCAAAGGGGAACACATGGACACAGGGAGGGGAGCATCACACACTGGGGTCTGTCAGGGGGGATATAGGGGAGGGACAGCAGAGGGTGGGGAGGTGGGGAGAGATAGCATGGGGAGAAATGCCAGATATAGGTGATGGGGAGGAAGGCAGCAAATCACACTGCCACGTGTGTACCTATGCAACAATCTTGCATGTTCTTCACATGTACCCCAAAACCTAAAATGCAATAAAGAAAAAAATATATTAAAAAATAAATAAAAAAAATTTATAAGATGCATTAGAGATAAATAAAATAAAATGTAATGTTTCCAGAAAAAAAAATACCAACGGGGTTTTTCTACGAATTTGACAAGCTTATTCTGAAATGTGCATGGATGAGCAAAGGCCCAATAAGAATCAAGAAACTCCTGAAGAGGAAAAACAAGATATGAGGATTTACTCGCCAATTTTAAGAGTTAGCCTAAAGCTATAGTAACTAATGCATTGTGGCAATAGTACAGAAAGACAGAAACAGCAATGGAACAGGAGAGCCAAAAAAGACATACGTCCACTTGGAATAGTCAGCGCTCCAGCACCATTCACTGTGCATCTCCTCATTTCCCCAGGTCTCTGCAGTGCCTCTCCTGCCCGATATCTGCATGTCACATGTTTGTCATATATTTGCAGTGAAGCCACTGCAGAGTCCTGGAGAAAGGAGGAGTTACTCAATGCATGGAGCAGGAGTCATTGATTATTCATATTAAAGAAGAACTGAACTTCCACTCCATACCACAAGCAAAGGTTAACTGCAAATGATCTGCAGACCTGTATATGAAAAGGAAAACATACTTTCATAGGAAAATAGTGGAACTGTTATGACTGGGAATAAGTGAGGGCTTTGAAACAAGGCACAAAATGTGCGAACTATAAAGGAAAAGAATCATAAATTAAATTACATTCAACTATGTTAAAATTAGAAACTCCTCTCCATCAAAAGGCACTATAAAGAAAATGAAAATACAGGCCACAAACTAGGAGAAGACAACTGCAGCCCATATAACAGGCAAAGGATTCGAATCCAGACTATATAAGATAATCCTATAGTTAATAAGAAAAAGAAAATCCAACAGAAATATAGGCAGAAAGGGTATGAGCAGGCATTTTGCAAAAGAGGCCTGATGAATGGCAACGTGAAAAGATGCTGAAGGTCCCTCGCAATCGGAAGTGCTAATTAAGATCAGGATGGGATAGGATTTTTTACCCAGTAGGTTAGCAACTGTTAGTAGCATGATAACTCCCAGTTTTGGTAAGGAGGTGGATTAACTGCCTGGAGTCTATCTGTTTTAACCATTTTTACAAAAGTCATCGTCCTGTAACATTGAACACTGACCCTCCAATCATTCTACCCTAGAGTAGAATAAGAGAAACTTTCAAAATTTAATCATTTGACATTGAGAAACAGCTTGGCCTCCCACTGCTAACCATAATAGGGGTGTGTGTGTGTGTGTGTGTGTGTGTGTATGTGTGTGTGTGCATGTGTGTGTGTACATATATATGTAAATACTCTCAATGTCTAGGATCCAACTTATACACATAGGAAGCAGAGAAATACAACCCACAATCAGGAGGAAATATATACACATACACCTATATGGTTAGCAGTGTATAAACAAAATGAAAACATAGGCCACAAACTGGGAGAATTGCAGCCCAAATACCTGACAAAGGATTAGAATCCGGACTATACAAAATAATCCTATAAATCAATAAGAAAAAGAAATCCCAACAGAAATACAGGCAGAAAGGATATGAGCAGGCATTTCACATATACTATGTGTACATATATATGTATGTATAGTGTATACACACATATACATTATATACACTATACATATGTATGATATATACATTATACATGAATATATTATATATATTATACATATATACAATATATACATGTATATAATATATATTTACATAATTATATACTATATATGTAATATATACAATATAGACATAATGTGCATAAATATGCTATAAATAAACATTATACACAATGTGTATATATACAATTTTTTGTTTCCCTCCTGGAGGGAAGAAAGAATAGAAAACAAAATTCAGAGAACCAGAAGAGAAGGAACCTTCCTTTCTACCAAAAGTGTATAGCAAGCTTCATGTTTGGTAAATATTATATGCATATATTACACACACACACACATTCCTATTCTTTAAAACATGCAATCCAAAACTTTGCAAGTAAACCCATTTTCTCCTTTACTTCCCAGCAACCCCAGGGACGTGGCGTCACTGGAACAATTTTGGCCTTTACAGAACCAGAATTCTACTTGAAAACTAACTGTTCCTCTGAGAAGCCACCTGCAACCACAGCAACCAGCATGACCACTTCCATTCCTCATGCTCACGTGGACACCTATGAGAGCACAGGCAAACCAGCCAAGCCATCTGCAGGTCCCCATACACTTATGCAGAGCACCTACTTATTCTTTGCCAAGAGAGGGCATGGCTGCAGGAAAAGTGTCATCTCAACAAGTAGGCTAATGCTGGGTGGTTTATACCAGCTATCCAAGTAGCCCAGGACAAAGGACAGCCCTAGGTGATTCATTTTCCAAATGCAGAGCTGCACAGAGCTCTCCAGGCTGCCCAGGTAGACTGCCACACAAAGGTTTAACGCTATCACCACGATTACATTTGACTGATTAGAGTCCTGCCTGCCAGAGGCATTAACCGCGGTGTTGTGTGAGTTCAGGCAGAAAAGAATACACTCTTCTTCTGTCTGGTCTTATTTTCAACAACATGAAAATGCTGAAATGACAGACCTCAGTGGACAACATTTCTAGTGATGATACACACTTAAGCCTGCAACAATGAC
This sequence comes from Aotus nancymaae, assembly GCF_030222135.1. Taxonomy (NCBI): domain Eukaryota; kingdom Metazoa; phylum Chordata; class Mammalia; order Primates; family Aotidae; genus Aotus; species Aotus nancymaae. The sequence continues at coordinate 1,664,393 of NW_026988421.1, forward strand.
AAGAGAAAAATAATCTGAATCAAAGATGCCCTTTATTTACCTCGCCTTCCCAATCTTGGGTCCCCCTCCATATAAAGTTCGAACAGTCCTCCTTTGGAGGAAAAATGCAAATAAAATTTTTTATGTTTCTTAACAGAAAGTCAATTAAGGTTTATACCAATTTCGCCAAACACCTGTGATCTGGGATTCACCTGTGAATTTCTCAAACAGTACAGGGAAAGACTAAGTATGAGCTGAACGACCAGAAGGCATACAGAAAATACAATAAATGGTTGGGCACGGTGGCTCACACCTGTAATCCCAGCACTTCGGGAGGCCGAGGTGGGTGGATCACCTAAGGTCTGGAGTTCAAGACCAGCCTGGCCAACATGGCGAAACCCTGTCTCTACTAAAACTACAAAAAATTAACCACGCTTGGTTAATTTTTGGTGATGGGGACCTGTAATCCCAGCTACTTGGGAGGCTACAGCAGGACAATTACTTAAATCTGGGAGACAGAGGTTGCAGTGAGCTGAAATTGTACCACTGCACTCCAGCCTGGGCAACAGAGCAAGATTCTGTCTCAAAAGAAAAAAAAAAAAAAAAGAAGCACACCTTGACTTGGTAAATTTTACCTGAATTTAGAAGGTAAATTAGTTTTCTTCTTTAACTCTATTTGTGAGAAAAAAAATTAAAAAGGCTATCTACCTATATCAAGTCTAACAAGGAAGATGAACTTAAATTAAGTCTTCTCGAAAATTATTGTTCCTTGAATTCCTATTCTGTGAGGGCCAGAATACACAGACTTAAACATGCCTAGAAAGTAGTCAGTGAAGCTTTTCACCCACTTCAGGCCAGTAAAAAGTCTGGGGTCAGGGCCAGAGAAATGTGTGTAATCTGAGCAATCTCGGTCCCATAACAGCCCAGAGGGCCTCTCTTTTGTTAATACGGGTCCACTAACAACTTGGTGGGGATTCCACTTCCAGCCATGACAGAGCAGCAAGAACCAGATGTAACAGCTAAAGCAAAATAAAGTACGGGTAAAATTCTGGGAACCAGAAGTGCTTTGGATGTTAGATTTTCCTGGATTTGGGACTATTTGCATGGGAGGCGAGAATTCTACCACTGAACCACCAATGCCTCTCGGGAATATTTGCAAATACTTACAGATTGAGCATCCCTAATCCAAAAATCCAAAATGCACCAATAAATACTTCCTTTGAGCTTTAAGCATGTCAGTGATCAAAAATTTTCAGATTCTGTAGCAGTTCAGATTTTGAATTAGGGGTACTCAACTTTCTTATTTATTCATTTATTTATTTTTATTGCATTTTAGGTTTTGGGGTACATGTGAAGAACATGCAAGATTGTTGCATAGGTACACACATGGCAGTGTGATTTGCTGCCTTCCTCCCCATCACCTATATCTGGCATTTCTCCCCATGCTATCTCTCCCCAACTCCCCACTCCCCACTGTCCCTCCCCTATTCCCCCGCAACAGACCCCAGTGTGTAGTGCTCCCCTCCCTGTGTCCATGTGTCCTCATTGCTCAACACCCATGAGTGAGAACATGTGGTGTTTGATTTTCTGTTCTTGTGTCAGTTTACTGAGAATGACGGTTTCCAGGTACATCCATGTCCCTATAAAGGACACGAACTCATCGTTTTTGATGGTTGCATAGTATTCCATGGTGTATATGTGCCACATTTTCCCTGTCCGGTCTATCATCAATGGGCATTTGGGTTGTTTCCAGGTCTTTGCTATTGTAAACAGTGCTGCAATGAACATTCGTGTGCATGTGTCCTTATAGTAGCACGATTTATAATCCTTTGGATATATTCCCAGTAATGGGATTGCTGGGTCAAATGGAATTTCTATTTCTAGGTCCTTGAGGAATCACCACACTGTCTTCCACAATGGTTGAACTAATTTACACTCCCACCAACAGTGTAAAAGTGTTCCTATTTCTCCACATCCTCTCCAGCATCTGTTGTCTCCAGATTTTTTAATGATCACCATTCTAACTGGCGTGAGGGGGTATCTCAATGTAGTTTTTAGAGAAATGCAAATCAACTTTCATATAAAACAGCGGTCCTCAGAACAAGGACAGCAGCAGCCAGGGGCTATGCTCCCCAAGGAAAGGGAAGCAAAGTTGAGTCAGCCACCCAGGGAATGGCTGGTGCAGCCTCCCAGGCTGCCTCGAGGAGGAGGGTCTGAGCCAAAACCAGTGGGTGGTCTCACCAAAGTGGGGAAAGAGATCAGAATTCAAAAAGAACAAAACACCTAGAATCTTCAGGGTGGAATACCAGGGAGGAAGGGCCTAGTCAGAGAACACGCTGGGCATCTCCAGGAGAGTCCCTGTGGTTTCTGTCTAACTACTGAGACACTGCTTGAGAAGGAACTCCCCGAGGTCAAAGAAAGTTCCCAGAAGTAGGAGGCCAAATAATTCCTCAGCACAGATAGAGCTGGGAATATTCCATGTTCTCACCAGCCAGTGTGGAAAGATCTCCTAACACTACATTCATCAGGTGAAAACTCAGAGCTGCCTTATTTCATACACATATATTTAATACACACACACATACACATATACACACAAACACCCTTATAAAACAGAGACGCTGCCTAAACAGTAGGACTAAACTATCCCTGGACTACAACCTGGACTTGCCCTAACAAAACTGTTTTTAAAAAGCATGCCTTGAAAGGATACAAATGATTTCAAGAAACTCAACCTGCACCAGAACAAAGTCCAAAACTGTTTTTTAAAAGACAACATAATCCAGCACTCAACAACAAAACTCTGAATGTCTAGGATCCCATTTAAAACACATGCACACACATAAGAAGTAGAGAAATATAACCCACAATCAGGAGAAAAATCATTCAACAGAACCAAAGCCAAAAAAGTAGAGATGATTAAAACAAGGGGACTGGGACGTAAAAACAGTTCTTATCAACGCGCTCCATGTTTGAGAAGAGAGAAGAAAACCTGCACGTGACATGAAAAAGAGAAGATATTTTAAATGGCCCTTGGAGCATATAGAGATGTGAAATGCATATCTAAAGTAAAAAAATACAACCAATATGATGTACAGATTAGATGCAGCAGAAGGAAAAAACAGCAACAATGAGAAAATAACATTTTTCAAACTAGCAGGGCACAGAAACACAGAAAGGCTGAGGAAAATGAGCAGGGCTCAGGGGAAAAAAACACAGAAACACAGAAAGACTGAGGAAAATGAGCAGGGCTCCAATTGCACGTGTGCTGCACTGCTTAAGCAGCACACGTGCAATTGGAACCCCAGAAAAAAGGGAGGAAGGAAAAATATCTGAAGAAATATTCAGTGACATTTCCTCAAATCTGATGAAAAATCTATACGAGGTAAAACGAGGTTAAATGTCCCTAATCCAAAATTCCCCAAAACCCGTGCACCGACATGATGCCACAAGTGGAAAATTCCACACCTTACCTCGTATGACAGGTCCCAGTTGAAACACAGTTAAAGCTTTGTAACATGCACAAAATTATTTAAAATATTGCATAAAATTTCCTGCAGGATATATGCACAAAGTATATACGAAATAAAAATGAATTCCATGTTTAAACCTGGGTCACATCCCCAAGATATCTCATACAAACACACACACACACACACACACACGTGCACATGCACACATACATACACACACACACTCACTCACTCACTCTCTCTCTCTCTCTCCCCCCCGCCAAAACCTCAAAAAAAATCCAAAATCAGAAACACTTCTGGTCCCAACCATTTCAGATAAGGGATACATAACCTGTTCTCACAGATGCAAGAAGCTCAGTGAAACCTAAGCAGAAGAAACATAAAAACAAATAATCAAATAGCTGAAAACAAGAGACAAAGAGAAAAGCTTAAAGTGGCCAGAGGTGGCAAAAATGCCAGATTACATACACAGAGACAAATTTAAGAATGATGGCAAACTGATCTTCAGAAATTATGCAAGACAGAACACAATGGAACAACATTTTTAAAAAGGAGAAAAAAAAGGTCAACCTAGAATTCTATAAGCAACACAATATCTTTTCAAGAATGCAGGTGAGATAAAGGCTTTTCATCAAGAAACAAAAACAAATGCGTGACAATTCAGATACCAGCAGACCTGCATTTGACAAATGATAGTACACACTTTTCAGGTATAAAAAAAATGATACCCAGTGGAAACTAGGATCTACACAAAGGAATGAGGATTTCAAGAAACAGCAAATATACAAATAAATGTAATTCTGGGTTTTTTAAATCTCTTTTAAGTGACTGCCCAACATAAAAATGGCAACACTATATTGTGGAGTATATTACATACGTAGCAATAATGCAACAAAAAAGGGGATGAGAAAAATTGCAGCATACCCTTGTTAAGGTGCTTACTCTGCACACGAAGTTGTATTATATTATGTGAATGCAGACTATGATAAGCATAAGCTAAGTATGTACATTACACACCCTAAAGCAATCACTAAAAAAGAAGAGAGATAGCTAATAAGCCTATAGTGTAGACAGAATTTTAAGTTGAAATCATTAAAAAACATGTCCAAATGATTGAAAAGAAGCTATGGAAGATGGAGGAAGAGCAAAAAGAACAAATGGGTGAGCAACAAATGAACAGCAAGATGGTATACTCAAACCCAACCATATTAATAATTACATTAAATGTAAATGGTCTAAATGCTCCAATTGTACAAAGATATTGTCAGATTAGATTTTTTTAAAGCAAGAGACCCAACTGTGTTGTCTACAAAAAACACATGTTAAATGTAATGGCAAGAATAGGTTATGTGCAAAAGAATGGATAAACAGTTACCACAGAAACACTAATCAAAAGAAAGCTGGAGTGGTTATTCTAATATCAAATAATTTCAAAACAAGAAATATTACACCAAAACTAAGGAAGGCCATTTCATAAGGGTAAAGGTTAATTCCCCATGAGGATGTTAAAATTCTAAACATGTGTGCACCTAATGAAATCATGTAGAACGGATGAAGCAAGAACCAACAGAACTGAAAGGGGTAATAAACAAATCTCCAATTACAGCTGGAGATGACAAAACTCCTAATAATTTTTAGAATAGGAAAACAAAAAATCAATAAGGATATAGAAGCCTTGAACAGCATTATCAACAAACTTTACCCAGCTGACATATAAAGAGCACTCCACCCAAGAACCACTGAGTATAGACTCTCTTCAAGTGTACACAAACAATCACCAAGGTAAACCATAATCTGGGACATAAAACAACTCTCAACAAATCTAGGAGGACTGACATCATAAAAGGTATGTCCTCTGACTATGAAGTAACTCACCTACAGATCAATAAGTCCCCAAATATTTTTTAAATCCCCAAATTCTTGGAAATTAAATGACATACTAATAAATAACCCATGCGTTAAAGAAGAAATCACAAGGGAAATTGAAAAATATACCACTCTGAATCAAAATGAAAACAAAACATGTCTGCCCACATCCACAGCAGTGCTTAGAGAGACTTCTTAGCATTAAATATTGACATGAGAAAAGAAAGGACAGCCTAATGATCTAAGCCTCTACCCTAGGAAACTACAAAAAAGAAATCAAACTGAAAGTAAGCACAGGAAAGAAATAATAAACAGCAGAAATCAGTAAGACAGAAAAAAAGAAAAATCAAGTAACAAACAGTTGGTTCTCTGAAAAGAAAATGGATAAACCTCTAGCCAGACCAGTTAGCCAAAAAAGGGGGCGAAGTACAAATTACTGATACCAGGAATAAAAACAAGGACATGACTCAATATCCCACAGACAGTAAAAGGATAATAAAGGAATATGAAAATAACTTTAGGCCAATAAATTCAACAAACTTAGACGAAATGGTCAAATTCCTTGACAAACACAAAATTCCAAAAAGCCACTCAGGAAGAAATAAATGGCCTGAATAGCCTTATAGCTACTGAAAAGCTGAATTCATAATGTCATTTTCACAAAGAAAACTTCAAACCCAAATGGCTTCACAGGTAAATCCTACGAAGCATTTAAAGAAGAGACAATGCTAATAGTACACAGTCTAATCCAAAATATAGAAGAGGCCTCCTTTCATGAGGGCAGGATTGCCCTCTTAACAAAGCAGACAGACACCTAGAAATGCTGCCGACCAACACCGCTCGTGAACAGACACACAAATCCTTAAACGTATCAACAAGTTAAACCCGGCAATCTATGAAAATAGAAATCCATGAAATCCAGGTGGGCATTTAACTAGGAACACAAAATTGGCTGAATACATGGAAACCAATGAGAATGTTACCCACCATATTCACTGCAGCAAAATGTCCCCCATCTGATAAAGGGCACCTACACAAACCTACAGCTGACCACACACCACAGTGAAAGACAACACAAAAGCCATGGTGAAGAAAACTGCGGACGCCTCCTCAAGAGCCCAGATGATGATACCGAAGTCTAGAAAGACGACACTCACAGTCGGGGCAGCAACAGGCAGGTTCACTTCAGAATGTCCTGACGAAGCAATCAAACTTGCCAACTGTACTAAATCTTGACCCTTTTTAACATTTTGTGACCTGATGGGAAGCGCGGCAAAGCACTTCTGCCACAAACCAGAGCGACGCTGCCACCAGGAGGACACCATGCGTGGCAGGGACTACTGATGAACGCAGCGACTTCATTTCAGAACAGCTTCACCAGTGTGAACGACTCACAAACTAAGGTTATTCAGACTTGTATGTCTGGCAGATGTTTTCTCAACAATGAACAGTCTGCACCTGTAATTAATACAACTGACAGTATGTGCTGCTGAAGATACATAAAATGAGAACTTCCTTTTTAAGAAATGTTTCTGTAGAGATGGAGATCTTGCTGTATGGCCCAGGCTGGTCTCTAACTCCTGGCCTCAAGTGATCCTCCCACCTCCACCTCCCAAAGTGCTGGAATTACAGTCATGAGCCACTGTGCCTAGTCAGAACTTTCAAGTGATGATTAAAATTTTAGAATACTGGTACCCAGAACCATGACTTCCCAGTACTAAACGACTTTTCTAAGGAGAAAAGTGATGATATGAGCAAATATTATTTTTAGTACTGTATTATGAAACATCAACATTTGGAAGATCTGTGTAACACAATGAAGCAACATTCTCCACAGGGCCTATGAAAGGCATTAGGAAATCACTCAAAGTGCAAGGCATGACAATGGATTTTAACGTCATGGAGAACAAAACGTCCAGAGGGGGTCTCGGATTGCACACTGCTACAAACCCTCAGGAAAATACCACTTGCCCAGTTCTGAGGTAGTGTCAAAGGGAAATATCTTCAATTATTTGAGAAAGCTATCAAAACACTATTCCTTTTTCCAATTACTGATCTGAGTGAGGCCAGATTCTCTTGATGTGCTTCGAGCCCAACAACATATCATAACAGACTGAATGAAGAGGCAGATAGACAGGAAGAACCATGAGGAAACAGAAGCTATCTGTCTTCCATTCATCCAGACGTTATGAAGTTTTAAAAAACGGAAACATAACATTCCTCACTAGATTGTTTTTATGGAAACTATAGCTACTTTTTATTTTAAAATGTTATTTATGCAAAAATCTAATAGGCTTATTGTTGTCTAAATGAATTAATATTTTAAAATTTCTCAATGTTAATTTCTAATGGGATAAGTATTAATATACAACTCACATAATCTCTTTGGGATCCCTCGTAAGTTTTAAGTACGCAAAAAGGCTGTGAGTCAAAACAGTGTGAGGACCCCCAGCAAGGAAGGCAAACAGAGATCCCAACCCCCACCGCTCCACCCCTATCCCTACTCCTGCAAAACATGGAGACGGCCCTTTAAGGACCTAATCTCCCCATCCACAAATGTAAGAACGGAGAAACACACATGTGTCCTTCATCAAAGGGGGAACATAAGGGTCCTTGTCTGCCCTCATAGGAAAACACTCATTCTCCCTTTCTTCATAAAAGCTTTCCACCACCTCCACTCTGCCACCAGCATTCACACAAACTTTTCCACCAAAACATAATTTATTCTCTCTGGGAGATATTCTCATAAGGATCCACTCAAGAACTTTTCACTATTTTAGCTTAAAGTTGGAAAAAACAAGCAGAATACTTTGGCACAACAAGTCAGTGTATGACTACAATTCCATATGAAAACATTTAAAATACATTAGATTTTTGGTCAAGATGAAAGACAAAAAAAAAAAAAATCAACCAATCTATTCAAATTGGGTTCCCATGGTAACTGTACAATTGGGTTTTTCAATATAACATCCCCAAGGCCCAATGCACACTTGTAAAATATACTTCCAACAGCCTGAATTGTTTTTACATCACAGCACTCCCAGGAAGATCAATTATTATACGTCCCCACCCTAACTATTAGTGGCAGGAGATGTTAACACTATTTGCCATATTAACATAACTCACGTAAGGAACACTACATATCACAATAATTATATAAAACTAATCATACACTTCAGATTCATCAAGCATGTTCTGGGTAATAAACCGATACAACTGCTGTCACAGAACCATGTTTATGAAATGTAAGAAATCACACCCAACTACAGACCAAACCATTATGCCTCTCTTATTGATTTCAAGGATAAACAGAATCAATCATTAATAATTACATTTTAAGATGACCCTCAAGGTTAATCATATTCTTAGAGACTCTCGGTATGGAACTGAACAACAGACATAGCTGTGCCAATAAATAAATAAAAGATAAGGATTCAAATCCACACTTTAAATATTAAGAGCACTAGAGAAATCACAGCACATGCCCTAAGCCAGGACTCTGGCTTTACCTGTACTCACCACAGCATCCTCTCCCTGCACAGTGGGGCCCCCCAAAGCCCGATTCCAGGGGCACAGCGCCAGCCTGCACAGCAAGGGCACAGACAGCCAGAAGTGGGGGCAGAGCCAGAGCTTAGGAATGACAAGATCCATCAGGAAAAAACTGACAATTTGAGTTTCCTTTGCAACAATCATAAAATCCATACGAACTTTATACATTTTGCAGATCTACAGCCCACAACACAAATTGGTGAGTTAGAAGCAACTTTAACCTTTTCTATCTACCTTTCCTATGGACCCCCATCAGTAGCCACATAAACCAATTTGGTGAGGTGTGGGCCAGTGGGGCTTTCAGCAAGAAATGTCTTGCAAGGTCCCTAAATCAACAGAGACCTCCAAACAGACTCAGAGAGCTATCTTAGCCTGAAAAGCAGCAAACGGTGTGGTTCTGACAGCTCTAGCCGGTGTCTAACCGGATGACCACATGCTGTCCCTTGAACCAGGCTGGATTAAAATGTGTAAAGTGACCAACCTGGAGGAAAAAAAAAATCAACCAACCAACAAAAACATCCCAATGAACCTGTAGAGACCGATTTAAGAAACCCTACCAGAGCATGCCCACCCAGGCCAGGACAGCACCAGGCCTTTCCATGGTCCGCCGGCCTCCGGGGTCTCCTGTCTTGCCTGCCATACCCTTTCTGGTGAGGCTTCCTTTTCTGGCTTGCAGACAGCCACCCCCTTGCTGTGTCCTCACACAGGGCAAGAGGGAGAGGTCCTTCCTTTCTCTTCGAAGAAAACAGATCCTTTCTTTCTCTGCTAAGGCCACCAATCCCAGCAAAGTAAGGACCACACTCCTGTGACTCAGCCTCAATTTCCTCCTAAAGGTTCTGTCTCCAAATACAGCCAAATTGGAGGTCAGGACTTCAGCCTGTGAATCTTGGGGACACAGTTCAGTCCACAGCACCCCGTGTCCAGCATGCTCTGCTGGGCCTTCTAGCAAGTAGAAGCCACACACCAGGCCTTGGAGAGCATCCAATCTAGCATCCCCCCCATCAAGAGATGGAAATGATACAAGTAAAGTAGAAAACAGTGACATGTGAAGGGCCCCTGAGAGGGAGAAATCATGGGGGCTGAAGTAGCTTCTGGAAGAGTGGGGAGGATTCAAAGAGAGGGCAGCAGAGCACGTCTGTGTGGGGGTCAGGTCAGAAGAGGTTCCCTGAGGATAGAGCAGAGGCAGCTCTGGGAAGAGAGGGACATGGGTCCCCCACTCACCCACCCTCAGGGCAGAGCACAGATGCAGAGACCCAAGACAGAGGCCCAAACGCAGGAGGCCAGCATTGCCAGGGTCCCCTGAACCCGCAGACTTGCCTGGCCTGTGAGAGGAGTCTACAGGCGGGGAGGCTGCAAGGACCATGCGGCTGGCTCTCACCCTGTCTGTGCCAGTGCCCAGCTCAAAACCATTTCATTTCTGGTCCTCACTAAGTCACTCAGTCTGGAGTGGGTTTAACATTTCCAGAAGCTTCCCAGGTCTGCAAGGATAGGAGAGGAGGTGTGGGTGTGCAGGGGACGCTGAGTTGGGAGGGTCCCTGACCCCTTGTGGCAGGATGCATGGGACAGCACCCCCTCCAGCCAGCCGTGCAGCTCCAACGTGGCCTTGGCCCCAGAGCTGACTTTCCTACCTGGCCACTCCCAGCAGCCTGACCATGGGTCCCAGCGTCCTGACTCACTCCAGCTAAACCAGGGTAGTGTGAGCACCCAGGAACCCCAACAGACCACCAGACCATGGAGCCAGCAGGGCCCCAGGCAGCACTTCCCCCAGGAGCTGCAGGATTCTGGGAATTCAGGACACCCCTGGAGACCACGGAGTTGCTTCTCCCCCACGTCTCCCCGACCAGCACACAAGCCTTCCATCTTTCTAAGAAGCCATCTGCTACAACTGTCCTGGCCTCACAGCTGGGGGAGAAGTGTCTCATGCCCAAAGAAGGAAAGTCTTACTAGCAAAAGATCCCCACACTCAGAAGAGAAAAATGACTGAGGAAGTGAGAGCCATGACCTCGGAGGCTTTCTGGAGTGACAAACAATCCAGAAAATGCAACAAGGACAGCAGGGGCCACGTCCAGCCAAAGGGAAATGACCCAGGCTCTGGGAGATGTTCTAATTACCTACGGCAAAATACAACAGGAAGGCTTGCGAGCCCGTGCTTCCGGAGGACAAACCAAAAAAACAAAGAAAATTAAACGACTGCTTCTGCCTCAAGGCCCAGATGGACTCAAGCTAGTGGCAAAGTGACAGCAGTGATGCCCAGGAGAACCCTGGAAGGAGAGCTGAAGGGAGGCAGGGACCACCGCCCCAGTCTGCCTGGGATAACCCCATTTTAGCACTGAAAGTCCTGCCGCCTGGCAAATGGTTGGTTACCCATGAGCATGGTCACAGATCGTGGCTCTCCAAGAGCCTGTCCTCTTGCTGCTCAGAGGATGACCACGGGGTGGTTAACTGTGGCCAAGAGGGTGGAGAACATTGAACTTACCTTCAGAACCTGTGCATTCCTTCTGAGGAACGGCTCTTCCTTATTTCATAAGTGGCACCATGGAAGCGGCCTCCCCAGCAACCTCCGTGTCCCGGTGGGAACTCCCTCCCTGCCCACGTCGCCCGCCCCTCGGGCTGACCTGAGCTGGACACTGATGGCCGGCAGAGGCACAGGGAGTGTGCTGATCAGCCCACATCCAACACCACCACACCATCCACCTGACTCGACAGCTTAATCTGATAACACAATGCTGACAGAAACGAATTTTTCTGCACAATAAAGAATAGCACACATGGGCTTTTCTTGGGATAGCTAGCTAAATTCAGTCACTTTTAGAAATATATCATTCCTTTTCTATGCCCATTATTCTAGGAACTTCCACTTGAGCGTTAAAGACCTCAGTAATGAGAGTCGCCGCATCCACCGTGCCCCATCTCTCACACACCGGGCTGGGTGCAGCACACACTTTCTCCTCTGATGCCCGTCACCCAGACACACACAGCCCAGCCCTGCTGGCATGACTTTAGACCACAACTGCAGGAGGCTGAGACCCCGGCTTTAACACTCCTAGAGTCAACCCGGGCCTGTAACAGCAGCCTCAACGCCCCCTGTAACCCCCTCTAGGACTTCCCATCTATGCTTCCAACACACCGACCTGCAGCCACTCACGCCCCCGCCACTCTCACTCCTCCCCCGGAGCCTCCTCCCCAGACCTTCAGTGTGGCTGCCCCTCTCACTGTTCCAACCTCCACTCAACAGTCACTTTCTTACAGATGCCTTCTTCAATGTCTTCAACCACTTACCAAGGCCCCCAACAAAGGCAGAGCTCTTCACCTCCTTCTGTCTGGCCAGCCCTCACCAGCACCTACAAAATGTGTGTGTGTGTGACAAGCACGTCTCCCCACCACACAGGGAGCCCCTTGAAGACAAGGCCCCTGTGAACCCAGGCCCCGGAGGAAGCCCAGCCACACTCGTCAATCTCTGCTGCCCAGGGGCACACTCAGCCACACCAGCCCATGAAATACATCACGGTGTTTAAGGAAACTCGGCCCCAGCATGCACTATTTCTAATTTACCTTCTGATGTGACTGTACCCCTAACACCTAACAGTTTAGTTTTTAAAATTCCACGACTCCTGCAGGAAGTATGGGTTACTCCCGACAGGGCCAGGCTGGGGTAGGAGCACTGGTACTGAGCCTGGGTCTGCCAGTACTGAGCCTGGGTCTGCCGGTACTGAGCCTGGGTCTGCCAGTACTGAGCCTGGGTCTGCTGGTACTGAGCCTGGGTCCGCTGCTGCCATCCCCACCTGAACATGCTGCAGCCGAGCAATCTCTTGCCTCAGAACCCAGAGGCCAGGCAGGGCAGAGGTGTTCACCCTCCCAAAGCCAGGTGCTTTTCTCTGGCTTCCCTCACACGAAAAGCAGACACACCAAGGCTTTCCTCTCTCTAAATAAGAAAAGCAATTCTAAACTGAGTCACTCATAACCACACTCTCCAACTCCTGCCTGCTCTGCTCTACCAGAAGCCACCAGGGCTGACCCCAGCTATATCTCCTGGAACTGTCCCCGCCCTGCCAGGCCTTCTGCCACCAATCTCCCTCTTCTCTGTCATGCAGCTCCCTGTCAGCCACGTGACCTTCTATGGGAGGCACTGACAGCCTGGTGTCCCCCCTCACTAGGCTCCCAAGCCCCTCACCCAGCGCAGCATTTGGGCTCCCAAGGCCCTGGCCCCGCCAGCTGGCTCTGCCTTCCAGTCCAGCCCCACATGCCTGCCAGACCCTGCTCAAACTGAACTGCGGCCAGGTCCCCAAATGCACTGCACCCACAGTCCCACTGCTCTGCTCACAATGCCCAGCCCTTGGGCCACATGGAGAAAACTGACCGGTAGCCCCACTCCCGCAAATGTTTCAGAGGGAATCAGGCCCGGGTCCCTGGCCTGAAGGGACATGATGAGGCATGTGCACAGTCCCGGGACACGGCTGACTCTCTGCATGCTCCCATCTTTCCTCTGGCCCCACCGCCCTGGGCACTCCACCGTCTAGTGGGGTGTGGGGCAGGCTTGAACGATGACGCGCAAGGCACACACAAGGATGGCTTTGCCATCTCCCCGTCCTCACTGCACCCAGCCTCGGCTACGGCTGTCCGCCTGCCTTGGTGGGGTCCCAGCGCCTTCAGGCAGGAATGCACTTGGGCACACTACTTTTCTCACAATGTTAAAGACAACAACACTTGGTCACAAAGATCTTTAGCTATGTAAACAGGTATGCCCTGTCTTGCCCCTTAACAGACTTCTAACAGTTTCTCAGGCTCATCGTGGCAAAGACAGCCCGGCACAAATGGTTATGAGCCTGTGCTTGGTTAACAAATAAATCTGGGTTGAAAACAAAACTCTACCTCTATCCCAGGTGAGACCTGTGCAAGTCACTCAACCTCTCTGAGGCCCGGGTTCCTCATATGCAAAACATAGATACTCACAGCGTCTCCTCCTTCACGGGGACCGTGAGCATTTCCTAAGCTGGTCTGCACAAGGCAACAAGCACAGCGCGCCCTGGATAACTACCAGGGTGAGCTGAGCCATGGCATGAGATAATAACTACCAGGGTGAGCTGAGCCATGGCATGAGATTAAGGAGACAACCAAAATAAAAATAAGATCCATTTCCACAAACACACAAAATACTGCAGACTTTCTATTTTTGACCAAGCTTACCCAGTGGACCTGCGTTACCCCTCAGTGCTGTGGTCGGAATGGCCGTCACACATGGGAAAATACTGTCACATGCTGGTGTCACGGCTGGTTCCTGGCCACTGCCATCCTGTCAGATCCTGTGTCGGTCCTTTGGGAAGTTCTTTCACTTTAACCAACTACTAATGTCAAGGCTCCCAGACAGTGTCTCGCACTGTCAGCAACTGCCAAGTGCCCCTAGGAGCATGCTCAAAGCCCACCTGCCTGCTCTAGGCTGGCAGGGCACACCTGAACCTTCAGAACGTTGCCAGCTGGGCAGAGCATCGGGAGGCTGGGCAATCCCGCAGCACTCCACGATGTCTACTGTGAGAAAGCAGAAACAGGTGGCAGGGCCAGCAGCCTCCTTCCAGACAAAAGGATTTCAGAGACCTAGCAAACAGATAGGGAACCACCTTCTGCTTCATGCAGACAAAGCTCTGTGACCTTCTGGAACCTCAGACACACCAGAGGTGACAACTGTGGCCAAGTGACCCGGACCTCTAGTCCTGCCTCCACCAAAAACGGAGCGACTCTGCATCCACAAACACCAACTGCCTTTACTCAGGCCTCCCCAGTGCCAGGCCTCCTTCTGGATGGGAACTGTGCTGCCCTACTTTCAGAGAAACCTGGCCTCGGAAGGTTAAGTAACTGCTCAAGGGCACAGGACTGTAACTCGTGGGTTCAGGTCCAAATGGAAGCCGGTCTGTTCCCAGAAGGTGCACTCCTGACCACCGTGCACACGTCCCCAGTGGGGGCTCAAGTGTGTGCAGACCTGCTGAATACAGATTCGGATTGGACTGAAGGGAAATGAGGGCTCGAAATGGTTCATCTCCATCTTCTCATTTCACCTTTCCATGAGACTCAGCTCCAAATTAAAATTTCTACCTAAGGAGTGCTTTTTACTTTTTAAAAATATGGATTTAATGTCTCATGTGCTTATACGTAACTCGGTGGACAGAATAAGCATGATCGTCCCCACCCAAAAGATGAGGAGGTACCTGGAGGGCTAAGAGCTGCCCAGGGTGACCCAGCTGGGAAACAGCATCGCTCCCACACACGACTCTGGCTCTTCCCGTAGAAAAGCTCCATTGAGTTTCATAAACTGGATGCGGCTGTGCCTCTGAAAGTTAACCCTCACCTGAGACCAGGAAAATGCTTTGACCCAGGAGGGATGAAAACAAGACAACCCTCTCAAGAGGAAAGAGGGAGTGAAGTATGACATGGCTGTCCCTGTTCATGCTTCACATTTCTCTGCAAAATGAATGCCAAAGTTTTTGGTAACATCTGCATCTTTTGTCATAACCACAAACCAAAAACTTGACTGCTATGATAACACGTTGGCTTTGCATTTCGAAGAGATTCACGTCTCTCTAGAGTTACAAAACGTACTCAGACCCACATGCACAGACAACCTGCAGCAATGCCAGCTGCCAATGGATCCATCTGGAAGGGGCACTCGGAGCTTGCCTGGGCTGGAGGGTGCTACTTCCCAGACGATCCTAAGGCCTCCCCTAGAGGGGATCAAGCATTCGCATCCGCCACAATCCCCTGGCATTCTGAGTTTCTGATCCCATAGGTCTGTCACGGGGCGCTGTCATCGATAGACCTCTAGCCTGCATCCTCATTAATTCTGACGCAGAGGACCCAGGCCACCCTCAGAGAGACGTTCCTCCGCTGTGGCTTGTGAAGATCCCACTTTACGGAGAGCAGCAGGTTCAAGGGTCTGTGACTCGTTAGGCCTTGCTGGAACCGCATTCTGGTGGTGGTGGTTCTTACCCCACCCAAGCAGGAAGGACACCTGAACATGACAGCCCTGGCTGCCCACCAGAGGCCTTTTGGTTGGGGAGTAAAATGTAGCTAAAAGTTTAAAAACAAATGAGAACTAACTAGCAGTTGTTTATTACATTTCAACATATAATGCCCCACCTCCTTCTCTGCCCTGAGATTTGTTCACGCTCTTCACCCACCTAAATATCTCTGAACATCCCGTGCCAGAACGGCCTGATCTGTCACTATGGTAAGAGTTTTCTAAACCTCTATGCATAGGACTCAATTTGTCAGTAAAAACTGCCACCCGCGCTGTGCTTGCAAAAAAATGTCCATAAAGGCATTACTGCGACTGGCAGATAGATGTCTATAATAAAAACAAATAGATTTAACAAGAGCCTGCTTTTACAAGCCATGCCATTGGTGGGCTATCCATTCGGTGTCCCCCCGCCCAGACTTCCGGGAATGGGCGACAGGGCTGGAGCGGGAGACTTCACAAGTGTCACAGGTAGGAAATTACTCTAACGAGAAACTTCTAAGAGTAGGAGAGTGAACACACCAAGCATTTATTGCGCTCTGGCCATTCCTTTCGTGGTTACACACACTGCGACTAACAAACAGAAGAAAATGTTTCTGCAGAATTTTTAACTGGTTTTATAACAGCTACCTCACACACCAAGTGAGTGGACTCTAGGTGAGGTGAAGGGGACACGAGGCCTCCTTGGAGAACCCTGATCCGCTGATTTAACTGAAAACAACTGTGCTGTCAGAAACAAGCTTCACTATTCACAGCATCTGCGTCGGGAACCCCAGGGCGGCCTATTCAGTTATTTAGCTGGAGGAGCCACGGGAGCATGGGCTGCTGCAGACTGGCTTCACTGCCGGGCCCCGAGCACCTTGGCAGGACTCAGTGATCCCTTTACAGATGAACCACACCTGCCAAAGCCACTCTGATGCTTCAAAAATGAACAAGAGTCACAAAAATGATTTCTTCCTCTTCATGAATAAATCACTTTAATAGTTCTATGAAGGAGTAAGTCATTCATTACATTCCATACTATATTCATTAATCATATAATTTTCCCCAAACTATGCAGCCCTCCTATACAAGCTGTACTATTTTTGTAAGTCAAAAGAAAATTAGACTGTTTCCACCAACCAGCAGATACGAGGCAGTTAATGAAAAGCCACAGAACACACATCTTGCAATATTTGGTCCACAACACAAGGCCTCCAACTTCTACCTACCTCTACCCAAGACAGGCCTGCAGAGCTAACAGGGCAGGTCAACAAAACCCTCATGCCAACCAAGGGCCCTCTGCATAGCTCAAACCTCCTCCCCACCCAGATCAACCCTCTCACTTCAAACCAAGAGGGGGGCGTACAGCTGGCTTGTGCATCAGGAGTGTCTATAAAGAGGCTGACCATGGGCAACCCATGGTCATGTGATGGTTTATGTGTCTCTGATTTTAAAACCTTCAGATTTGGTTTAAATAATATTCTGCCAGGCCAGGCATGGTGGCTCACACCTATAATCCCAGCAATTTGGGAGGCCTAGGAGGGAAGATCGCTTCAGTCCAGGAGTTTGAGACCACTCCAGGCAATATGGGGAGACACTGCCTCTACAAAAAAAAAAAAAAAAAAAAAAAAAATTAGCCAGGTGTGGTGGCACACACCTGTAGTCCCAGCCACATGGGAGGTCAAAGCAAGAGGTTTGCTTCAGCCCACGAGTTTGAGGCTGCATGAGCTATGATCTCACCACTGTACTCCAGCCTGAGCAACAGAGCAACACAGCAACACCTTGCCTCTAAAAATAATAATATTCTCGAATAAGACCCCAGCTCTTTCAGAAAGTAGCTGTATCGAAAGCTACCTGTCCCAGGCAACAGAGGGTCAGGAAGGACAGCCCGGGAGCTGAATGAGCACAGGGCCCTTCAGCGTCTGGGAGGCTCAGTGTGTCCCCTGGAGGGACTGGAGTATCAAAAGGAGTGAAAAGCCTCAGGGAAAGTGGATCTGGACAAGGAACTTCATGCTGGGGCGAGGGGGTCAGAATAAAGTTTGAAAAATAAAGAATAATGTTAAAGGAAAAGATAATGCAGAAAAATTCAGTTTTGCATCCTGTTTTTTCTATCAAAGAGAATATACTATAAACCGAAAAGGGCATTAACACCAAAAAACCTGAATGTTCAAATCACTGGCTCCTAAGTGTATGTCCTCTGCAAAATAGGAAAAACAAGACAATTTAGTATGTTTATTTTATTATAAAATACTGAAAGAGTCAGGGTTTTTGATGTCCTAAGAGAGGGAGGGAAGAGGACTGAAGAACAAACTCCGAGGTGGACAGGGGGAAGGCAAGCTCTTCTTCAGGCCTTGCCCTGCCCCCTTCTTCCCTGCAGAACAGAAGAGGCCCTGATTGAGACACCTGTGAAGGAAACCCAAACACACCTGGGATGGGAAGGCCCAGGTGATATCAAAGAAAGACCTCAACAGACAGCCCTGGCCTTCTCTACCAGAGGAAAAGGTTTAGGAATCTGAGCAGCTGAACAACGTAAAATGAGGGCACTATTTCTTTAAACCTAACTAACAGACTTTTTAAACACAGTAGCCTTTTTAAAGTAGTGCCTAACAGCCTTTTTAGAGTAATGCCTAATTCTATTAAACCCTTACTGTGATACGACTTTTTTTTTTCCTTTGAGACAGAGTTTCACTCTCTTTGCCCAGGCTAGAGTACAATGGTGAAATCTCGCTTGGCTCACTGCAACCTCTACCTCCAGGATTCAAGTAATTCTCCTGCCTCAGCCTCCCAAGTAGCTGGGATTACAGGCGTGGACCACCACGCCTGGCTAATTTTTGTATTTTTAGTAGAAATGGGGTTTCATCATGTTGGCCAGGCCAGTCTTGAACTCCTGACCTCAGGCGATCCACCCACCTCAGCCTCCCAAAGTGCTGGAACAACAGGTGTGAGCCACTGTCCTGGCCCAGATATATATTTTTTTTAACAAAAAGCCTATTTACATTGAAAAGTACCTGAGTATAGCTCTGTACCAGAGGCCTACTTCATCCCAGCCCGACTGTGGCAAACACTACTCAACTATTCAAATTCTCGCCTGAGAGGGAGGGCCCCGGAAGAAAGACGCTGGCAGAGCAAGGCCAGCTCTCCTCGGCTACTTGCAAGTAGGCTCTGGGTCCCGTCAAGTATCCTGGCCCCCTGAGTTAACATGATGTTAACCACCAGCCAGGCTCTTGACGCGGTTTCCTCCAAAGTTTTCACACCCCCACCCACCAAATGTGCTAAGCTTTCGGTTTTTTAGAATCTTGTTCCACTCCCTGAGTGTTTTAGCCATTGAGCGAGCCTGGAAAATAACAAAACCATCACCTAGTCACCTGCCCAGGGACGGGGGAGATGACGGGGGAGTCTGACCTAACAGATACTCTACAGGTATATACTTGATGTCTATGTAAATAACCCGTCTAATTCTCAGCTCTCCGTGCTCAACCGCTTAACATTCTGCTAACAGCTGTGGTGACCTCTCTGTGGACCAAGCCACTTCCCTCTGTCTGATGATGGTCCCAGCATGCAAAGGTTGCACACGTGTACAAAGTCTGCTTTCCAGGACAGAAAGCCAGCTACTCAGCTGAGGCAACTGAGAGCAACCACCCTCAGGTTTCAGGAGATGATGAATCCACGAGTGCGAAATACATAGTTCAGAACTCCTCAGCGGTGTTATCACCGACGTGGGAATGACAGTGCCCAGTGTGCGTGGCTCTCGAACCCGCCTGGCTTACTCTAAGTGTTGATGAGCACAATTAGGGTGTGATATACACAAACACCAGCCATGGTAACGAGGAGGCCCTTAGAACTTAGCCTCCAGCAGGAAGTTAATATGGGACACTGCCCAAGGATGCTAAAGGCTTGCTGCAAGCCAAGGCCTGCGCAGGGGCTTCTGGAAGCTTCCCGCAGCAGCTAGGGGCAGGAAGAGCCCAGGGCCTGGGGCTTGCACCTGGAGGTAAGGCAGGGGCTGCCACGACCCCCGCCCCACGCACGCGAGGCCACAGTCACTGCAGTGCAGCCTGGTCCAGGAACCCCAGGCACCGGGGAAGGCTGGGGTGGGTGGGGGTCAGGGCAGCCTCAGCCCCGACGGCGAGGTGAGGGCGCCTGCAGGACCACTCGAGGCTGCCGCCTTCCCCAGGGAGAGCCCCGCACTGTGCCGGGAGCTAGGCGGCTCAGACACTCACCAAGTCGCAAACGGTGCGGACCGCGAGTACCTGCAAGCGCCGGGACGCAAAATGTTCTAGAAGCGCGGGCTGCCCCAGCATATCCGGGGCGCGGGGGCGGGGCCAGGCTGAAGGGCGGGGGAGGGGGCGGGGCCGAGGGGCACTGGGGCTGGCGGCAGGGGGCGGAACCTAGAGCGGGGCGGAGCGGAGAACCTGAGAGAAGCCTGAGAGCGCGCGGGGGCGGGGCCAGGGCTGCGGGGCGGGAACAGGGGCGGGGCCGAGGGGCACGGGGGCCGGCGGCGGGGGGCGGGACCTAGAGCGGGGCGGAGCCGAGGTCCTCAGAGCGGTAGGAAAGCGAGCAGGGGCGGGGCCGAGGTCGGGGCCGGAGCGGGCTGAGTCTGCGCATGCTCAGTGCGACCGCCGGGCCTGAGCCGCTCTGCGCAGTCTCGCTGGACGCGGCCGCGCTGGCCCTGGTTCTCCCCGGGCGCCGGCTGGGCTCCTGACCTCGATGGCCCTTCAGCTGGTACGAGCCCAGGCAGATCCTTCCCTGCTTCCGCCTCAGGCTCTGTGCCTCATTTTGCCAAATAGCCTGTACCTCTTCCTGTCACAGGGATAGTCCGCGGCGTGCATCGAGCCTGCCACGTGCCCGGGTGGTCCTGAAGGCGCGCGGGGGTGGTAGGACGGCACCCCCTTAGTGAGAATCCCAATCCTGCTCAGGGCGGCTGCGCTGAGGCCGGAGAGCGAGTCTCTCCCCTCCTGGGGTCTCCCCTCCCACCCCCGTCAGGGACCCCCAGACCAGCAGAGACCCTGTAAGGGGACTGTGGAGGCAGCCTCCAGGTCCTGTGGTGGACAGTCCCGTCCAGGGGCTGCAGTCACTCACGGCCTAGACACGACCAGGGCCTGACTCAGCTGCTCTCCAGAGAGCTCACAGGGTGCCAGGCCCTGCTTGGGGTTGTGTGGCCACTATTAGGAGTTGAATTGTGTCCACCAGAAAAGCGATGTTGGAGTCCTGACTCCCAAAATCTCACAGTGCGACCTTATTCGGAGATGGGGACCTTATTTGGAGAGGTAACAAGTGAAAATGAGGCCATCAATTAGTGGCCCCTAATCCAGTATGCCTCATGTCCTTATAGGCAGAATGCCGATTGGAGAGGAGGATTGAGAGGTTGCACCTGCAAGCCGCCAGCAGCCGAAGAGGGCAGACCCTTCCCTAGAGCCTTCAGAGGGAGCAGAGGACAGACCCTTCTCTGGAATCTTCGGAGGGAGCAGGGTCCTAACACATCTCGGTTTCAGACTTCTGGCCTCCGGAACTGTGAGACAATAGGTTTCTGTGATTTAAGCCACTCAGTGTGTGTCACTTGATTATGGCAGCCCTAAGCAGTGGGTACAGAAACCACTGTCTCTAAAATGATGGGCATGACCACCCCAGTGAGTAGTATCATGCCTGGAGGCTTCGGAGAGGTCACACACCCCTTAGCAGATTCAGGGGTCCCATCAAGGGTCCCATGCTCTGAGCCACCATGCTACAGGCCTTCTAGGTTCTGTTTGTTTTCTTTTTTTTGAGACGGAGTTTTGCTCTTGTTACCCAGGCTGGAGTGCAATGGCGCGATCTCGGCTCACTGCAACCTCCACCTCCTGGGTTCAGGCAATTCTCCTGCCTCAGCCTCCTGAGTAGCTGGGATTACAGGCACGCGCCACCATGCCCAGCTAAGTTTTTGTATTTTTAGTAGAGACGGGGTTTCACCATGTTGACCGGGATGGTCTCAATCTCTTGACCTCGTGATCCACCCGCCTCGGCCTCCCAAAGTGCTGGGATTACAGGCGTGAGCCACCGCGCCCGGCCCTCTGTTTGTTTTCTTAATGGAAAGGGATCTTCTCCTCCTGATGTATCTTCCCTGTTGGGATTTGGCCAATGCTCATAACTTCTATTTGTGACTTGCAGGATCCCACATATTAGTATGGGTGATAAGGGTTGTTCCGAGGAGAACTTCAGCAGGATTTGCTTTGAGATGAGCCCTGGGGACAAGACAGGCTGCACCACCGATCCTCTGAGGTTGCCCAGCCTAGACCATGCTTTGGATGAGACATGTTTTAAATAGCTGCTTGTAGAAAATAAACTAGGCCCTGAGTACACACTCATGGTCAAATAAAGGCACTTTTTCCTCCACTGAGCCTAGACACAGCCTCAGAATCCTTCTCAACCCCTTGTTCCAAGCAGCCATTCACATTTAAACTAATGTGGAAGGAGAGATGGGACATGTTTGCCCTTGGCTCTGGTCTTTTCTATTAGCCTTCTTGCAAGACTTCAGGAAACTTATCTGACTTCTCTAATTCTGTTTCATCATCTATAAAGGAGTCTTATAATAATGCACCCTACATGTATACAGACTGTCCTTATGTGTGAGGGCATGTGTGCCTAGCGAAAATAAACCACCAGCACCACACCACACTGCTAAGAAATAATGCTATACACCTGGCCTTCTGCAGCCTGTTACTACCAGGACCCAGTTAGAACTGGGATCCTAATAACACCAAAGGAAAATCAAGGCCAAAATTGAATCAGAATTCCCACTGGGATTCTAGCAAGTGTGCTGTTAAGTAGTTTTGCAATTAACACGTCTTGTACTTTTATCTGAATAACATTTTAATATGAATCCCTCACCTTTTTATTTATTTATTTGTCATACTTTAAGTTCTGGGGAACGTGCAGAACGTGCAGGTTTGTTACATAGGTATACATGTGCCATGGTAGTGTTGCGCTGCATCTATCACCCCATCATCTATATTAAGTATTTCTCCTAATGCTATCCCTCCCCTAGCCCCCCACTCCCCAGGCCCTGGTGTGTGATGTTCCCCTCCCTGTGTCCATGTGTTCTCATTGTTCAACACCCACTTATGAGTGAGAACATGCAGTGTTTGATTTTCTGTTCTTGTGTCAGTTTGCTGAGAATGATGGTTTCCAGTTTCATCCATGTCCCTACAAAGGACATGAACTCATCTTTTTTTTATGGCTGCATAGTATTCCATGGTATACATGTGCCACATTTTCTTTATCCAGTCTATCATAGATGGGCATTTGGGTTGGTTCCAGGTCTTTGCTATTGTGAACAGTGCTGCAGTAAACATACGTGTGCATGTGTCTTTATAATAGAATGATTTATAATCCTTTGGGTATATACTCAGTAATAGGATTGCTGGGTCAAATGATAGATATTTCTATTTCTCGATCCTTGAGGAATCTCCACACTGTCTTCCACAATAGTTGAATTAATTTATCCTCCCACCAACAGTATAAAAGCTTTCTTATTTCTCCACATCCTCTCCAGCATCTGTTGTCTCCTGAATCCCTAAACTCTTAAGAAAAAGAGACTAGCCAGTTTTAGCATCTCTGATTCCCCACCCGAAGAAAGAAAGGCCAATGTGGCCATCCAAAGGCCTTTTAGGAGGGGCCCGTGGAAATGGGGAGGCTGTGTGTGAAAGTGCTGGCTTCCGGGGAGATGTGCGGGCTGGCTCTGGCTCCACTGGCAGGACTGAGTCCCATTGCTGGCACAGTGGTAAAGACTATGTGAAGGGCTGTAGCTACTTCCGTGGTAAAGACTGTGTCAGGGACTCCAGAATCAGGAGCCAAATAAGGGTTCCTAGAGCACAGAGGGGCAAGAGGAAAAAAGCCACCACCTGACCAAGGACTGGCCTGCAAAAGACCAGGATTCAAGGATGTGCCCACTCAGGCTGTTGAATGAGCAGAACTCAAACCCACACTCCCTACACTTGTGGTGCAAGTTCCTCCTTTCGTCATGGTAATTTCAAAAACCCACATTTTCATCAAGAGCTCCGCACACCTCTCCCCCTTGTCCCATTACAATCTCATCATCACCTGCATGTTCATCCTACTGTTAAAGGAACACAGGATGGCTCCAAAGCAGGGAGGTCGCCAGGTGCACAGAAGAATAAGGAACACAGGACACGGAGGCTTGGGATGCGGTCCAGCCGTGCCCCTCATAGAGCAGCCACCTGACTTCTCCGTTCGAAGGATGACAGCATAGGACTAGCTGGCTGAGATTCCTTCAAGGTCTCTCATCTTCAGATTAATAAAGCATAACCCCTTTTTCTCCGGCACAGATTCCTATGAAGAACTTTTTACGAAAGAGATTGGAAAACCACAAAAGGTTACGCTCAACGCCAGTCTGACTTCTTCAAGGAGCTCCCTGGATTTCCTTTAAGATCAGCCAGCTTTCTCGTGGGCGCTAGGAACAATGCGAATTTGCATAGTTTCTTTAAACATCCAAATGGATACTTTCCAGGTTAAGCAAATGAACATGACATGCGATTGCTTTTAATGATTTGCAACCCAAGAAATTTGTTTAATAAGCCTGTCTTCCCAAGCTACTTTTGTGACATTAGAGACCATTTACAACAAAGCTGTCTTCGGTAGTCAAACTTAATCCTTACTACCCTACCTTTGGGAAATGAAGGGATTTTATAATGATCACATAAAACCTTATGTGGTTTGAAAGCCCCAAACTCTGGACAAATGTGTGATGGTCGTGTAACAAAAGAAACATATTACAGAGCTCTCCACTTTAAGTGTTTTACATACGGTTTGCTTTTAGGATAGCATCTCTGGTGGAGGGCTTTGCTGATTAACACAATTGATTTTCTTAGCCCCAGTGTTCCTGTAAATGTTAAAGCCAAGAGCTGGAGTCAGCTCCTTGGACCTGGGAGAAGCCAGGAGGCCGGGGAGCCTAGAGGACTTTGGAGGAAGAAGCCCTAAATGGAAAGGTGGGGGCCATCAGTCCTGGGGGGTAGGTGCCAGGTGCTTCTGATTACACTCCTGTGTGACACAGTTGTCAGCATGGCAAAGGTATTGTGGTGTGACTGCAGTGGGGATGTAATCCAGGAGTGGGCAGGAAAAAGGGCAGGAAGGAAGGGCTTCAGGCTTTGCCTCACACACATGGCAAGGGCATGGGGCAGGGTGGAGAAAGCGGACGGGGGTGCAACTAACACGGGAGGGGATCCTTAACTCTTGCATTTCTCCAGAGAGGCAGAACACCCTCCTGCCAGGAGCCCCTGGGAGCTTCTGTCGAGATCTGGAACCCTTCAGGCCCTTTTGTGTCAAGAAGGGCAGAAAGGATAATTCCTAAGGAAATGAACCAGAGGCAGCCCAAAGACTCCTATTGGAAAGACTTTTCCTGAAACTTCCTTTGCTAACGTGGGTGCAGGGCCTGGGGATGGATGTATGGGACTTGGTGCAGGCCCCTGTGGGGCTTGCAGTTGAATGGCACACAGATAAGGAAATGGTTTGGTCTCTGGAGCAGTGAACCTCTACTCAGGAGATGCACGGGGGGCAATGGGAGTGTGAAGGAAGGCCCCTCCCTGCATCGACACTCCCTTCAGCAAGCCCTTTTCTTTTCTTTTTAGTTTTATTTTGTTTTTGAGACAAAGTCTCTCTCTTGTCACCCAGGCTGGAGTGCAATGGTGCCATCTTGGCTCACTGCAACCTCTGCCTCCCAGGTTCAAGCGATTCTCCACCTCAACCTTCCAAGTAGCTGAGATTACAGGTGCTCACCACCATGCCTAACTAAATTTTTCGTATTTGTAGTAGAGACGGGATTTCACCATGTTGGCCAGGCTGGTCTTGAATGCCTGACTTCAGGTGATCCACCGGCCTCAGCCTCCCAAATTGCTAAGATTATAGGCGTGAGCCCCTATGCCTGCCCCAGCAAGGCCCTTTCAAGAGCCCAGTGTGTAGTGGGTAGCCCATTGTGGAATTCAGATCCAGTTGTCCAGTAATTAGCAGACAAAGAGCTCACTGCAAACTTTATATAGCTCTTCAAAATGTGCCAACTTTAGACAATTGACTACCCAAAGAATGTACATAACATATGTAAACAAGCAAAGTCCACTCTTCAGATGTATTTATTTGGATACGTTGGCTTGGACAAGTACCTACACAAATGGAAGCACTTGGAAGGATGTTTTCGCAGCCTGGGAGGGGCTGTTTGAGTGCCTGTGACTCAGGGCTGGCATTTTGTTTGATGTCAGCCCTTTTTAAACCAGCACCTACACTCATTACAAAGTGTTTTTGATCCATTTTCGGGAAGGGCTTTGTTTGTAACACATGGTTGGCAGTTTGGGCAGAATCTTTTAAGTGGTGTGAAGAGCTGGGGAGTGTGCACCTGGGTCGCTGGGAGGAAGTGGGTTTCCCCCCTCCCCTGCCCCACTGGGATGAACCAGAAGTGCCCGTGCTTTTGTGACTTGGAAATTAAAGCAAGAGATGTGGGGCTTTCGATGCTGAGGTTGTGATTTGCTGTCATTTGCTTCTGACTGGGAAACCACAAATGAAGTTAAGACAGGAGAAACAGCTACACCAAGGGTTCTATCTCAGTCACCAAAATACAAATTTAGAAAGGAAAAGTGGCTGTATTTCCTCCCAGGGTAACTGCTTCAATCCAGCCTAGTGCATTGAACCATTGGTGTAAAGTAACAGGAGGCCAATGTGGAAGAGTGATCGTCACCTGAGCAGCAGAATTGGTACTGGGGCTGGTGCCGGCGGCCGTCTGTCCCATCATCTCTTGGCCTGATGTAACTGATCAATCTGGGAGTCGGAAATGATGGACACTGAGGTCCTCAGAATGACCCCTCCATCTGTCTCATCAGCAGCTCCTGGAAACGAGGGTCCCTCCCTTCTTGTCCAGGAACCCACAGGACAGGAAAAGGACAGAATCTTCATTCTTGCTGGGGTTGGGGAAAGTTTATTCATTCTTGGCGGGGGTAGGGAAAGTTGTGAAGCTGGGGGTGCTCATTTCTGGGCGACAGCAGTGTCGGGCAGCCTTTGCTGATGCTCCTCACTATGCAAGTGAAGGAGGCCCAGTCCCAAGCCGCCAAACCCAAAGGACCTTTATTAGAAAGTGAACTACTACAGCCCAGAGGAGGAAAGGCAGGAGGACTCCAGGGCACAGAGACTGGGCTCAGCTCTCATTTTCTGGGCCCTGCAGAGGACTTCCTCTTCTCATCTTCCCCAGCTCCAGGCAGGCTTCACCCACCCAGCACCCAGGGTTACATCCTTTCAGCTCTGTGCCCTGAGTTGAAATACACAATGGTATTTGTGTATTGAACCATATCTAAGCTCTCTCTCAGCTTCCCCCAAAAAGAATCTTAGAGAAGGGCTTCAATTGGCCTGCTGTGGATGACTAGGACAGCTGTGGACCAATCACAGTGGGCAGGGGCATGAGGTTCCCTCCCAGCCACAGTGACATGCACCCACCATGTCCTGGAGAACAGGTCTGATACGGAAATGAAGAAGAAGAAGGGGTGAGAAGGGCAGGATCACCATGAGGTTGTAAGCCACCAAGTTTGTATCCTCCCTGTTCACAGGGACAGCACACCTGCTGTGTGCCAATCCCGTCCTGTGTGCTGAGTGCTGCATACTCACGTGCTGTCTTCCATTAAGTCTTCATAACTCTTCATCCACCAGGTGTGTGTAGGTTGGGTTGCGGAGGGCCTGGTGAGGAGGGGGCTGGGGGTGCTCTGCTTCCTGCAGCCGCATCTTCCCGAAACAGTAGAGGGGGTCTGGCCACTAAATAAGTGCCCGCTGGGGCTGACTCTGGGCAGTGGAGCTTTCCAGGGAGCCTGTTGACAAGGGGACACATTTCATGAAGCTGGACAGCGAGACAACTTGATGCCAACCCAGGGCACTCTCTTAGCCTTGCCCCCGCCCCAAGGCCAAGCAAAAGCATTGGCAAGTCTGTGCCTTGGTTCTTTGTCTTAGGGTTAATCTTAATTAGCACACTTATTGGAGATTTATTAAGATACTAAAGAACTAGAAAGATAGGACTTGTAGAAATTAATGATAATACAGTCATGCACCACATAACGATGTTTTGGTCAACAACGAACTGCCTGTATGATGGTGATGGCATTAAGACTGATGGAACTGAGAATTTTTTTTTTAATTGTATTTGGGCTCTGGGGTACATGTGCACATCTTGCAGGATTGTTGCACAGGTACATACATGCCATGGTGGTTTGCTGTCTCCATTGTTCCCCTACCCCCCACCACGTCCCCTACATCGGGCATTTCTCCTGGTGTTGTCCCTCCCCATCCTCCCTGTGCCTCCCCGCTGTCCCTCCCTTCCCCTCCCCTCCACCCCCACACCTAGCCCAGTGAGTGTTGCTCTCTTCCCTGTGCCCAAGTGTTCTCATTGTTCATCACCCACCTATGAATGAAAACATGCAGTGTTTGGTTTTCTGTTCTTGTGTCAGTTTGCTGAGAATGATGGTTTCTAGATTCATCCCATGTCTCTACAAAGGACACAAACTCATCGTTTTTTATGGCTGCATAGTATTCCATGGTGTATATGTGCCACATTTTCTTTGTCCAGTCTATCATTGATGGGCATTTGGGTTGGTTCCAAGTCTTTGCTATTGTAAACAGCACTGCAACGAACAGATGTATGCATGTGTCTTTATAATAGAGTGATTTATAATCCTTTGGGTATATACACAGTGATGGGATTGCTGGGTCAAATGGAATTTCTATTTCTCGATCCTTGAGGAATCACCACACTGTCTTCCGTAATGGTTGAACTAATTTACACTCCCACCAACAGTGGAAAATGTTCTTTTCTCCACATCCTCTCCAGCATCTGTTATCTCCAGATTTTTTAATGATCACCATTCTAACTGGCGTGAGATGACATCTCAATGTGGTTTTGATTTGCATTTCTCTAATGACCAGTGATGATGAGCATTTTTTCATATGTTTGTTGGCTGCATATCTGTCTTCTTTTGAAAAGTGTCTGTTCATATCCTTTGCCCACTTTTGAATGGGTTTGTTTGTTTTTTTCTTGTAAATCTGCTTTAGTTATTTGTAGATTCTGGATATTAGCCCTTTGTCAGATGGGTAGATTACACAAATTTTTTCCCATTCTGTTGGTTGCCGATTCACTCTAATGACTGTTTCTTTTGCTGTGCAGAAGCTGTGGAGTTTGATTAGGTCCCATTTGTCTATTTTGGCTTTTGTTGCCAATGCTTTTGGTGTTTTCTTGTCACTGGTCATTAGAGAAAAGCAAATCAAAACCTTGCCTGTGCCTATGTCCTGGATGGTGTTGCCTAAGTTTTCTTCTAGAGTTTTTATAGTGTTAGGTCTTATGTTTAAATATTAATCCATCTGGAGTTAATTTTTGTATAAGGTGTAAGGAAGGAGTCCAGTTTCAGCTTCCTGCATATGGCTAGCCAGTTTTCCCAACATCATTTATTAAACAGGGAATCCTTTCCCCGTTGCTTGTTTTTGTCTGGTTTGTCAAAGATCAGATGGTTGTAGATGTGTGGCATTGTTTCCAAGGCCTCTGTTCTGTTCCATTTGTCTATATCTCTGTTTTGATACCAGTACCATGCTGTTTTGACTACTGTAGATTTGTAGTATAGTTTGAAGTCAGGTAGCTTGATACCTCCAGCTTTGTTCTTTTTGCCTAGAATTGTCTTCACTATGCAGGCTCTCTTTGGTTCTATATGAAGTTTAAAGTGGTTTTTTCCAGTTCTGTGAAGATCAATGGTAGCTTGATGGGGATAGCATTGAATCTATAAATTACTTTGGGCAGTATGGCCATTTTCACAATATTGATTCTTCCTAACCATGAGCATGGAATGTTTTTCTATCTGTTTGTGTCTTCTCCTATTTCTTTGAAGTGGTTTGTAGTTCTCCTTGAAGAGATCTTTTACATCCTTTGTTAGTTGTATTCCTAAGTATTTTATTCTCTTTGTAGCAATTGTAAATGGGAATTCACTCATGATTTGGCTCTTTGTTTGTCTGTTGTTGGTGTATAGGAATGCTTGTGATTTCTGCACATTGATTTTGTATCCTGAGACTTTGCCAAGGTTGCTTATCAGCTTAAGGAGGTTTTGGGCTGAGACAATGGAGTCTTCTAAATATATGTCATGTTGTCTGCAAATAGGGACAATTTGACTCCTTCTTTTCCTAGTTGAATTCCCTTATTTCTTTTTCTTGCCTAATTACTCTGGCTAGAACTTCCAATACTATATTGAATAGGAGTGGTGAGAGAAGGTATCCTTGTCTAGTTCCAGTTTTTAAAGGGAATGCTTCTAGTTTTTGCCCATTTAGTGTGATATTGGCTGTGGGTTTGTCATAAATAGCTTTTATTATTTTAATATATATTCCATCAATACGTAGTGTATTGAGAGTTTTTAGCATAAAGGGCTGTTGAATTTTGTTGAAGGCCTTCTCTGCATCTATTGAGATAATCACGTGGTTTTTGTCTTTGGTTCTGTTTATGTAGTGGATTACGTTAATATATTTTCATATGTTCAGCCAGTCTTGCGTCCCCGGGATGAAGCCTACCTGGTCGTGGTAGATAAGGTTTCTGATGTGCTGCTGGATTCAATTTGCCAGTATTTTATTGAAGATTTTTACATCAATGTTCATCATGGATATTGGCCTGCAGTTTTCTTTTTTAGTTGTGTCTCTGCCAGGTTTTGGTATCAGGATGATATTGGTCTCATAGAAAGAGTTAGGGAGGATTCCTTCTTTTTGTATTGTTTGGAATAGTTTTAACAGGAATGGTACCAGCTCCTCTTTGTACATCTGGCAGAATTCGGCTGTGAACCTGTCTGGACCTGGACTTTTTTTGGTTGGTAGGCTATTAATTCCTGCCTCGACTTCAGACCTTGTTATTGATCTATTCAGGGTTTCAACTTCTTCCTGGCTTAGTCTTGGGAGTGTGCAAATGTCCAGGAATTTATCCATTTCTTCCAGATTTACTGGTTTATGTGCATACAGCTGTTTATAGTAATCTCTGATGGTAGTTTGTATTTCCAAGGAATCAGTGGCGATATCCCTTTTATCATTTTCTATTGAATCTATTCGATTCTTCTCTCTTTTCTTTTTTATTAGTCTAGCTAGCTGTCTGTCTATTTTGTTGATCTTTTCAAAAAACCAGCTCCTGGATTTACTGATTTTTTGAAGGGGTTTTTGTGTCTCTATCTCCTTCAGTTCTGCTCTGATCTTAATTATTTCTTGTCTTCTGCTTGCTTTTGAATTTTTTTGATCTTGCTCCTCTAGCTCTTTCAATTTTGACGATACGGTGTTGATTTTAGATCTTTCCTTGTTTCTCATTTGGGCATTTATTGCTATAAATTTCTATCTAGACACTGCTTTAAATGTGTCCCATAGATTCTGGTATGTTGTGTCTTCATTCTTGTTGGTTTTGAAGAACATTTTTATTTCTGCCTTCATTGTTTATCCATTCATCATGCAGGAGCAAGTTGTTCAGCTTCTATGCGATTGTGTGGTTTTGAGTGCTTTTCTTAATCCTGAATTCTAATTTGATTGTGCTGTGGTCTGAGAGACTGTTTGTTTATTACTTCTGTTCTTTTGCATTTGCTGAGGAGGATTTACTTCCAATTATGTGGTCAGTTTTAGAATAAGTGTGATGTAGTGCTGAGAAGAATGTGTATTCTGTGGATTTGGGGTGGAGTGTCCTGTAACTATCTATTAGGTCTGCTTGGTCCAGATCTGCGTTCAAGTCCTGGATATCCTTGTTGACTTGCTGTCTTGTTGATCTGTCTAATATTGACAGTGGAGTGTTAAAGTCTCCCACTATTATTGTGCAGGAGTCTAAGTCTCTTTGTAGGTTGTTAAGAACTTGCTTTATGTATCTGGGTGCTCCTGCATTGGGTGCCTGTATATTTAGGATAGTTAGCTCTTCTTGTTGCATTGATCCTTTTACCATTGTGTAATGCCATTCTTTGTCTCTTTTTATCTTTATTGGTTTAAAGTTCATTTTATCAGAGACTAGGATGGCTACCCCTGCTTTTTTTTTGCTCTCCATTTGCTTGGTAGATCTTCTTCCATCCCTTTATTTTGAGTCTATGTGAGTCTTTGCACATGAGATGGGTCTCCTGAATACAGCACACCAATGGTTCTTGAATTTTTATCCAATTTGCCAGTCTGTGCCTTTTGATTGGGGCATTTAGGCCATTTACATTCAACATTAATATTGTTATGTTTGAATTTGATCCGGCCATTTTGTTACTGGCTGGTTGTTTTGCCTGTTAGTTGACATGGTTTCTTCATTGCATCATTGTTCTTTACCATTTGATACATTTTTGCAGTGGCTGGTACTAGTTGTTCCTTTTCATGTTTAGTACTTCCTCCAGGAGTTCTTGTAAGGCAGGTCTTGTAGTGACAAAATCTCTCAGCAATTGCTTGTCCATAAAGGATTTTATTTCTCCTTCACTGTGAAGCTTAGTTTGGCCAGATATGCAATTCTGGGTTGAAAGTTCTTTTCTTTAAGGATGTTGAATATTGGCCCCCACTCCCTTCTAGCTTATAGAGTTTCTGCCAAGATATCCACTGTGAGTCTGATGGTCTTTCCTTTGTGGGTGACTCGACCTTTCTCTCTGGCTGCCCTTAGGATTTTTTTCTTCATTTCAACCCTGGTGAATCTGATGATTATGTGCCTTTTGGTTGCTCTTCTTAAGGAATATCTTTTTGGTATTCTCTGTATTTCCTGGATTTGAATGTTAACCTGCCTTGTTAGGTTGGGGAAGTTCTCTTGGATGATATCTTGAAGAGTGTTTTCCAACTTGGATTCATTCTCCCTGTCACATTGAGGTATGCCGATCAAGCATAGATTAGGTCTTTTCACATAATCCCATAGTTCTTGGAGGCTTTGTTTGTTTCTTTTCACTTTTTCTCTAATCTTGCCTTCTCATTTTATTTCGTTGATTTGATCTTCTATCTCTGATATCCTTTCTTCTGCTTGATTGATTCGGCTGTCAAAACTTGTGTATGCCTAGTGAAGTTCTTGTGCTGTGTTTTTCAGCTCCATCAAGTCATTTATGTTCTTCTCTAAGCTGGTTATTCCAGTTAGCATTTTGTCTAACCTTTTCTTAAGGTTCTTAGTTTCTTTGCATTGGGTTAGAACATGACCTTTTAACTCAGAGAAGTTTGTTATTATCCACTTTCTGAAGCCTGCTTCTGTCAATTCGTCAAACTCTTTTTCTGTCTTGTTTTGTTCCCTTGATGGTGAGGAGTCATGATCCCTGAGAGGGGAAGAGGTGCTCTGGTCTTTGAAGGTTTCATCCTTTTTGTGCTGTTTTTTTTCCCATCTTCATGGATTTATCTACTTTTGATCTTTGAAGTTGGTGATTTCAGGAGGAATCTCTGAGTGGATGTCCTTTCTGTTGCAGTTGGAGCTATATCTTTTTTGGCCTGTAGAGGTGCTGCTGGGCTGCCTCAGATTCATTCAGGTTGTTGGGTGGGTGGTCTAGCCCTGCCTTCCCAATGGCGACTCTCCTTCCCTGAGCTCAATCTTCCTGGTTGGGGTCAAGCTGTTGTATTCGCTGCCAAGCTCTCTGGTGCACAGGCTTCAGTTTGAGTTTTGTGGGGGATGGGGCCTGCCAGGCCTTATTACCTGTTTCCCTGCTTTCAACTCTGCCTCCTTCTGTGGGACGGGTTGTTCTGTCCCACTGGCATTAGTCCAAACTTCTGCCCAGGTCTGGTGGACAACTTGTGGCACCAGATGCGAGCCGTTGCTCAGATTTGCATCAACAACCCATGGCGCCCCTCAGTCTGGGGCTCTGGTGGATGGTGGGTTGCAGGAGGGATGAGGTAAGCACACGATCTAAATTGGAGCACTGAGGGGGTGAAGTCCCCTGACGCTCCGAGCCGGCTGCACATTCCAGGTGGGGATGCGCCCAGCCCTGTCTTGGTTCGATCTCCCTGGGTGGCTCTAGCCCTACTTTGGCTCCTTCCCTGGGCTCTTTTCAGAGTCCTCCCAGTCCCCCGGAAATGAATCCAGCACCTCACTTGGAATCATGAAGTCCTCTAGCCCTCTGCATTTCATTTGCTGGGAGCTGCATTCCGGTATTGCCTCCTCTGGGCCATCTTGGTGCTGTCCCTGGAGCTGAGAAATTCTTATCATGTAGTGATGTCATAGCTATCATAATGTCATAGTGCAACATATTACCTTTGTAGGCTTGGATATGGTTAGATACAGGAATACCATTGTGATACAATTGACTGTAGAATTCAGTACACAAAGGTGTATAGCCTGGCAGCAACAGGCTACACCCTCTAGGTTTAAGTAAACTATGATGTTTGCAAGATGTCAAAATTGCCCAGCGATACATTGCTCAGGATGTATCCCCATCAGAAAGCAATGTGTCACCATACTTGAAAATGACGATGACTTTTTAAGTGACAGACCCTGGGCCAGGTGCTTTATACCCATCCTCTTTTTGCATACTCACAGCAACCCTATCCAGTAAGTACTGATCACAGCTTCATAAATGAGGAAACGGAGTGGTTGAGTAACATGCCAAGATCACACAGCAGTAAGTGTTAGCATCATGTATGCCCTGATTTACTGCTTCTTCGATGAGCAGAAGCTGTAGGAGAATGAGAGCTGGTATTTACTGAGCCTCACAGGGGACATGGATGGTTTTGCCTGCAAGCTCTACTGTCTCTTTGTGTACAGCAAATCTCTCATGGGTTGTAGTGGTGGACTAATCAGAGTTCCTGCCCCGGTGGAGGGACAGTTATTGCAGGGAAGTACCTTCTCCTGCTGAGGCACAAAGCAGAGGCCACATGGCTCTGGGGCTGTCAGTGTCCATCTTTTCAGGGAGGGAAAGTGCATGGAGAGAGAGAGAGAGAGAGAGAAACAGAGCCCAAAGCACATTGTTGAGCCCCTGGATATGACCAGACCTGATCGTGAGTATAAAGCCACCCCTGGGCTTCTCATTTCTCTGTGACAATAAATTATCTTGTTTGAATAAACAACTTTGAGCTGGGTTTCTGTCATTTGTGACCAAGAGACTGGAACAATACAAAGGTCTCCTGTGTGCAGACAGACACTCAAAGTGCTGTGTGTTTTTACATGTATCATCCTTATAAAACTCATGACTTTGGGCAGGCATGGTAGCTCATGCTTGGAATCCTAGCACTTTGGGAGGCCAAGGCACACAGATCAGCTGAGGTCAAGAGTTCAAGAGCAGCCTGGCCAACATAGTGAAACCCCATTTCTACTAAAAATATAAAAATAGGCCAGGTGTAATGGTGTGCACCTGTAATCTCTGCTACTTGGGAGGCTGAGGCAGGAGAATCACTTGAACCTGGGAGGTGAAGGTTACAGTGAGCCAAGATCACACCACTGCACTACAGCCTGGGCAACAGAGTGAGACTCCATCTCAAAAAACAAAACAAAACAAAACCTCACACCTTTGTGAGATGAGTATCATTACACCCATTTTGTAGGTGAGGAAAGTAAGGATTATAGAGATCAAGTTACTTGTCCAAGGCTACTCAGCTATTAAACGGGCAGAGCCAAACCTTGCAGAAAGTTATTGATCTCCAAGCATCAATATTCCAAGGAATATTCCCAATTCCTAAGAACACAGGATTAGGGAGGGGAAGGGAAGAAGGAAAGACTAGAGAGAGAGAGGAGGGAGGAGGGAAGGGAGGAAGGACAAAGAGAGGGAGACAGGGAAAAGACTGTGTTAGCATTTTTGAATTGAGGAATTTGAAATCTTTGGGTGGCAAGTTATGATGGTATATTTCTAGGGCTTAGGAATTTTATCCTGCTATTTGTTCTTCAAATAAAAGAATCAGAGTTGCTGACTTAGTTTAAACCAACTCCAAAGACTGCGGAGTTGACTGCTGATTAAAAACTTGTCTTTCTTTGTCTGAGAAGGAAATAGTAGATACTGTTTCCCTGAATGTGTCACATTTTAAAATGTGATTTTCATTTGCAGCATTTGAAAATGCCAATGACTGGAAAAATATAACTTGATTAATAACAAGCTAGAAATAGTAACTGAGGATTCTCTTTGGCATCTACACATGCTTGTATGATAAAAATAAATTGGAAGAAGTCTAAATATCAATGTAAAGGTGATTTTAAGATCAGCAATCTAACAGTTTTTCTGATCACCCCATGCTAGTAAGTTCACAGACTAATTCCAAAGTACAGCAGGTTCTTAGAGGAATAAAATCTCTAGATTCTAGTAATGCAAAAGGTCAATTTTGATTCAATGTGCTTTGCCATTTGTGAACTGAGCCTGAATCTTTAAAAAAGTAAACACATTCCAGCCATTTTATTTCTGCTCTCTTTTAGAGGCGTGCAATCATTTTTAATGGCTAAACCTGTATTAAATTGCATTTTTCAAAGCCTCATTGTTTCATTTCCTTTCAGTTCTGCTATCTAAAAAATTTTTTCCACCTCATTTTTCCTGATCATTTGTTCCTTCATACATATTCCACAGCCACAGCCCCCTGGCTGCCGCGCACTAGGGAGAGTTGATAACAGGGATGGGGTGATGTTCGGGAAGGAAGGAGTCAGTCTCTCCTAACCCAGTTAGCCACAGAAAGATTTTCAGATTTCTATCGACTTAGGAATGAAGTCTGTTGGAAAGTGGTTCAGACCTGCATCTTGCATCAGTGGAAATGGGTATTGTGATTGCTGTGTTGAAACCTGTGCTCGAATGCATTGGGAGTTTTATACTATGTCTCGAACTTCCAAATAGATAATGTCAGAACATTTCTGAAATGGGATACTAACATCAAGATATACGACACCAATCAACAAGCATCAGGCAAAACAGCGCGTAGAACTCGGGATGGAAGAGACTCCTAGAGAATTTCCATTTCCATTCCCTGTGTCAACAGCGTGGTAACTCACCTCCTAGATTGCTTTATGGCTTCAGGAGAAATTCTCAGTAGGCTCCCTGTGCTGTACTCCGCTCAGCGTTCAAAGCCCAGGAATTAGATATGTTGTAGTTTATGAAACTGTTTATGAAAGGATCTTTTTTGAATTGTTCAAAAATCCAAAAGGAGTCAAACTTTGACAGTTTAAGACAATGGCAAGAGGGTCGTAGTGATCTCCCCAGTGCAGCCTTAGCACTGAGGCTCTCGCTTGAAAATGCAATTTCTTTTCTGTGAATTTCTTCCAGACTGTAATGCTCCGTTTGAAACTTTTGCCTTTTTGAAAGGATTTCTTTACTGTGAAGCAGCTGACAAAGGTCATATGATGAATATGTTTTGGGGATGATAACATTTTGATTAGATATGCAAGAATCTTCTATCCTTCCCTAGGATGTCATATTCTAACGTTTTCCATTATTTAAAAAATCATGTAAGTTGATACTAGTCTGCAATAAGAACTTGAATTTTGTGGCTTATTTTCTTTGCTGTAATGTGCCAGCACCGTGGGCATCGTTGCAGGGAATAAATGACTCTTCCCCAATAAACCAAATGCCCAAAGAAGCCCCTGGAGGAGGCAGGGATGTCCATAAAAGTAGAAATGGATTTCATAATATGGCGTTCAATTTAGTATAATAAGTAGAATTCAAAAACAGCCTAATCTGCCAAACGAAATACCTCTGTTCATCGTGGAGAGGGGAACCTTGAACAAGAACCAAAGGTACATGGCTTAATATAAGCCAAAATATTTTTATTAAAGTATTCATTTTCTTCCATTGAAGTCATTAGTTACCTGAAAAATTGGAGATCTTTCTCTCTCTCTTTAAGCTTGAAAAATTAGCTCCTTAAAGACAACTACCAGAAAGCATTTATCAGAAGGCCAATCCTGGTTCTGAAGCTTATTGAGAAAAAGTCTGTGTTTGCACCTTTGTAGTTCTCCTGCAAAGATTCTCAGTAACAGAAACTATTTCAAAAATGATACCAGTAAGCTGACATCATTAATTTTTCTCTAATACTGGGATTGCTGTGGAAAATAAAGCACCAAGGCTCAGCCTTAGAAGGCAAAGTGAGAACCTGTTTAGAAGGTTGATAGATGGCAGCATGATATTCAGAAGAAACAGGCACTGAGATAGAGATGGAAGCACCTGGAGAGTGATGGAGGTGGGCTCTGGTTCCTGTGCCACTGGGTCTGATGAAAAATCAGCACAAAGACGAGAGAGCAGGGAAAATGAAGAAAGATGAGGGACCCTCAATCCGCAAAGGTGTTCAACACGCACTTTCCACAAATGCAATGCTTCTAAATGATGTCCCCAGAAATCAAGATGATCTAATAATCACTGCCAAGTATGGATTTACCAAGATAAAACTTCTAAACCTCATTTTGGAAACTGGAGGTTTGGGAGTTTATTTAAAATGCTTTTTAAAAATGTTATCCCTAAACCCTTAATAGAGAAATGAAAACAATGGCACATCATCTGATGCAATTTAATGGCGACATGTTCACAACATGTTCACGCATCTACATTTTCTTCCATTCTTAAGCAAAATGATCCATAAGCAGTAAGAAAAATGATTTGAAGGTCTCCCTCAATAGATATTTTGGTAATAAGATCTTTTAAAATGTTTTAGTTAGCAACCAAATGCCAATTTTTCTAGGCGTGTTCCCCACTCCCTCTCCGCCCAGGGTCAATAGCAACACCCAGTGTTTCTGGGCTGTCCCTGAATGCTTTGTTCAGTGATTGGAACTGATGAATTGTAGCTTCCTTTGAGCCAAACTCTGCCAGCAGACCTCAACTTGCGTTTGTTATGGAGCCAAAAATAACCTTTCAGTTATTAAATTCATCAGTTTGTTTTCGTGGCACGGCATGAGAAGACGTAAGTGGCCACGTTGCACCCCAGGAGGAACTCCAAAGATGAACCTGGAGGCATGCGTGTTCATCCTAGCCACATCGTGTCCTGGCTCTGTGGCCTTAGCATGTTTCTTAGCTGTACAGAGGGCCTCAGTTTTATTGTCTGTAAAATGGAGACGACATTACCTGACTTACCAGGAAGGCTTATAATTGATTGTGATAATGTGAGTGGAAATGCCTACCACAGTAACCCCTAACCACAGCAAGGGCTCAAATTCCTAGCTTCCCTTGGAAAGGATTACACAGCACTTGTTGTAGAATCTTATAACCTTCATGTAGTGCTTTAGAGTTGTTCAGAATGCTTTCATGTTAATCATTGATTTCTCTCATAATAACTTCAAAAGCCAGGGCTCACCTCTCTCCTGACCTCCAAGTCTCGTACGTAGTGGTCTATTTTGCATCTCGTGGAACCCGCCCTTCCTCTGGAGTGCCAGGTCTTTGTGAAATGTCACCAGCATCCTGGCTGCTCTGTGCTGCCCTGATCATCGGCCCCCTAGTGCAAGGTGTTTTTTTTTTGTTTTTTTTTTTTGCAGACATTACACTGGTGTGCAATTATTTCTGCAGCTAGACGGAGCTGAATAAACATCTGTCAGACAAATGAACACATGAATGAAGGAACCCATGAAACAATGCAAAGATAATTCTACAACGGAACTGAGAATTAAACTCCATAGGCTGAGATGGCTGGGGAAGCCTTCCTGGAAGAACCAGGACTCAACATGGAGCAGAGGGGGAACTAGGGTGGGACTCAGGAAGGAGTGGAGGAGTGGAAACTCAGTCTAGGATGAAAGTGGGGATGCCAGAGGGGCACCTGCGG
Organism: Aotus nancymaae; assembly: GCF_030222135.1. Lineage (NCBI taxonomy): Eukaryota > Metazoa > Chordata > Mammalia > Primates > Aotidae > Aotus > Aotus nancymaae. The sequence continues at coordinate 1,703,885 of NW_026988421.1, forward strand.
GGATGAGGAAGCCAAGGAAGTGTTTGAACTTGATGCAGTGGTTAGTAGTGAGGCAGCACAGGTTCTTGAGCCAAAGAAGGATGTGGGAGATAAGTCTAGGTTATCTGGCTGTGAAAGATGGATAGGACTGGCTCTTCAAAACACAGGAAACATGGCAACGGCCACCTCACTCCAGCTAGCTAGGAAAACTTCCGAGGAAAGGCTTCAAAGAATGAATATTGTTTATCAAATGCTTCTTCCTCCCCCAAATGTATGGGCGAAAAAATTGTACAATATAGCTATAGTAATAATTATCGACCTTTGCTAATTAATTTTTTAACTAATTGTTTTTTAAAATCAGGACTCCATTTGAAAATAGTGGTTCCACCAGGCAGTGGGAGGCTTTTCCCTGGAGCTGGCCCTCCTGTCACTGCACGGCCTGCAATGCCCACGCAGATTGAAAGCTGCCATTTACCGGGGAGAATGTCTTGGGCAGATGCAGAGCCTATATTTTGACTTCATCTAGTTCTTCTGAAGCTGGGCTAGCTTATTTAATATGAGGATGTTGTGGCACTTCTGAAGGCAGAATTAGCAGGCACTACCTTTTAGGAAATCTGTGGACAACCTTTCCCAACCATAAAATCATTTCCATTCTCCAACCATCAAGTTTTCAAATGGATTTCGTAAATGTGCAAAAACTCCAAGCAAATCTATTTTTTAAAAATGTCAGGCTGCAAATAAGGAAAATCAGAAAGGGAGACGGGGACACCATCTGTCAATGCCCCACCGGCCGTCACAGCAGCCCAGCTCTTATGATTAACCTACCATACTCCCCATAAAGTCTAAATCATTCTCACCTTCCCAGGAGTTTGTAAGCCAGACAGTTGTGAAGGGGAGCAACTCATAATATGACTGCAAAATTTCACAGTTGAAAGTCAAATAGCAATGATTTTGCTTTGCCAGCCTGACACCACCTTGACCATGTGGATGCAAGTCCCTGGGCAGTGAACATGCTCTGTGAAGCACCGGAGTACTGTGGGTGCAAGCGACTCCTTGGTTTAAAACGTGTGAGGACACGGTCGCAGAGGGCATCGGGTACTTTTTTCTCCATCAAAATTCCATACATTATGATAACTGGGGAATTAATGCCAACCACAACATAAAACCTTCACCAATTATGCTGTGTGTGAGTCTGAGTTCTCCGGAGAAACAATATATATCCTATTGTTCTGTTATAGCTATGTATTTTGTAATTATGTTTGTGTGTGTGTGGTGTGTACAGTCATGCATTGCTTACTAACAGGGATACATTCTGAGGAATGTGTTGTCAGGTGATTTTGTCCTTGTGCGGACATCACAGTGCATTTACACTCACCCAGTGTGGCCTACTCCACACCTAGCCTGAAAGGTACAGCCTATTGCTCCCAGGCAACAGACCTGTACAGCATGGGACTGTACTGAATCCAGTAGGCAGCTGTAACACAGTGGTAAGTATCTGTGTTTCTAAACATAGAAAAGGTACGTAGAAATACAGTATGAAAGATAAAAAGTAAGATACCTGTACAGGGCACTTAATTGTGAATGAATGAAGCTTGCAAGACTGGAAGTTGCTCTTTGTGAGTCAGTGAGTGAGTGGTGAGTGAATGTGAAGGCTGGGACATTACTGCACACTATTGTAGGCCTGTAAACATTGTACACTCAGGCTACACTAAATTGATTTACAAAGTAAAGTAATGATGCTGTGACATTGTGACAGCTATAACAGCACTCAGCAATAGGAACATTTCAGCTTCATTACGCTCTTAGGGGATCACTGTTGTATATGCGGTCCATCATTACTTGAAATGCTATGGCACATGACTGTACATATATAAAATACTACATATATAATGAGATGTATATCTTATTATAAGGAATTGGCTTGTGCAATTACAGAGGCTGAAAAGTCCCATGACCTACAGGTGGCAAGATGGAGACCCAGGAGTGCTGACAGTATAAGTTCCAGGCTGGGTTTATGAGTGTGAAAACCAGGAGAGCTGGTGGTGTGGTTCTAGTCCAAGTTCAAATTTGAAAGCAGGAGAAGACCTGCATTCCAGCTCGAAGACAGCCAGGCAGAGAGAACTCAGTCTTTTTTATTTTCCATGTAGGCCCTCCGTGGATTGAAAGGGGCTGACCCACATTGGAGAGGGCAATATTCTCGACTCAGTCTACAAATTTGAATGTTTCTCATCTAGTAACACCCTTGCAGACACACCCAGAGCAATGTTTAACCAAATATCTGGGCACCCTGTTGCCCAGTCAAGTTGACATATAATATATACTATCATATGCTGATACTTAAAAGCATTAAGGATCATTTCACAAATGTGTTGACCATTTCAACTCCTCCTCTCTGTGTAACTCAGACCATGCAACCTAAGACCCTGTGTTGAAATTCAGCTCTTGAACTATGTCTTAAAGATGTCCCTGTGGGTCTAGAGATGCCACACATAGATTCATTGACAATCCCTGAAGAGAACTAAAGCAGGTGTTCATATTCCTCACATCCATATAGTCTTAAATAAGAGCTGCCATTCAGCTACTGAAGTATGTGGAGCATTAACCTCCTGAGAAACACTCACTCTACTTACTATTTCTGAGCGAGACCCCACAGCTACTAACAAGCACTCTGGTTCTCTTCTCCCATGTCCTTCTGCTCTTCCTTCTACAGCACAAGACCCCACCATGGGCATGGTAATGTCAAAAGCAGACTTGAGAAGAGTGAGAAGAAGACACTTTGTTATTCACAGACCACTTCATTCATTCATTCATTCTTGCACCATTCATTTTAAAAAGAAATCATCTGTCATTTGGGTGACAGGGAGGAGAGGACAAATCTGAACATATTAGAATGGCACAAAAGAGTGAAGTTTAGAGTTATTTGGACGCTGTTGAAATGACCAGTGAGTGGGTTAAAGGAGGAGTGACTTGTTGACTGAGGAGGAAAGAGTGAGTGCAGTGGACAGTGACCAAGTCCAAAGTGCGAGGACACTCAAGGCACTGGACACTAACGGCTGGTGGGCACAACATGCCGCAAGGCTTTCTGAGCTGGACAAGGAGCTGCAGGCCTGCAAAGAGGAGTGTGACTTTGGCCAAAGGCATACTCCTGCTGGTTCCTCCTCCTCTGTCCCTGTCAATTGTCCCTGACCTTGTCCTCAACGCTTCCACTCTTCCAACCCTTATTTCAATCTCTCTATTACAGCACATAAAATTGCAGTCAAATATACATCACATGAAATTTACCATCTCACCCATTTTTAAGTGTGTAGTTCAGTGATATTCACCACATTCACATGTTTTGCAGATTGTGCACAACATGGTTGTGCGACCATCACCATCATCCATCACCATCAACCTTCTCCAGAGCTTTTCACCTTGCAAAACTGAAACTCTGTCCCCATGAAATAATAACTCCCCATTCCCCTTCTCCCCAGCCCCTGGCAATCACACTTCAACCTTCTGACTCTATGAATTTGATGACGAGGGACTTTATATGGGTGGAATCCTACGGTATTTGTCCCTTCATGTCTGAGGTACTTCACTTAGCATGTTTTCCAGGTTTTTCCATGATATCGCATGTGTCAGTTTCCTTCATGAGGCCAAAAAATGTCCTGCTGTGTGGATGCGCCACATTTCGTGCATCTGTTCATGCATTAGCACATGCCTGGGTTGCTTCCACCTTTTAACTATTTGCAAATAATGCTGCTGTAAACATGGATGTGCAAAAACCACTATGCCTGGCTAGTTTTTAAACATACTTTTTAGAGATGAGGTCTCACCCTGTTGCCCAGACTGGTCTCGTACACCTGGCCTCAAGCAATCCTCTTGCCTCGGCCTCTCAAAGTGCTAGGATTACAGGTGTGAGCCACTGAGCCAGCCTTAATGTACATTTTTGACAAAAACACATTCAAACTTGGCATTTTATCACATTAATGTTAAAAGATGAATTATGTGAAAATCTTGTTCATACAACATAACATAATTTAGTGATTATACCGAAATGAGGCAAGAAAAATAAATTTTATGGAAAAGTACATATTTATGAATTATGGACGTCTTTATTTTGACTTATTCAAGCATTGCTGGCCCATGAATAAAACCCTAGACATGTACAACAGGCATCATATTTAGCCATTGAGATTTTGCCAACTTTCAGCCATATAAAAATCATAGCTTTCCACATATTTTTTGGTTTCATCTTTATGAAAGCAGGAGGATAGCCAATGTTTTATTTAAATCTGCTGGCAGCCAGGTGTGGTGGCTCATGCCTGTAATCTCAGCACTTTGGGAGGCCAAGGTGAGCAGATCACCTGAGGTCAGGAGTTCAGGAGTTCAAGATCAGCTTGACCAACACGGAGAAATCCCGTCTCTACTAAAAATAAAAAATCAGCTGGTGTAGTGGCATGCGCCTGTAATCCCAACTACTCAGGAGGCTGAGGCAGGGGATCACCTGAACCCAGAGGCAGAGGTTGCAGTGAGCCGAGACTGCACCATTGCACTCCAGCCTGGGCAACAAGAGTGAGACTCTGTCTCAAAAACAAAAACAAAACAATACAAAAAAACACACAAAAAAGTTTACTGGCTCAATTTCTTCTTTCTAAATATTTACACCCCTGGTCTGTGGCCTTCCAGTTGTATTCTCCCTCCAAGATCCACGTGTGCTAAGGGCAAGACAAATTTTTTTTTTGTAGGGGACAGAGTCTTACTCTGTCGCTCAGGCTGGAGTGCAGTGGCACAATCTCGGCTCACTGCAACCTCTGCTTCCTGGGTTCAGGTGATTCTCTTGCCTCAGCCTCCTGAGTAGCTGAGATTACCAGCGCCACCACCATGCCCAGCAAAGACACCTTGCTTTCATTCTGGTGCCTCATTCAGTGTGGCGGGGAAACCTGTTTGCTGGAGCTTCAGGTACATGCAGTCACCCAAGTATCTCTTCACCTCCATCCTCATCTGTTACCTGGTCACGTGGGTGGCTTTGACTGGCTCCTCTTCATCCTCTGCTCAGAGCCCTTTCTGTGGCCCCACTCCCCTCCATTCCTGGTCCAGAGAGTCTTCCACGCCCCACCTCTAGCCTCTAACCATGCAGACCACATCTCCCCTCCTTTGCTCCTCTCCCAAGGCTGCCGGTCACATGTTCACCCCAGGCTCCAGCTGTTCCTGCTGCCTGAACACTGTTCCCTTGAGCACCTTTGCTAACCTGCCTACCACCTTGGAGACTCAAGTATCACCTTCTGCAGGAGGCCTTCCTTGGCCCCTCTACTTTAAATGGCACTTGCTCATCTGCAACCTGTCCTGAGCCTCCACCCACCTGAACATGCTCGAATTTTTTTCTATGCTCATTTCACCTTCAAAAGGCTTCTATCATTGACTTAATCATTACATGTATTTTCTAAGCATTTCCACTTAAATACAGACTCTGTAAGGGCAGCGATTTTTGTCTGCTTTATTTATGTAGGTATCGTGGCATATGCTGATACTTAATAAATATTTATTAAAGAAGTGAAAGTGAGCCAAAAAACGGTGTTCTTCGGTGGAGAGTAAAAGCAAAGTAAGTAAAAGTGGTTAAGGAGAAACTTGGGAGCATTTGGTCAGCCCTAGGCTGGTCCGCACCCCGATGGGGTCTCCAAGGCTCAGGGAACATCAAAGTCTTGGCGGAGGTTTTGCAGATTGCGGGTAAAGAGCCCTGGTGGGCACCTGGTCTGGCCACAGCTGCTGCTCTTTCACTCTTACCTTCAAGGAGGGGCTTCCATGCTAGACCCCAGAATGGAGATTTGGCCTCCTACGTGACAGGGAGCCCCTGCTCTTGAGCAGTGGAATCGCTGAGGCTGAAGATACTTTTAGGACTTGCTGGTCAGGTGACTTGGGTGGAGACAGATAAGAAGTTGGGAGAAGACTCACCCAGGACCTTCCTGGCTAGGGTCAAGCCAAGGCTCCAGGTCCAGGATCTCAAACAGCCACCTCCATCTCAGCCTCTGCTATGGCCTCCCACAGTCCCCAAATTTAACAAATAACAATACAGGATGCCCAGTTAAATATGAATTTCCAACAAACAACAAGATTTTTTTGTATAAATATGCCCCCAATAGTGTGTGTATTGTTTATCTGAAATTCAATATTTTCTGGACATTTTGTATTGTATCTGGCAGTCCTACCTCCAGACCACTGTGAGGGGGTGGGGACTGGCCTCCACTGCTCACCTCCCAAATCCTTTCCTTCCCCAGCCTGCAGGTGCAAAACGCCTGAGGTCCAGCCCCTCCCCTTCCATCAACTCCAGGTGAGTGAAGCCCTTTCTTCTCCTCTAGGGCAGCCTCTCATCTCAGCTGCGGGGCCAAGGGTGGGTGGGGCTTGAATTCAGGGCAACTTCTCAAACATCAAAAGAAGCATTTAACTTTTCCCTGGGCAAGCCGTTATAGAGTCTAGCTGTTCTTTCTGGGAGACAAGCTAAGATTCTCTTTCTCTCCTTCTCTCTCTCTCTCTCTCTTTTTTTTTTTTTTTTTTTTTTTTGGCTGAGAACACCATAGCAGTGGAAAAGGCAATATACCAGTTATTTTCACCAATAATTAACCCTATTACACCAAGTTTTAAAGAACTGGAATATAATGGGACATACTTAAAGTGAAATCTGTGCTGAGCATAATTCAGCCTTGGATGATTCGAATGCACTGTGTGAGTCTACCAGATCTACTGTTAATCTCATCTCGGCAAGTACAAGGACCTGACCACGGGCTCTGTCATCAGAATGGGGGATGGTGGACAGCTTGCTCGGCCAGGCGCGACTTGTGGCCAGATCGCCTGTGCCTAGAGTCCAGCGATGTGAATGAGTGATTTCTTTGACTGTTTCTTTCTTTAGCAGGAAAAAAAGGTGCATTCAGAAATAAGCCCATGTTGCACAACAAATCAGATTTTGTCTCGGTCCCCAGGGAATCTCGGCATTTTGGTGGAGGCGCGGTCTTGACCGACCATGCTTTCTCTCAAGGTGTGGCCTACTTAGCTGAATGAGCAGAGCACACCTATAATTAGCATTATATGCAGAATAAAAAGACTCTTTAAGGAACATCTCTGGATCCTCATCGTCTTAAGCATCTGTTGCCATGGAAGCCGGCAGCAGCTCCAAAAATCTAGAGTGGTGAGCGACAATTGCCCACTCGCTGCTGAAGTGTCTCTTTAAATAAAGTTGCCTTTTTTCTTTGGATTCTGAATAAACATAAACCTGGGTTTTTAGTGCAAAATCCTGATTTCAAGGTTATTGATGCCATCCTAAATTAATACAGTCTGTGCGACAGCACACACCACCCCAGCCAAGCCAGGGATACTCCTGTCTTCTGAAAGCTTGACATTTGTTTTTCATCATGAACTTAAAGGTCACGGGCTACAGATGGATCAGAGTACCTGCCTGAGTTTACATTTACATGCATTTTATTTTATTCCCACATGCACTTTTTATGAGATCCATCACTGGAATAAAACTGTAGCGCTCCCGTATTCTCCAGGCTGGCTAAACTAGGAGAGTTGTCAAGCTGCTATCTCTACATAATTTGAATTAAAGTAAGAAATATATGCTGATTTGATATTTCAAAAGCAACAGCGTCAAGTTTAATGTTGGCTAAAACTGGCCATCACAGAGAGTGCACACATTTCTAGGCCTCACTTATTAGTGTAATTTGGAGGGCGGATTGACAATAGACTTTAATCCTATTATGCACATTTTATTTAAAGCCATAGACTTCTCACGATCCAGCTAACCCCGACGTGATTAGCCAACGATCAATTCACAATTGATGGGGAAATGCACCTGCTCTTATTTTCTACAAATGGATGTTTGTGTTTGTGTTTCTGTGTGAGGTAAGCAGGCCACTTGCATCATTGTATTACTATTGTATCGCCCTTTTTTGTGATGCCAAATAACATTTTATATTTTTACCAAAATACCTGTGGAGCTGACAGAGCATGATGCATTCATTTTCCTTGATTTTGTAGTGAGGGAAAAGGCTAGCATGAATAATTCAAAAATAATGCTGAGACTGTTAAGATTTAGTATTGGAGAGGTCATCACAGTTGGGAGAAATGAGCTAGGAGACTATTACTATTCCACGATCTTTGAATCTCAAGGTGACATCATTATTATTTCTCTATATCTATAATGTGGTGCTGCAACCAGCTTATTGCTGTGTTTCTCATGTAGGGGAGAAAGATCAATTACATACAGACCTCAAAATGTGAACCATAAGCAGAGTGCCCAATAAAACTGTCATTAACAGTTCCCACAATTTTAGCTGCGTGCTTCCAGGTCAAGCTGCTTTAAAAATGATAACTGACATTGAAAGTTTGAATAAAGAGCATCCATTCTAAAGGGAGCCATTTCTTAGCCACATAACTGAAACTCTTTAATAACACTTGCTAATTTCAGTCTGAACTGCAAAAAGTACCCTAATGATGAGCGTAGCACCGAGGGCACTTAAAGAGTGAACACAAGCCCCAGCGTCCCCCTTTGAAAAATAGGTTTGTTACCGGATCGACATCAGCGGCAAGCACTCTTGAGTAAGCATAAAGCAGTCCCATGCAATCATATTTAATTTATTCCTATTTTCAACCAGAAGCGGAAAGATATCACCAAGAAATAAAATGCATGCTAGAGTAGTGTTTACAACGCTTCCCACCGTTTGTTACTGCTACATAATCAGTGATAAATCTTGCTTTCTCTAGAACAGGATTAAAAAACACCTCTACATTCAAAAATATTAAAATGGAATAGAGCTATTACTACTGCAAAATCCCTTTTTTCTACCCCCAAAGGGTCCCTACATGTTTAAAACATTTTTTTTTACTTTACAGAATTTTACAAGCCTTCCTACCAGCTTACTTTTTAATTAAAATGTTCCTGTTAGTGTCAGAACTCTGAAACATCACATTTGGTTTAAAGGTTTAACAGTTCATAGCATTTGTGATTTTCCTAAGAGGGGATATAAAAGCACTGTAGATTTCTTCTTATAAGTGATACGAAAGTACACTGAACCAGTGTTTATCCCTGCTTCCTTTAACCTGTTCCTGAACGTCTGTGGTATCCGTCTGGCCGTAGGTCCCCTCTGACTCGCAAACAAAAGACGCTTCTGAGCCCTGCACCTGAAGCCATGCTGAGTTTTTGGTTTGTTTGTTTTTTGGTAATTTTGGTAATGATAATTTTGATATTTCTGCATCTGTTACCAAGTGACTAATGAGCTTCTGCCTTATTTCCTTATATTGTATTTCACAATAAATACCACTTTATAAATGTTTAAATAAGTTACAATGAATTATGTGAGCCACTGTCATGGTTGCCCAGCTTCCTAAAGACACTTTTTCCTCCTCCTCCTCCCTCTTGTGTCTTCTGTCTGTCTTTGCCTCCTCTTCTCCTTCTCTGTTTTCAGCCACGTGAGCACTGCAGAGAGCCAGGCCTGGTACATGTCGTCTGAGATGCTAGATGAAAGGATGGAAGGCACCAGGGTCCTTGTGGGTGTCACTGGCCTCATGACTGATTCCTGCTAGAACTCTTCAACTGCTTTCTGTGCAGGGCAGTCATGCCTCATTGTGAAGCCACTTGTAGCCAGATTCCTGTATCTTGCCTGCAGATGCATCCTGACTCATACAGTGTGCAAAAGCACATGGTAAATTACAAAAGGCTCCACAAATGAGTGCTGAATGCATGATTAATATCATCCACTTACCAAGCTCCATGCGCAAAGTCCGCCATGACTTAGAGAACGAAGGCAAGGGTGTGAGCCCAACTCCTCGCTGGCTCAGGGAAACACGCTAGGCTAGACGGGTTGATGTGCCCTTGGTTGAACGTTCAGCTGAGAGAAACACAGAGTTCATTCTTTTCAAAACATCAAAGGAAAATTAATGGCATGGTATACAGGAGGAGTTGAGGATGGAGACATAAAACACAGGCAACATAAATATCCACACACTGCATACAATGTGCATGAGGTTGTTTATCTACAGACAATGCTTTAACCCTGTGTGTTCTGACGCCCTCGTTCCAGCTCGGAGAGGAGCCCCCTGAGAGCCGAGTGGGCAACCCGGCAGGTGGTCACTTTACTCCCAGCAAAGGGCCTACCCTGGCATCTGTCCAGGGCTCAGCAAAGTCATTGGTTCCCATATTAGTTTCCTGTGGCTGCCATCACAAATCACCACAAAGCTTGTGGCCTAAAACAACTGAAATGTATTTTCTGAGAGTTCTGGAGGCCAGAAGTCTGAAATCAAGGTGTCGGCAGGCAGGGTTGGTTCCTTCTGGAGGTTCCAAGGGAAAGCCCACCCCATGCCTCTCTCCTGGCTCAGGTGTCTTCCGGCAGCCCTCAGTGGCCCTCAGCTTGTAGATGCATCACCCCAGTCTCTGCGTCTGTCAACGTGCAGCTGTCTTCCCTGTGTATTTCTTCACATGGTGTTTTCCCCTGAGTCTGTGTCCCCAATTGCCCTCTTTTTATAAGGACACCAGTCACTGGACTAGGAAACTTCCTAATCCAGTAAGACTTTCTCTTACCTTGCTTGCATTTGCAAAGGTTCTATTTCCAAATAAAGTCCCATTCAGAGGCACCAGGCCTAGGACTTGAACGTATCCTTTTGGAGAATCCAGTTCTACCCACCAGAGTCACTACTCTTCCAATGAAACTGTTGTTTCTGGGGCAGTGGGGTCCTTGGGCTATGGGAAGGACCCGCCCTGGCACCGTTCTGAATGGTCACAGCTGCCCACCAGGCAGGTGTCTGACATTGTAGAGGAATTTCTGCAATGCTGCTGTCCTGTTCCTTCTCCCCAAGTAGCCTGGGTCCTGCTCCTCAAGGCAGAGACTAGAGGGGATGGGAGTTGCAGGGCCTGTGCAGGACTCGGAGCTGGGAGCCTGGCACAGGACAAGCAGGCAGCCGCCCAGGAGCCCGGACCCTGGTCCCACCCTGGGGGCCGCCTTTGAAGCTGGCGGCAACTGTCACACCATGGGGACAGAGCAGAGTGGGGAGACCCAGGCGAAGTCTGCTCTCACCACCAACACCCTGTTCAAAGAGAATAGTTTGGGCAAAAAGCTTAGCAAATAATGAATGACCGGCAGAGCCTGGGCCAGCCCAACAGGAGACTTGCTTGCAAAGGCCCTGTCCTTCCACATTCTCCATACCCCCTGCCCGAGCCCTGCTGGGCTGGAGGCTGAGTCAGAGAGAGAAGCAGCCCCTTGTCTTTTTTTTTTTTTTTTTAATTTAACATTTCATATGTATCTTGCTGTCCTGAAGATGCTCAGTGCTGATACAGGTGGAGCACAAACAGGAGTTTTCAGCCAGCGTCTCATTGACTCATCTGTGCCTGCAAGAAAGTGCAGGCAGTCTCGGGAGGAGGAGCCAGGCTTTCTATGGGTAGAGATGACTCGAACACTCTAAAGGCTTCTCTCGCCAAGCTTTCAGAGGCTGTATCCCCTTTTGGTCCATAATCATAGCTAATGGGCTGGCCACAGAGGCATCAGGGGCATAAAATGGTCTAACACTACATTGACTATAAATAGCAAAGCCATAAGTGACATTACTTTGCAGATAAGAAACAATCACATCATTAAGCAAAGGTGTTTAGTGTATCAGTCACCCTAACTTTGATTTATTGCAAGGCATTTGTCTGTCACCAGCACAATGGAAGCTATAATGCAACTCAAGGGTTTAAAGAGAAAATTAAGATGAATATTGCTGCTAGCACTTGGGTTTGCACAGATGCAAAATGGGTGGGCTTGCCTCGCTGCCTGCAGGGCTGGCCTCAGCCCAGCTTCCAGGCCCAGAGGCTAAGGACTGCCTGCGGTGGTAGAGAAGCAAGCCCTGGGGGCTGGAGGCAGGGGCGCCCAGGGCAGAAGGCTGCGACAACCAGCTAGGAAGAACTCCCCACCACCCAGGTTTTTCCAAAGGGAATAATGCATTCCAAATGGCAAGGGCTTCCCCCTTTTATTTGAGACTGTACAGCAGAAATATGAGATGGAAACAATGACGAGTTATTCTGATAAACACGATGCTTTAAAAAGTACTCCTGTTAAACACAACTGCTCCTGTATTCAACTCAGTTTTAATCTAGTGGTTTGGGAAACCCATTGTAAGTCAGGCACTGAGCCAGACCCAAGAAGTGTAATGAGGGATAAGTCACAGTGTCTGTCCTCCAGGGACTCATGGCCCAATCGGATGAACTCACAGTGCATGGCAGGTGGCAGCTGCTGGGTGGTTGAACAAGTGGGTGAGGTAGAGGGAGGATGGTGTCATCGTAGAGGCGGGTGGCAAGGGTGGATCCCAAAGAAGACAAGCATTGCCCCTGGATGGGTAGATCTGAAAAGACAGGTTGAGGGAGAAGGGTTTTCATGGACTCCTGAAGGCTGGAGAGATTCTGGGCCAAAGGCAATGGGGGACAGAAAGTTTTGCAAGAAGACTCCATTGCTTGTCCAAAGATACGGTGCATCCGCATGGGGCCGCGGGGCTGCTGAGTTCTAATGGGGCCAGTTCACTGGCCATGCACAGAGCCTCTGAGGGAGAAAAGGCTGGAAAGACAGTCAGTCAGATGGTGTGAGGAAGGGTCTTGGGTGTGTAGGCAAGGACATTAGACTTATTTTGATGGACAATGGGGAACTAAAGGATGTGTACAGTCTGACGAGGAGTGTGGCCACACATGAGGTGGGAGGCAAGTGCTGGCTAAGGAAGATTAGCCATGAAAAGCAAGGAGAGGCTGGCTGGGGATGGGCTGCCTGGGATGGTGTGGGTGGTAGGAGGCGGTGGCACACAGAGCCAGCAGCTGGTTGCATGGAGATTGGAGCCCAACCCAGACCAGGTGTGGTGCAGCAGCTGCTGGTGGGGAAGTTTCACAGAGATTTGAGATCTGGGAGTGATCTTTGTAAGGACCTCCATGGAGAAAGAGTTGTTTTATTGAGATCGTTAAAAAGGAGACAATAGATTCATCTTCCTCTGGATGTGTGGTTGTTAAATGTCTCCTTGGAAATAAATGAAATGCTTTCTAGTTATGCAACTATTTCACCTACTTTAAAACAAGAATAAATCAATCATGAATAATCACGACCAATCAGTCAAATCATTGATAATTATTTTATCAATTAATCAATGATCATTAAGTCATTAAATCAATCAATCATGAATAAACCCTACTCTGTGCTTCACTGGGCTGGACCCTGTGGTGGGCAAGGAGCAGGCTGAGTCAGGACCCTCCTGCAAAAAGCTCCACACGCCCAGCTTCCAGCAGGGGACTTCCCACTCCAGCCCCCCGCCTCCTGCCCCCACGCGCTAGATGCCCCAGTAAGCTTGCAGATCCTTCAAGAAAGAAACTGCTCTCATCCTCCGGTGCAATCTCAGCACTTGTGACGTGTGCATAGGTGCAGGTTGAATTTAGACATGGTGATGCCACTCAGGAAAAGCAAAAGAAACACCGTACGTCCTCAGTGGCATTTCCTGAAGTTTGGATTGGATTTCCATGATTTCTAGGCTGCTACAAAGTCTTTTCTCTACTTGCTTCAAAAGTTTCGGAAAATCTGAGCAGCCTCTGCGGCTTGTTTTCAGTGAGCAGCTATTCAGAAGTGACTCAGCCAATGCATTTTGCTGCCATCCTTCAGGCCCAAATGGTTCCTTCAGGCCCAAATGGTTCCTTCAGCCAACATCAGTAAACAACCTTGCCCATGTCTGGGTGGGGGGGACCCTTTGCAAACTATGTCCAGGGTTTAAAAGATGTCATAGTGCCCTGAACTCATCCAACTGAGTTTACCTAGGAATTTAAGACATTCTATGTGCTGAGAGTGTGGGTGAGGCAGGCCCGCTTAAGGTCTGGAGCGGTGCTGTAGGGGCTGCAGAGGAGAGCAGGTGGGGCCTGGGGAGCAGGTCACCTGGCTGTGTCTACATCCCTCAGCCCAGGCTTCAGGCCCCACAGTTGGGGAGACGGTGGCTGATGCCGACCTGTAGCCTGAAGTGTCTCCTCTTCCTTGTCTGGGTCATTTGTTCAGGCTGTACACACTTCACCTGGAGCTGTATACGTTGACCACTTTCTAATTCAAGTCTTACTGAACTTTGCTAGTACATATCCCAAGAATATACTCATTTTTGACACCTTGAATGTCCATTTTTACTATAAGTCAAATGTATGGGTTTAAAGAAAGTCACGGGTAGATAAACTTCCAAGTCTAGGGACTTTTGGTGAGTGATAAGTGGGCTCTGTTTTCTTTCCATCATCCCACTTGTTCTTCCACTGAGGACACGGTGACAATGCCACTTCCGGTGCCTTGCTTGTGGGACACAAGCATCTCTGTGTTGGTTTTCTAGCACTGAACACCCAGTACCCTCCTGGGGTCTTCTCCCCTCCAGCATCTCAGGCGGGGGTTCCTCGAAGGGCCTCCTGGGCCTCCCTTTCCCTTTCTGTGCTGCCGGGAGCTGCCATCATGGGTGCTGGGCAAGCCCCGAAGGTGCGGAGCTAAGTGTGGGCTTCCTCTCCAGCTCCTGGACAAGCCCTTCCTGCTCGGATTGAAAACAGTGCTGCTTCCTTTGTGTAAATCAGGGGAACTAGGGTTGTTGTTATCTGAATCAGAACCGTTTTCTCAGATTCCCCTTTCTGTGAACTGGCTAGCTGAGAGACCCAAACTTTTCATGTTTCATCATCTTGAGGTCTAGGTAAACCGGGGGTGCCGGTGGGATGGAGGCACCCAGAAGATGATACCAATGGAATAAAAGTGATTAGCACTTGCTGAGTGCTCACTGAGCGTTTTTGCAGCGTTGCGTCAGGTGTGCTGTATCTACAGTCTCATTAATTCTCCTGAGGGCGCCAGGTAGTGCAAGTACCACGATTATCCCATTGTCCACAAATCCTAGCCAGGGATGCCACAGCGTCTCATAGCCACAGGCTCAGGAAGAGTCCCAGCTGGAATTCAAAGGCAGCTCTGGCTGACCCCAATGTCACGGAGAGTAGGGATGAATGAACCCACAAATACATTTTAGGAATGTCTAGGTGTGGTCATGTAGGCAACTTGCAGATAATGCAGATTTTTGGGCCCTACCTCCTGGGAGCTGATCCAGTGGGGCTGTCTGGGTGGATTGATGAAGCTGCCATTCTATCAGCAGTGCTGGGGACGCCAGTGCTGCCTGGGGCTCTGCGGTGCTGGGGCTTTTCTGTTCCTTCTTCTCTGACCTCAAGCTGTGACTGGCAGAGGCTAAGTGTGGTTTTGGACTTCTGGTCTCCCTGCAGCTTCTTCTCAGCCCTTCCTTGGGTTCTCCCTGGAGCCCGGCTTCTCCATGCAGAGCAGTGGTGTTCCAATCCTACTTATCTGCAAGGGGCAGCTGGGATGTAGTCTACAATCACTGCTGAAGCATCAGGATTGTTGGGCTGCGACACCCTGGGGACCCGCATCTTGAACTAATAAGACGTTACTGCCTCTCACTGGAAGGATTGAGGCTGTGTGTCCTCTGGTCCTCTGGGGCTGGGTGCTAGAAGGATCTGACTGCTGGCCATCATGAGGACAGGATGAGGCCAATGTTCTCTGCAGCGGCCACGTTCATCGGCTGCTGGAGATGACCTTGTGGAATCAACACTGGGGTGGGGCGGGAAGATGGATGAAGACGCCAACCTTCCTAAGAAGCCTCAGAGCACCCTTCCATCAGAGCATCCCCATCCTGGGTGGGAGCAGTTTTATTTTTTTCGTATTCTACATTTGCTGCTCAAGAACAATGGGTGTTACCTGTTGGGTTTGAGAAGGGGGTTGGGGGGAGCAAAAATTCTGGGAAACACACGGTTGGTGCGTGTCGCCTGGGCAGACTGCGTCCCTTTATCCCTCCCGTTGCTACTGTTTTTATGCTCCAAGGTATTTTGTGTCTAAGGGTATTTTGAGGATCAGCTGCATAAAAATGACCTGGGATGCTTGTGCTGGCTCCCAGGCCTGCTCATAGACATATTGGGAGGGAATTTCTGGGAGTGAGCCTGCCTATTTGCATTCTTTTTGTTTTACTTTGTTTTGTTTTTGAGACACAGTCTCGCTCTGTCACCCAGGCTGGAGTGCAGTGGCGCGATCTCAGCTCACTGTAACCTCCACCTCCCGGGTTCAAGCGATTCTCCTGCCTCAGCCTCCCAAGTAGCTGGGACTACAGGCATGTGCCATCATGCCTGACAAAGTTTTTGTATTTTTAGTAGAGACGGGTTTTTACTGTTTTGGCTAGGATAGTTTCAATCTCCTGACCTCGTGATCCACCTGCCTCAGCCTCTCAAAGTGCAGGGATTACAGGCATGAGCCATTGTACCAGGCCACCTATTTGCACTCTAATGAGCTCCCTAGATGAGGCTGATGCTGAACACATTTGGCTGTAAGACATGGAATACCTGACCAGTGACAGCTGGCCCTAAACAGAGGTTTTGTTTGCCCGTAGAATGCGCGGGGAGGCAAGGCCTGTGTTAGTCCCCCTGCCACCAATGCCATCATGGCCAGGTCTGTTTTATCTTTTCAGTACTGCAGTCTTGGTGTGCTGGCTTTTGTCCTGAAGCTTGTCGCCTCGTGATTGCAAGATGGTTGCCACAGCTCCAGACAGAGTCCAGGTTTAAGGCGGAAAGATGAGGAAGAGGAAAAAGAAGTGTGCTAACAACACATGTCCCCTTTAATCAGGGAAGCTGTCCCAGGAACAGTCGGCTCCATACTTCACAGCCCACTTTCGTCTAAATCTTGTTGCCTGGAATTAGGTTTCCTGGCCACTTTTAATCACAGAGGAGACTGGAAAAATGGGGAAGAATATTGAGATGATTGGTTTGGGCCAATTATGATTCATCACCTGGAACTGAAGACAAAAGCTGGAATATGTTAGGAAGTAAGAGGGGGGATTGGCAACCCACAGTTTCTGCACACAGATGCCCACTAAAATTACAAGGTCACCTTCCTGACACACTGCAACAAAAGGCAGGGAAGCCATTTCCAGACCTTGAGGGTTGTCCAGGCACAGGGTTCCCCCTTCCCTGCAATCTCTGTTCTCACCCTGTGTGATGGTGAATATTGTGAGTCGACTTGATTGGACTGAAGGATGCAAAGTATTGTTCCTGGGTGTGTCTGTGAGGGTGTTGCCAGAGGAGATGAACCTTTGCGTCAGTGGAGTGGGATAGGCGGACCCACCCTGGTTGGGCACCATCTAATCAGCTGCCAGTGTGGTCAAAATAAAAGCAAGCAGAAGAACATGGAAAAACTAGATGGGCCTAGCCTCCCAGCCTACGTATTTCTCCCGTGCTGGATGCTTTCTGCCTCGAAGATCGGACTCCAGATTCTTCAGCTCTGGGACTAGGACTGGCTTCCTTGCCCCTCAGCTTGCAGATGGCCTGTTGTGGGACCTCCACCTTGTGATCATGTGAGTCAATGCTCCTTAATAAACTCCCCTTTATATATACATCTATCCTGTTAGTTCAGTCCCTCTAGAGAACCCTGACACCTTAACCAACAACTTTCAATCAACAGCTGAAAAGAAAACCAGCATCAGAACTTTAGTGATTATGAACCCTTTCTTTGGGGAAACATAAAGGCAGAATGGAGAGTTAAAGGGCCCAGTGTCTTCAGTACTAAATGAAAGCGTGGGAGGAGGCTGGTCACAGTGGGGTACACAGGCACGCTGGCCAGTCAGGCTCCCTAACAGTGTCCTCACCAGTTTGGAGGGGAATGTTCACGGTGCCAGCATGACCCTCCTGGCAGGTGAGGGAGCGAGCAGGAAGCAGCAGCAACAAACGGAAAGGAACCCGGAGGAGGCACAGAAGGATGTGTTTTCTTTGCGTTACAGAGTAATGTGCAGTACCAAGTTTTCCACAAAGACTTCTCCTAGGAGGGCTTTCTGGGAAAACTTTAATGTGAATGGAATGTCAATTTCCTGAACTTCTGTATAGAAACAGGTGACAAGAAACATCAGTGGGTGGTGTTTGCTATCACCAGTGATTCAAATTACTGTGTGGCTTCCGTCACCCCCTTCTCTCGTAACCCTACAAGCTCCACTTCATATCCAGTGAAACTTACATTTATTTGTAATCTCACTGCTTACACTCCACTGAACAATAAAAGTACAATAAACTTAATAAAAAGCCCAAGTGATTGGAAATTGCTCTGGGAATGGCAGTCCAGTATGAAAGCTATAAATTTACTTGTGTGCTCATGACAATGTCAGCTAATTTTTATGAAAAGCCCATCACAGAACATGGCACCAAAACGCTGTGATCATTCTCGTGTCAGCCATCAGACTTCCCCTGATAACAAAATAGAAAATGCATCATAAAATGATGTTTCAAGTCACAAATTCATCTTGAAATGCTCACTCTATCCAGGAACATTTCTTTTCTGACCCTGTCTTGCACCTGAACTTTGAATTAATCATTCCTTTCCTATATCGTTACACAATACCCACTGGTACCGCTGCGTGGGGAGAAGCTAGAGGACAACCACCAGATATATCCTCCCACTTGAGGGGCTTGATTGGGCCACATTAGCGAGTCGAAGGTAGACATAATTAGCCCATGGAACAACAGCAGTCATCAAGGAGCCTAAGAACTTAATCTGAGCACCATTACCTTCGACAATACACTTTTAAATAAACCACTGGGGGCCCATTTCTCACTGCCTGCAACCCAGCGGGAATACACCGTTGCTCGGTGGTCCCATGGGATTATCAAGGGTGAGAAATTGGGCTTCCTTTCCATGTTCAAAAACATTGTTTTTGCCTAATCACTTAGGATGGTTTCTAACTTGCTCTTCGAATCCCCAATATTTCTCATGTTCTAGAAAACCAAGTTGGTTAAAAAAACAAACAAACTTTGGCCAGGTGATTGAAAGGAAAAATAGCCATCTTGAAGAAAAATGCTCTGAGTAAATGAGCGAGAGATCAGCAATGGTAATTTATCCCCCGGCCGTGGTGAGTTTGTAAACTTTATGGCTGTGAGCTGAGGAGTGGAGCCCATCTGTCCTGGCTTCGTGTGATTATAATCATCAATAGATAACACGGGAACATTTATGGTCACCCAGGGAGCAAGGGAAGGGCAGGCGGGAGAGGAGGGAGCTTCGAGCGAACCCAAAGATGCTCTCTCTGTTTGTGGCTTCCCATCTGACCTGCCGACGCTTCGCAATCTTCTTGGCGTCCGCCCCTGGGTCTAGCACCAAGCCAGGGTTTGTGGACATCTCTGGAGTCGCCTGTGGCCAAAAGTGCAGGAGGGCAGGCTCTCAGGGTCTCCTGTAAGCCCCTGGTGGGCCGTGGCCCAACCTGAGGGCTCTGGGGGCCGGTGGCTCCAGGGGATGGGAGTGCAGGTGGAGTGGGGAAAGACTTCAGGGGTCCTGGGGCCCAGTGCTCCTCTTCATCTGGGAGACCGCGGTGGTGCAGGTTCTGTAGACAGCTGCTGGGGCCCAGCCCCAGGGGGACTGCAGGACTGGCTGGCTCTGAATTGACTTCTCGTCCTCCTTTGGGAAAAAGGCTGTGTGTCTGGAGCCAACCAGATTCACAACTCCCCAGTCTACAATGTTGCAGGCAGGGCTCTAGATGGTGAACCAGACTGTCTGGGGTCTGCTGGAAAGTTGCCTGGGTTGGGGCAGGGAGCCTTCAGGTTTCCCCGGGAATCTGGATCTACCGGGGCTGGCCTTGGTTCTGTCGAGTGTGGGGGATGCTGGAGGCAATGGCTGCCAGACCGCAAGCGGCCTGTGTGTTGGCTTATGCCTTTGGTGCAGCCCATGCTGTGCCATGAGCTGCTTTGAGGCCACCCCCACCCGCCATCCTGAGGGTACTTCTGTCCTAAGGGTGCTCCCCCTCTGGCCCTGCCCCAGCACTAAACTCCTGCTTACTCTTCACAGCTGAACTAAAGTGTGCTTCCTCTAGAAAGCTGCCCTGAATCCTTCCAGTAAAATAGATCTGTCTACTGTGTCTGCACAGCCTGGACCGCATCAGATGACAGTTACCTGAATCCTCTCCTGCCTCCCATCTAGACCGTGGGCAACCTGGACCAAGTGCCCGCACCTGAGTGTCATTGCTGCTGTTTCCAGCCCCGTGCCTGCCACAGTGCTGTCCTCAGGATACATTTGTCATGGGATATTGAAATGCAACTTGCCATGATGGCATGTTTTAAAAAATAAGCTTTAAAACATGGGGATCTTTATTTCTTCTGCAAAATAGCATGCAGCTTACAATTTGAATCAGGAACGTATCGTGCACAATCAGCTAAGATCCTTGGTGTTTATTTTTCCCGAATAACATCACACAAATAAAATTAAAGCCACTTTAATAAAGACTGAAAGTTAATACTAAATGAATCAAGTCCTAGTGCTTAGCAATATAGCAATTTTTTTCCCATTTAGAGAGTGTTTAATACTTAAGGGTTGGTGCCTCAGTATGATTAATTACCAGGATATGCAGCAGACTAGAGTCTTAGGAAGGTCCATTTATTGCAAGTTAGGCTGTAAGAGGATTCTCCCTGTAACATCACCAACTGCTGTGTTTTCTAATTCCTGTTGGAAGTATGGCTTACCTTTCCTTGCTGAATCTAACTCAATCGAGGGAGGAAATGCGGCGTCCGTTGTCTTCTCCAAAGCCATTGACTTAACAAGCTTTGCATTATTTCGTCAGTGCAATATCACATTATTATCACAAACTAGATGCATCGTGTATTGCTTTGTTTTGTCTTCTAGGCTTCGGAATTTTGCTCGTCTTAATTTTAACCCAGTAAAATCCACTTTGGTCTTTTGTGTATAAAAATAGACATTTAGCTGTAATCATTATAAAGGGAACATATAGAGAGATGAATAACCGATTTATAATCCATTCTTATGTAATTAAGAGACAGCTTTTGATTTCAATGAAATGACAATTGCATAATAGATTTTGAAAGCAAGATAAATATGAAATGAAGAGGAAGCGACATTTATGAAGTGCACAGGGAGAAAAGCAGTGAGATTTATTTTTCAAGTGATAAAACATCATCCAATCACGATAGTCACTTTTATGGTTACGATTTGCCAAATGATCTCAAATCTTGTTAATTAAAAAAAGGCGGGAGGGTGACATGGCTAAAAACAGAAGAGAAGCCTTTTGTGCTTTGAAATGGAAAGATGCCTGCTGATTTTCTCAGGGCCAACCCACCTAGAGGAAAGGACTTGCTCAGAAGTATTTAACCAGTGAGTATTTCTCATTGATTGATTGTACTTGTATATACCTCTAGTTATGAAAGCTTGATTTATAATAGACGATCAAAATATTTGAATTTCCCTTTTGTTAGAGTTTCTTGTTCTAAGTACTCAATTTCTAGAAACTGAAAAAGAAAATGAACTGGTATAAAGTAATACGATTTTTTTTCAGGACCAGTATAGTTAAGGGAGCCACTCTGCTTCTTACTCAACCCTCGGCTCGAGTTGTTAAAATTAAGGGTTTTTATCTTGCCCACAATAAGTATACGGGGAGGATGAGAATGGAGACATCTATTTTGGCTCCAAGCCAGCCCAAATTGGCCAAGAGACAAGTTTCCTATAATTTGAAGATCTACAGTAAAAAATGAACCTATTGTTTTGCCAGCCTTTATTTAGCTGTTTGCAATAAAAAAAGTTTCTATATTGCTTTAAAGAAAGCCCTTCTTATAACTTTCAATTCCACAAGACAGAAAAGTTAGTCATGGCGAATGAATGTACAAGGTTTCTATATGAGATTTCTGCTTTGGTAGTTCCAATATCCCATAGCTGTGTTGATAAAAATAGGATTGCTCATCTCCTAGAATCTAATGCCCACCTTTTAAAAATAAAAAATATACCAGAACTCACTGTGATAACACTACATAAAAACGTAAGAGATGTCTTGCACCTGGTTCCATTGTAGGAATTGTCCTCTGCCTTTGTAGGGTTGATGAGAATTAATCTCTGAGTTGAGTAAAAATCAAGGCATAACAAGCAAAATGAAATACAACCTTATTTTAATGTAGGATACGTTATGTATGCATTGGTAGGTCAATGCTTAGACGTATTTGTCTTTCGACTTACAGATATCAATGGAGATCTTGGGACACACCTAACAGGTGTGGTGACAAAGACTGCTAGCTGTCCTCCGGTACCCTTTGCCGACTCCTTTCCCAGTGATGATATTTTTAGGAGTGCTTGAGTGCCTAGAAAGAAGGTTACATCTCCCTCTGCCTTGGCAACTTGTCAAGGTCATGTCATTAAGTTCCAACCAATGGGATGTGAATGATTTCCTGCCGTAACTGTAAGAGAGAGGTTTGGTTCTCCCTACTAGTTACCACATGTGCATGGTGAGATGGCATCTTGGACTGGTGAGGAGGTCAGACCTCAGGGTGGATGAGTGATCGCTGCCACCTATGTAGCACTTCCTGTGTGCCAGGCACTGTTTGGGGTGCTTTATACCTGAGATCTCACAACTTTATAACGTTGGCACTACTACTACATCCACGTTACAGATGAGGAAACTGAGGCACAGAGAAATGGCACAAAGACTACATGGCAGAGTAGAGACTTTCACCCAGGCAGCCTGGCTTCAGAGCCTATGCTTTCAACTGCCACACAATACGGCCTCTAGAGATGGAAGGGACCAGAGAGAAGGGCCTGGGTCCCTATGCCACGAGACCGCCACATTCACCCTGCCCCACCTCACCAGGACTGTTAATTTCTCTCTTAAAGCAGCCAAACCCTTAGCCTAACAAATGAAGGGACAATGGCCAGAGTGCGCAATTCAGTCAGGCAAATGTGGTCTAAATGTTGACTTGAAATGACCAGGCAAGAAACCTACAGCTAAGAACAAGTCAAGCCACAGCCAAGACCTGAACCCTAACCTAGAAGCAGTAACGCCCCAGGAAACACATTTACTCTTGCTCCGTTCAGCCCTTGAAAGCCAGGGTCTCATTAAAAGGACACCTTGCTCCCCTTGAGAAAAAAGGTTGCCTGGCAAATCATTTTTCCACAATTTATTTTTTATCCTTTAACCTAATATGAGTTCTACCTCTACTTCATAGAAGAAGAGCCCCTCATCTGGTGAAGGTAGTGTACAGGTCACTTCTTTGGGGGCAGGTAAGGTAGATTAAAGCAATACTCAGGGTTCACATGACCATGACTGCTAATAAGGTGCAGAACCATTTACTTTCATTACATTTATTTGATTGAAAACCTTTTTTTCCCTGTAGTTAGTAATCGCTTCATTCTTTAATTTGCTTAATATTCTATTTGCTTTCTACTCCAAATATTTTCCTGGGGTCTAAAACTTCTCTTAGCACAGTCACACAGCAGGTGATCAGTCATCGCCATCTGTTAGTGGCGGGCATCCTTCTCAGAGTCCTCTCCTCCCTTGCTTCACTTTCCTAGTAACGTTCTAGGAAAGGGCCCGTGTGAGATAAGCTTTTGAGGCCTCGCATGCCTGAAACGTTGATTCTGCACTCGCACCTGACTGACAGCGCCTCATACTTCGTTGGGTGTAGAAGTCCAGGTGGTAAATGATCTTGCTTTAGAATTTCAAGGCCCTGCCCCGTGGTCACCTAGCTTCCCGTGTTCCTGGGGGGAACCCTCGTTCTCTTTTTTTTTGTTTGGTATGTGACTTACATCCTCCTCAACATTGCAGAAAACATGTAGAATCTCCCCTTTATTCTTGGTGTCCTAAAATCTTAGAATAATGTGCTTCAGTGTGGAACTATTTATATTCATTGGACTGTAAATTTGGTGGGCTTCAATCTAGTGACCCATGGCCTTTAGTTCCAAGGACATTTTTAAAAAACAGTATTTCTTCGTTATTTCCTAGTCGTTTGCTTCGCTTTCTCTTCACAACACTCCTGCCCTTCACACGACGGTCCTCCTTGGTCGGTCCTCTCAAGCTTCTTAGCTTTTCCCTCCTATTTTTCATCTCTTCCACATTTTGTCCTACTTTCTCGGAGATCTCAATTTTATCTTCTAAATCTCCTATTGCATTAAAAACCATTTTTTTTACTATGTTTTTAATTTACAAAAACTCTTTTGTTTCTGAATACTCCTTTTTTTTAAAAAAAAGTCTGACATCCTTGTTTCATGAATGCAAAAGCCTCTCATCTCTGAGAATATTAATTGCTTATTTATTTGACATTTTCTTCCGTTCACTTCTTTGTGTCTGTTTCCTAAAAGTTCTTTGTCTCACCCTGTTCATTTATTTTGATCTCAGTCTTTCAGATTAGTGGCCTTTCTCAAGTATATGGAGACTGTTAGCTGTCGGGTGCAAGGCACTACAAAATTCACTGGAAATGCTGTCTGCGAAAGGGCGTCCTGACTGGTGGCCTTGCCATCCAGGATTCAGGTAATAGTGATGCTATATGGGGGGGGGTAATTTAGCTCAGAGAGTCTCTTCGGGGTGGGCCAGTTTCTTCAGAGGAAAATTCCCCAAATGCTTATCTGTAGGCTGGAAGTTCTCAGAGCTGAGAGGAGAAGCAAACTAGGAATCTCAGCATCAGTACAACGACTCTCAATTTCCTGCTTTCAATATGGCAGCTCACTTTGACCCTCCAGTGTCCTGGTGTCCCCAAGTCTAGGCAGTCTCAGGTTCAACCTCCTCGAGAACAATCTTCCGTCTGTCTTCTGCCCAGGTTGGGCTGGGGGACAGTTGCTGGGCAGCCTGGTTGTGGGAGGAGGATTTGGAGTCTAAGGGCCCTTTATTATTTACTATTATTATTTTATCATTTTAAGGGCTCTTTATAAAGCTTTCCATTTGCTTCTGATTTTCCAATCATTATCTGTACTGACGCCTGCAGAGGTAAGACTTTCTGGAGTTTTGTAGCATGAGTTGACTTGGTTATTATTGGGAAAGTAGGTTTCAGCTGTTCGGACTACTCAGTGTGCACGCTCGTCTGTCTGCTTTTCATCATCCAAAAGTTGGTGTCTTTTCTCGTTGACTGTCATCCCCATCCTGTTTGCTTTGTCCTTAGAGTTCGTGACTTTTTCCAATTCCATTACTGCCATTTTAGTGGCAGTTCAGAAAGAAATGGAGATAAACAAGTGTGTTTCATCTGCCATAGTTAACTGGAAGTCCAGTTTTTACTCTTTAGATTTCCTTTAAAAGTTATTATTTTTACTGCTGAGAAATGATGAAGACAAAACAAATTATTTTAGAAATAAGTAAATTATTTCTGCAAGGCAGAGAGGATACCATGAGGTTCAATTCTAATTTTGTCTTTTTTCTTTTTCACTGTAGTTAATGGGAATGAAGTTCCAGTGACCAAGAGACCGCCCTACTCCAGCACTGCTCATCCTAGACAGAGATTTCTATTGATTTACCAGTGTCTTCTTTGGTATTTCCACCTGCCCTTATTTGGCTTCATCTTCTTTTGACCAGAGTAACCCTTGATCAAGACCGAATCTCAAAAGAATAGGTGTATTTACTCACAACTCTGACTTAAGCTGTTTTATTTGATATTTTCTTTTCAGGACTGGTTTGGGCCAAACGCTGTCACAGACTTAGGGAATTCTTTATTCAGGAGTTTCCAAGGCTTGAAGAACTTGTAGCATGTACAGTCACTTTCCAGAAACGTTTGAGGCTGTTCCTTTTATTCAGGTCATCAGCCAGAGACAAAGGAACATGGTTCGTACGTGTTGTCATGTCTGCTTGGTGGGTAAGCCAGTCCCTCCCTGGGGTCAGATGGCCTTCAGCAGCCTGCTCTTACAGCTGCCTTTAAACAACAGGGAACAAGGCACCTTCACTTAGAAAATACAAGACTTTCCTTGAATAACTTCATTTTCCTAGATCCGCGCTCTCAGGCTCACTTTATTCCAGCATCTGTTTTATGCCAGGAAAGAGCCCCATATCCTTCCACAAAGATGTGACCACAGAGCTGAGAACTAGGGTCCCTCCAGGTAGGAGCCAAGTATTAGGTGCTTCAGAAATTGAATTCTTCATTTGGATAACCTGGTAGTAAGCCAATCTGTCTTTTGGAAAGTGGGTCAAGCCTCATTCTGACTCCTTCTCACCCGGGAAGAAGTATTTCTCTACAGACAGCGTGGTCTACTCACTGGACAGACAAGGACACCCTCTTCTCCAGGAGTCCCTGCTCCCTCTGTGCCGGATGCGCAGTCCCACAGTCAATAGTGGCTGGCCCTCTGCAGCAGTGAGGAGGCGCAGCGCGCTCAGAGCAGCTGCAAAGAGGGAACACGGGAGGGAAGCCATCATTCTTCATGTTCTTTATCATTCCAGAGTGTTATAAATAACTTCCTTATCACCCTCGACACGTGGAAAGGCACACAGAATGGACTTCCACACAACATTTATACACAACAAAGTTAATGTTAGACATGACCGACTTCCTTTCACCATAGAAATGTCAGAAAGCAGGAAGCTGGATATACGCGTGTGACTTACGTCCTTTGTGGAGCTCTCCTTTGGCTTGTCCAGTGCTCCAAATTTCTTGGCTTACTCTATCATTTAAGATCTACAATGAAAAAGACTGGATCTCCTATCCCAAGGACGCTGGGTAATTCATCGTTCCACCTCATCTGTTTTTTTTTTAAGACCTTGCTTTACTCTGTCACCTAAGCCACTGTGACACAATTTCAGGTCACTGCAACCTCCGTCTCCTGGGTTCAAGCAGTTCTCCTGTCTCAGCCTCCCGAGTAGCTGGGATTACAGGCATGTACCCCCACACCCAGCTATTTTTTGTATTTTTAGTAGACACGGGGTTTTGCTATGTTAGCCTGGCTGGTCTTGAACTCCTGGCCTCAAATGGTCCACCTGCCTCAGTCTCCAAAAGTGCTGGGATTACAGGCATGAGCCACCGCGCCCGGCCACTTCACCTCATCTTGAAGAATTCTTGAGTGTCTGCGTCACTGTAGGTCACCTCTTACCTCTTACACGGACTGCACTCCCCCTGAGTTCTTAAGTTCACCCCTTCTTACCACCCTCACCCCCTGCAGGATAACTTGCCCGTCCGTCATTTCCCTAGAGTTCTAGCCCAAGGCTGTGTGTAACCAGCATTAGTGAAGGTTTGCAGGAAACAGAGAGATTCTAAGTCACTGTAGTACAGGATGCAATTGCATACGGGCTCCTGGCCTCATCATTCTAAAGATCCATCTGACATGCCCATCATGGAAACGTGTGGCTCTCTGGGCCTCCCCATAGGCACTGTTTGCCACTGTGTTTTGGCCTTTTCTGCCTGGCCACAGCCTCACTGTGTGACCCCCTTCTTTCTTTATGCCCCTTCTTCCACCCCAGGTGTGGCCATTCCCCAGCTGCTGCCAATTGGGTTGGCAGAAGGGATAAGCTCTTCCTGTTTTCCTTTCTCTTTACTGACCACATCCAGCAGCCTCATCTCTCTCAACCAAGAGGCCTGGCAAGTTGTGTCCTTCCCTAGAAATCAGGCGTTGAGGCAGGTGGGGTTTGCTTTAAAAAGAAACTGTATTTTCTTTTCAGCTCCTTTATTTAATACAAGGAGAAAATGTTTCTGGAATTGTCAGTGATAGCTTCTCCCAGAGCATCTAGGTTCTCCAGCAATGGCTTTTCCTTTTGCAGAACACGTTACAATCCCATTCTGTGCACGTGCCGGAGAGCATCAAAGCCCATTTTGACCCTGCCGTCGCCCTGACAGTTTAGCACATCTGGACTGGAGTGGCTGCTGTGGGCTCTGGGAGAAGCTGTAGGATGATGAGGCTTTAATGAAAGCAGCTTTGTTTTTCCCTTTTTAAGGAAAGAGTGTGATGTTGCTTCTATCGATTGGGCAACTGGCAGCCAGTGTTAGGAGATGACCTTGAAAACATGTGCTAAGAGGCAAGTGCGCTGACAGGCAGAGGCGGCTCCGACAGGCCGGCTACGCGCTGGGAGCCGCTTCTCTCTGCTGGCGCTTCGGGACCACGACGCTTTCCAGGAGCCCTGGGACTGTAGGAGGGACCTCATGATTCCCGTTTGTGCACAGCCATTCTCCCTTGCCAGAGAGCTTCCCGGGCCGGCCACATGGTTAGCTCTTGCACTCCTTTCTAGCTGCTCCTGCAACCCAGCGCTTCCAAGGAGCTTCCTCCCTGCAGAGCTGGGGCCAGCCCAGCGTCATTTCATCTATGCAACGGCCCTACCAGATGGGCGCCATTAGGATAACACCCATTTTTACAGATGAGAAAACAGGCAGGATAGGTGACGTGTTGAAGGCCACACAAATAGTAAACGACAGGCCTGGGAACTGAAGAAGGCTCCAGGTATGTAGTGCTGCTTTCAAGCCCCTGTCCACGTGGGAGATTCTCGTTTGCTGCCCGTCATAACAAATTCATGACGGACCATGAGGGTTCATCAGACTCCACTGTGCGTCTGTTTCTATTCAAGCCTGGCTATGCTTACGGTTTGGATTTTGGATATGCTTGACTTTGGAAGGACAAATATTAAGAGAAAGAATGCTTCTCCTGGGAAAATAATGACACGGCAGAAAATCTAACCCAACCCCGTGTAACACAGGTAGCCTCATTATTCTCCTAAAACATTCTGGCTTTTTCCTCGGCGTTGCACTTATCTCAGTGTATTTACGGTATGTATTTGCTTTTCCATTTTTTTCTCTATTCCCCACTAGATCGCAGTCCCCTTGAGGACAGGGAACAGGTCTATTTTTTTCCCCCACTGGTGGTGGTGGCATATGAATGACATAGTATAATTCTGGTTGAATAAATAAGCAAATTAGTTTAAAAGACATTACAATTTACGTATTTATATTTAAAGATACATTTTCCTAATCTAAGACCCTGCCTTTCACAATGTTTAGGCCCAAAATGTGCCTTGGCTTCTATTGAACCCGATCAATGCCCATCGAGATGGTCCTGTCCAGGATGCTCTGGTCTTGTTGCTTAAAAGCATGTGAAGCACAAAATACAGAGAGTTACTGAATTTGATCATTTAAAAAAATTTGTATCTAGCTCTTTATTACTAAATAGCTTTTACTAATTTTTAATTTTTATTGATGAGGCTTCCCTTAGGTTTAATTATAGGATGTAATTTTTATTTCAATGAACTTTGAAACGAAAACATATCTATATTAGCTATCAGTTAAGCATTAAATCTTTCTCCCCATCCAGAGTTTCTAAGCAGAGCATAGCTGTATAAACTTGCTCAATGAAGCAGAAGAAAGGTGCTCTTTGATGAGCAATTAAAAACTCACAAAAAGAAATAAAACTTTTTAGCATCAAGGGACTTTGAAGAACCAATTTCTGTTTACAACAGAAATGATGAGGTCAAATGTCATATTATATAGGCTGTGGCCACTTGTGACTCTAACCTGAGATAGCATATTCTTCCCAGAAACAATGCCTCAGTGTATTAGTTGGACTTATTCATGGCAAGTGACAGAAACTCAACTGAAGTCCAAAGAAATTAGTTGGTTCATGGCATTGAAAATCCTAGCTCTGCACAGCTGGATCCAGGGGTCAAAGAATATTCTAGGTCTTCTCTGTCTTTTTCTCCCTTAAGTTGCTTCCTGGCTTGGCCTCATTCTGCATAAGGCTTCTTCCACATGGCTTGCCAGGTACCATGGCAGCTCCAGACTCCCATGGGTGGCCCTTAGGGCTTCGATGCCAGAGGAAAAGAGAGAAAAGAGAGGAACGGTGGCAGCATCTGTGTGTCAGCTCTCTGGGAAGCCTTTCATTGACCCCATTGGGGAAAGAGGTCTACACCTGAACCAGTCACTGGGCTGGGGTGGACAGACCTGTGTCTCATGCCTACTCCCATAGTGGGGATGAGGACATGCTTGTGGATGAGGCCAGTGGGAAAATACAGGAAAAACTCAGGTGAAGGTGCACAGATGCAGAGCAGGCAAAATAAACCATTGCCCACTTCACACAGCTTAGCAGAACAAACAAGAAAAAGGGAGGAGGCACACTAGATACAGGGCCCGTGACATAGAAAGGGCTCTGGCATTCCTTTCGATTGTAAAGTAGAAGAAATGAAAGAATACCTACAACATGCTTGTATTTTAAAGTATCTGGTAAGATTTTATGGCTTATTTCAAATATTATTTAAATAACTTGGATATAAATTAATTCTGTTCTCTAAACTACTGAAAACAATGATTTATTTTCTTATTATATGCTCCTAAAATATTCAGTAAATATTATATTCTAATTCATTGCCCTGTTTTTAGTTATTTAAGAGTTCTATCATTCATATCAATTTATTAAAACCTAGCCATGATTCTAGTGTTTTCTTTGACTCTTAATTTTGCTCTTCACAAGTTTTTATTTGCTTATTCAATGAATCAATATTTATTGAGTCGTAACTTTTATCAGGTGTTATTGTATTATAATCTGAAGGAATTCAACAATAAAATGTACAGAGAGACAAACTTGTAATCTAACCATATGATCAATAATCAAACCACTTATAGGGCAATGATTAGTCAGAAAATGGCCAATATGGCTTTATTAACATCAGGAAAGAGAGAACACAGCCTACAAGCTTTCTGCAAAATGACCCAGCAGAAAATTCAGATTCAGATTCAGAGAAAAACATCAACCTCATTCCAGCTGCCTTTGGGTTAGCCAAGCTTATGCATGATCCTAAAAGAGTTGCATCGCATAGGAGGCTGAGTAAGAGGCAGGTTGTGTGGCACAGTAAAATATTTTGTTCCCTGATTGTCAGTAATTAGTAGAATAACGTAATAACAAAAAACTTGATTGGGGGAAAGGTGTAGATTATAAGAATAAATAACATTGTATTTGTAGACTCACACGAATGGCCCGTGATCCCAGTTCTAGCACTAGCAACCTATGAAGAAATTGGCCAGGAAGTGTCCTTGTATAGCCTCAATGGGGTGTCTGGGAAGAGATCCCAGGGAGCAGAGAGTGGGGCACGGGAAATGAGAGAGAGAAAGGGACCTACAGGGAAGCATGCATGATGGCGCTGGCCACTCCTGTGGCCACCGGGGCAGGATACAGCCAGAGCCTTCTGGGTGTCTCATGAACAGTGTCTCAGAACAGTCTTTTGGGACAAAGGAGGAAGCTTTTTCTACATCTGGCTCCCACTGGCCAAAGGTGGCCTGACAGTGTGACCTCCCCACTCTCTTGGGGGGTGCACCATGTAGGTTGGCTTGGGCAGCCTGGGGCAGGAAGCCAGAGGTGCTCAGTGCAGACCAGTGGAGTGCTGCCACCAAAGCCTGAATGCCTCTGGAGGAGGAAACATGTAGGGGACACAGAGCGGCCTGGTTCAGGAGGAGGTGGGAATGGACAGGTGCAAGGTACGACCCCGGGCCTGCTGGCAGGTGACCACACGGGGTGGGGCCAGAACCCAGTTCCCCGCTCTGTCTGGTGGCCTTGCTTCCCAACACGCAGCCAGGCTCTGCTGACAAGGCAATAACTGCCATAAAATCACAGGATCTGCCTGTTTGGATGCTGCACATGCCAAAAGACCTCTTCATGCCGATTAATTTCACACTGGCTATATTCTCCTGAGTGATATGTGCATGGAAGAAATTAACATAGCAAGTACAAACATTAGCAAATAACCAGTGCAGAAGAGATCTCACTCTAACAAAAGGTCTAGGCAAAGAGCAGGCATTCTGTTTTCTAACAAAACCAGGAAAACCATTGTTGGTAGCTGTTGCAGTGGGTAAAACTTTGTACAATCTTCAGAAGTGTAAGGGGCTTGCAAAAGAACGAAAGTAAATGCAGTTATTGAAAAACATCTGAGCAAAGTGCTGGTCTCAGAAATCAGGGTGAGCTCTCTTCTAGCAGTTCGATTGCACTTAGCTAGCAGGCCTTCTTGCAGACAGGGAGTCGGAGCTTAGACGAGGCTGAGAGGAGTGAGGTACTCCCTCAGCGCACAAACTGAAGGGCTCCAAAAAACTCAGCAATCAAGACTTACAACACTTTAATATCATATTAAATAATAAAAATTAATTCAAAAAATTCACTATGCATGAAATATCAATTATTTTTTCCTAAAGGGGTGGTATCATTGATGCTTCCTGAAGACCCGGTAGAGTTTGACACAACACACTAATTAAGTTGCATTCGTTTCGATTTTTAAAAACATCATGTATTGATAATTATTGAGTTTCTTGGCATTCTCTAACATTTTGTGTTCAAGGTGAGAGCCTCCCTCTTCTCACTCTAGAACCCACCTGGCTGGGAGTATTACCAGGAAATTTCTAGACCAGTAGTGGATACTCTGTCGGTTGGGACTTGCTATCCTAGGATTTTTCTCAGATGAATCTTGGGCATTCATATTTGTTGTTTCATTTTCCACACATTCTACATATTATAGCAACTCTGATTTTCAAAATTCCATCCAGTGTAGCCTCTCAACTAAAAAAGGTTTTGTGATTCTGTTGCAAGAGACAGAGGTCCCAGGTAGCACAGCTGACCCTGGGGTGGCAAGTAGTGCACTGTCCGTCACCTGCAAGGCCGCCTGGTCTCCATCAGGAGATGGTGGGGAGGTGGCCCTGGACTTTGCGGGTGCCCTCAGGCATCCCATGAACTGGGAGGCGGCCTTCTGTGGGCTCTGGGCACAAGCCCAGCAGGCAGGCCACGGTAAGGGCAGTTAATGGTTAAAATTATCTCTGCGATGGAGGGACGATGCCGAAGGAGTGACGTCAAGGGGAAGCCGGCTGAAGCGTGAGCATGATTGAAAAATGAGGATTCCCCGCGTGAGGGATGGGCGCTTAGCAAAGGGCAGCCTGGCTCTCACCCAGCACGCCTCCTGCATGAGGAATGGGCCATCTTTCACCTTCCTGCCTGGGAGGACGCAGCCGGCGCACGGGCCTGGCTCCCGGGCTCACCCCGGCAATGAATTTGCTGCTTCTTAATGTAAAACCGGCCTTTTCTGGTCATTGTGCCATTTTATTTACGGCCTGTCTTTGCGGGGCTCTTGATCAATAGATTTAGTCCCGCAGTATATTTCTTCCTTTCAGTTGTTCTTGGTTATATTTTTAAATTACACGGGGCTGCTAATGATTGTGCTGCTTGCCCTTGAGTGAACCTGGGCTCTGCCTGCAAGGCGTCCGGGTTTTAAAGGCCTCGTGGCTGCAGATCAACACCAGCCTCCCAGCTGGGTCTGTTTCTGGGAGGTGAGGGTGCTTGATGCAGGCTGGCAGTGGGTGGGCAGCGTGGAGGGGTGCCACGTTCCCGGGGACTGGCCTTTAGTCTTGGGCCCTCTGTGTCCATCTTAGGAGTAACAGCTGAGCCTGAAGAGTTAGAAAGACTGAGGCCACGATGCGGAGGTCCTTTGGTCCAGTTGCCCGCTGCCCCGGCCTGTGTCCTCCCTGACATCATCAGGACACACTCGTAAGACTCCTCAACACAGCATCCCTCGGTGGAGCCGTGCCCTGGTGAGGCCGCTAAACATGGCCTTGCAGGGGACAAGCCGGAGCCTGGTGAGGGGGCCGTGATGGTAACAACTGCTTCTTAGTCCTCAGGGACCACAGCCAGGGGCCATGATTTCTGCCTAATTTGAGCGCAGACAACCCAGTGTGGCAACAGTATAGACGCTGATTTGTGTGATTCAATTAAATTATTGTTTGCATTTTCATGCAAATGAAGGTAAGTTCTTTTGGCACGTGAATTTGCGTTTAATAAAAGCTGCAGATTTTGGGCTGCGAACAGAACGTGTTAACTTGGGTTTCTGGGGGTGATCCTGGAGCCGTACGCTTCCAAGAGCTTCCGCTGACTGGAGCCTGGTAATTCCCACTGATTCAGTAATTCATGGGCAAGGTATTCTCACACCTCCCCTTCATTTTCCTCTCAGTATTCCACAGAGCAGCCTTATCTCCACCTATCAATTACTGCAGTATTAATTTATTTCCCTGTATCTCTCTCCCTGTGCATGGTGGGGGCACGCTCACTTAAAATATATATATTTTTTCCCCTTGCTGGAGGCTCTCGTGAAACAAGGCTAATATTCGGCACCTGGGATTTAAGCTGCTGCATTTCACAAAGTTTGGATGTATTAATGAACAAAAATAAGAGTGCGGAGAACCTGGAAAATTAGCAGCCAGCAGACAGCATGCAAACAGGAAACTGTCTGATTATGCGCACGGGTGTAAAATTAGCAAAAGAATTTGAAATTGTCTCATGCTTGGAGATTCTATTGTTTTCAAAGAATAATTCCATCTATTTTAACATTTTCGAGTGTAATTCCGTGGGTAACCGCTCTTCCTTTGATTGTGAGTGATGTTAATTGAAAGGTGTGGCTTTGCGTCTGTTTTGGCAGTTAGACTTAGATCTTTTGTTGAAGAACTCTGAGTGCTGGCTTTCCTGGCCAGCCTCCCTCCGTGTTTCTGTTTTGGTGATGTGATGACAGACTTACAGTGTGTTTCCTTGTGTGTATGGTAACAGATGTTTATGTGAATAACAGACTTTTTTATGAAGGCATACACTTTATAGCCAAATACTAATTAAAAATAATTGCGTGTAAGCATTTTTGTTTATTCCCTGTTGTGCATCTTTAATCATTTGAAATCACCTGCAGTTGAAAATTGAGGCAAAGATTTGATACTGCAATTATAAGAGGCCATCTGACTATATGTTAGGTAGAAATAGCAACATCTTTGAGAAAAAAAAATATTAAACGAGCCGAGGGCCAGGTCATTTTGAAGTCTCTTGTATATTGGGTCAAAATACTAATACATTACTTTGTTAAACTAATAGGATTTTAAGGCATCATTCAGCCACCAAAACAACTGCTTCATGAATAATATCCGATACCTGACACATTTTGTGCACTAACAAGCTCATTACAAGTGGGTTTTAATTAGAGGCGTAACAGATGGTTCCCAATAAATATGGGCAGTGGCGACTCCTTGGCTTTTTTTTTTTCCTTTCAAAGACAAAAATTGTAGGTAATTGAGAGACTCAGAACCTTAGTTAGGGTTTAATAGTATGTGTTCAATTAAAACAAAGTGTCAAGTGCCAGGAATGTGACTCAGATAGTTGGACACTGTAAAATAAACAAACCACGGTTAAAAACGCCTTTCCTGTTTAGAAGTGGGCTTCCAGATGCCGAGGCAGGGACGAGCCACGTGCAGCCCGTGACTCACTGCGGCTTTCTTCTCGGGGCTTTGTTTTTAAGCATTGCCTGTCAATGCGTTATGAAGAATTAATAAGACATTTCAGAGTGTTCTTGAACTCCAGCACTGAACATTCTCGGCGCTGTGACATTTAACAAACACATTTAAGCAGAAAATAAAAGGATGGTTCTAAAAGCCACTGGTGTCTCTCTCTCAAGCATTTTAATACTATTTGGGGACATGAGAAGAAAAAGGGAACAGATAAACTGGGCAATGAGTTACACTCTGAGAGTTTTCATTTTAAATGGACGAGATTTGACATTTGTGTTGAGGCTGGGTGAGGAATTCGGTGAATTTGCATAGGAAGAGGGCTTATGTTTTGAGTCAGAATTTATATTTTTTTAAAAAAGAAATTATTTGGTTTTGATGTAGAGAAAATTCTTACCTAAAAGGAAAACCCCAACACACAAAATAAGAGAAGTTTAGAAATTAATGTACAAGAATGTATAGAAAACATCATTTCATCTTTTGAATATGCTTTTTTTTGTTTCAGGGAAGAGGAGTTGAGAGCCACCTTCAGCTCCTAATGAATGTTCGTGGCTGTGTGACCTTCCTCCCTCTGAATACACGGTTTTGGGAATGATGGCATTGACTCCCCTGGAAGCAGGTCTTCTCACATCAGATCCACAAAGAGTTGCTTAAGGAAAAGAAAGAGGTTGCAGTTTTGGGGGAGGCTTCTCCAAAATCTCAAAATTCGAAATGTAAAGGATTGGACACGCTCTTCTCTTCCAAGGGCATTTTCCCCCGGACTCCATCTCACCGTTTCTCTGCTGTTTTTCGGGCGGCATTTCTTCTTGCACACAGAGTGGAGTTGCGCTTCATGCTATGCCATTGCCTGAAAATAAGGCCACTTCAGGTATAAAATATTCCACCCATATTCCCTGGGGCAAATAACTGACATGCAGCAACTCTTCAGACGTGGAGCCAC
This sequence comes from Aotus nancymaae, assembly GCF_030222135.1. NCBI lineage: Eukaryota > Metazoa > Chordata > Mammalia > Primates > Aotidae > Aotus > Aotus nancymaae. The sequence goes on from NW_026988421.1 coordinate 1,739,815, forward strand.
TAGGCCGGCAGACGTGGAGGTAGTCACACAACGGCAGCATCCAGCTCCACAGCCAGAAATAGCATTAGTGACAGTGTGAGGGTTTTAATTTCATTAAGAATTTTTTTGACAGCATGACACCCCAGAGTCTTGTTCCAGTTGTTTCTTATCATTTAAGGAGGGGAGGGGACTAAGGAGGTGGGAAATAAATCCCTAGGCTGGACTCGTAAATTTCATTTTTTTAAAGCTAAGAAGTACCACTTGTTATTCATCCACTCACAATGCACTTGCTTGAAAATGCCGTGGACCTCCGTGGGAAGGCTGAGCAGGGTGTGCAGGGCAGGGTGCTGCCCGGAGAAGCCTGATGGGCGCATGTCGCCACAGTGACGTGGTGACTAAGATGTACAGAAAGGCAGGGGATGTGTCATTCCATGCGACTTCAGGATGAAAATAACCAAGGCTTCCATTCAACAGATGGAAGGAAGAAGCTGCCCTCAATGAGGGAACTGGCAGAACCGGCCGGGTTCCGATCAGTGAGCCCCACATTCTCCCAGGACGTGGTTGCATTTCAGCTGCCAAGCCCCCTCCACCCGCAGATCTGCTTAGGATTGTTGACAAAGACTACGATGCCAGTGCCTGACAGTTAACGACCAGTCCTTACAGCCGAGACAGGCTGCCCTGCCTCCAGTGACCAGGAGGCCAGCAAGACAGCGCACGTAATTTCTTCCTCTCGAGATCCCGGAATCACAATGCCCCTAGGACTCAAAGTTGTCAAGGCCCCTGGGGTTGGGGGCTGTCACCCTTCATGCTTAACTAGTTCATGAGGACCGTAGTGAAGATTAATAGCTGCCACGGCCTTCGTTGTCATCAGTGCAGAGATGAAACCCAGCCACACATTTGACAAGGCGAGTGGCCCGGTGACTAAAGAGCATTGGAGTGGAATTCGGGAGGCCCCGGACTTTTCCCAGCGTTAACCTTAGAAAATCATTGATTTCTGTTCAGCACAACCCCGTCTTCTCCTCTGTCCTACTGTCTAAAGTGGAACTATTTGTACTGGGTTTTCCAGTTGCTTACAGAAAGCATCCGTGTTGAAAACAAATGAATTAGAGAATGAATGAGAATTCTCCTTTTGCAGGGAGACTTTGCTCTATCCATGATTGGGCCAGAACCACAGTTCCTGGGGCTGGGGATGGGCTCTTGAACCAAACCCCAGGCTTTGGGTGTTTTAGGTTTTCCAATTAAGTCCAGACACCATGTCAATACGCTGCCAATTCCATGTTCTCATTCCGGCTGGAGAATCTTCCTTCTAGCTCAGAGACACCTCTCCAGACGCAGTCCCAGCATGTTCTGCAGAGAAGCCACTGAGCCAGGGTAACACATGGGACAGTGAGGCTGGGGGACAGGTCCCAGGCAGACTTTTGAAAACAACCTTGTACAAAGACCCTTTTATGATTTTATATTTCAACTTGATTTCCATGAGATTTCCCTTTGTTACCGCACCATACAGAACCAAGAGCTCCATCTAATTTATCTGCCCTACCAGTCAAGGGAAAAGGAAGTGCCAAAAAACCCCTGAGTTTAAAAAGGGATGCGGGATTCTATCTGAAGAGGAGTTTGAAAAATGAAATCTGAGTGGTTTATTTCATCAAGAAGTCGTCTTGGGCTTATTCCATGCCCAGGCCCCGTGGCACAGAACAGGGTGACGAGCAGTGGGGTCTATGCCTGAACCAGCCTGCCCTCCAGGGTCACTTGGCTGGCACTCTCAGCCCACACACTGTTGTATGGACTGTATTTGCCTTTCATGCATTCAAATGTGCTTGACTTTGGTACACGTGTGCACACACACCAAATCTATGTCATATCCCAAATCCAGAAACGAGTAAGAAGTCAGGGTTTTAAAGGTTTGCCTCACTTATATTCATTTATTCATTCATTCATTCATGCCCAAAAGGGAAGCCTCTCCACAAAAACGAGTAGGGTGGGGATCTCTCTGGAGTTGCCCAAACTCCCACCCACTTCTCAAACCTGAGCAAAGCGCTAACTCATCCTTGAAGGCAGCTGCCTCACTTCAATTAAGTTTGAATTAATTCTTGCTGGGTTCCTTTACAGAACATCCAGGTTTTAATTGTTTCACCTAATTACTGGACTGCGACCCAGATTTAAGACCTGACACAGGTGATAGGAAATGATGGGTTTCCTCTGATTATTTTCATTTATTGTCTCGAGAGCGTTTTGGAGCAGAATCTTCCTCCTTTACTGTTACTACTTACCTGCATGTCTGACCTTGCAGACTCAGACTGGATGAAATTTCCTCAAATCAACATGAAATCTCTGAGTGCCTCTGCCTCACATTTAGAATCAAATTCGGCTATAATTGTCCTCAAATCCAGGCTGCAATAGTGTGCGATCAAATGAGAAAAACCTGCACTTAGATCCACAACTTTTGTATCTACCCAAATTGTGCAGAGGACTTAAGGAACAGAGACCTGCAAATTCAACGGATGCTAATTACAGTATTCATTTCTAGCTACATATTTGCATGCAAATATCAGCCTGTATAAATTTGGCATTGAAAGCACCCCAAGGCTCTAGTCTGGCAGATGGGTATTGGATCACAATGAAACTTAACAGGACCTGGGGGCTTTGGGGCCAAACAGAGGCACTGAGCAACAGGAGAGCATCCGTCTTCCCTCTTCTGAGATGACAGTGTGGGCTTTATACATTGTTCTGGCCAGAAAATATTTAAGAGGTGGGTTGGAAAAACACTTTGGGCTGATCGCCAGTTTCCCTTACCGTTCTGCAGACAGTCTGTAGATCTCGGAAAGTAGGACATCTTTAAATCACTTTATGTTGTTTTATTTGAAGTTGAGGAGTATCGGCATAAGCTGTGAGGATAGCACAGCCGGCTCCCCGGTTTCTCAGGGACTCTAGTGGGAGGTGGGAGGCAGGTGCTGAAGGAGGGCAGCATAAACCCTGGGATCAATTTCCCATCTTTTTTTCCATGAGGAGTACTGCAAAGCTTTCTGCGCCTTATCCTTCCTTACTTTGCAAAAGAAAAATACTCGACCAGAAAATAAGGTGAAATTAGTGCTTTTCAAAGATGGAGAGGTTTTTGAGAGACCGTAGGCGGGGTGGGTGCCTTAGCTGGAACCTGACCTGTAAGCAGGCGCATCAGCATTTCTTTGCAGAGAATATAGAGTTTTGGGTGCAGCACGAGACCATTCTTTCCCTGCTCAACTGCGTTAAGGAATGGGCAAGTGCCTAGATGCAATTAAAATGAAATGACAAGATATTTGGAAGAAAAATAGGAGAAAAGGAAGGTGTTTGAAAAAGTGCTCTCCTCGCCCACACGAAAAGGCATTCGGAGTCTGAGGATGGTAGACAGGGCCTTCATACAAGGAGCCCCGTTTTCTGCTGCTGCCATTTATACACTCACACCTTTGGAAAGATTTCACCATCTCCCCCTCCCCACCTATAACATGAGCTTAAAGGGTCCCCCCAAACCATGAACTCAGTCTGGCTGGGCTTCTGAAGTGTTATCCTTTAAGGTAGAAAAATGAACTTAGGAAAATGATACCTACCGGATTCATAGATGTCCAAGAAAATATATTACTCAGCGGCTTTGAATCTGTATTATTTCCTTGAAAACTTCCTTGCCTTGAACTTGGTAAAGCAAACAGCTCTGGTTCTCCCAAAGTCTTAGGTAAATGAATAAAACTGGGCAAAATATCAAGTATATGTATTTTAATTTATCATCGTTTCCAAAGAATTTTAGAATAACATGCTAAATCCCTACGTGGCCGCATGCCCTGTGTGATCTCTCCAGTCGTCCTCACACCTTGACGTCCTGCCTCCACGGTTCTTCCTGTGCTCCTTTCTGCTTCAGTACCATGCTGGGTCCCTTCCTGGGGTCTCTTCCTCACCTTCCCCCCACTGCACCTCCTGCTGTGCCAGCCTACCCAGTGCCAACTCACAGTTCCCATTTCCCCTTCCCCCGGCACTCCTAGAGGCGGTGAGGTCCCAAGCCTCTGCTGTTCCTATCCACACTACCTCCCTGCTGCCACACTTGCCTGTGTGGTCACTGCTTGGCTCTGTCTGTCCATCCTCCTCAACCCTAAGCTCCCTGAGGCGGGCCCTTGTGCTGGGTAGATTTTCAATCAAAGCTTTGGAAGGAAGGGAGGAAGTCTCCCAACATCCCCAAGCGGGAAGCTGAGACCAAGGAGAGGCACAGGTTTACTGTTGTGTTTTCAGCTCCCTTTAAAGCTGTTGGAGGATTTCAACTGAAAAAAAAATGTTCAAAAAACTTTTCTTGATAAGTTCTCTGGTTATGAGAACAGTTTGTAAGAAGGACGCTCCTTACCTCCACCCATCCCAGCTACACCCCGACAGCTCCCGTCCAGGGCATTCCGGGTACTGGGGCCGCTTAAACCCTTTCCATGTGGTGTGAGATTCGATCAGGGGTAGGTGCTTTTATTTTCCTCATTTTGCAGATGAGGAAACGGAGGCCTGGAGAGATTTAAGTGAGCCGCTTTCATGAGCCCAGCCAGTGAGCGCCAGAGCTGAGTTGAAGGCTGCCCCACAGGTACCGGGTACAGCCTCGCAGAAGGAAGGAGAGCGACCTCTGAAGCATTGAATGATTGTGCCAGAGGCCAGCAGGGAGCCGAGTCCATTGTCATCGACCCTGCTTTCGCATTCAATTCCTAACAATCTCGCTTTCCCCAGCTCGGGGGTCGGCTGGAAGCATCAAGCTGGAAGGAATTCGAGAGGACTTGTGGAACACGGCATGATGACAACAGAGATGACGGCTGACAGCCTGACACGGGATGGAGACAAAACTCACAGGCAGTCTTGGGGCTGAGTACCAGATAGTCCCAAAATAGATAAGTCTTGCATCATTAAGAAACAGTCCAATTTTTCTGGATCCTTTCTTTGAGAGGCCAAACACAATTGGTGATTTAAAATCATTATTTTTCTTTAAAGGCATGAGCTACAGTCAGATGGCAAATTAATTTTCTCCATAACTGGCAAAGGAAACAGTACGATCGGAGGCTGCCAAGTGTGCCAGACGGAAGCCTCCACCCCGGCTTCACCCAGGCGCACCACTGTGCAGCCGAGTGTCACCTGCCCGCCCCGGCACCTGGGGACTGATGGCTTCTCCTTGTCCTTTCCCAAATTTCATTCTGTATTTCCACATGCCTTTTCCCTGCTTACCCATAATGTAAAGACTTTGTGTCACCTTTACCTTTGTCTTGCTAGGAAATTTATTTTTAGCCTTTTTTAAATTAAAAAATAAATAAAATGCCATTTTATTCATAGCCAGCTTGTCAAGAGAAGTTCCAGGAGCGCAGAACATGAAGGAGGATACAGAATTGCTGAAGGAATACATTCTTGAGAGAGTTTTCAAGCAACCCTGCTTGAAAGGACTTTTCAAAGGCTGAAAAAAAAATTTTTTTTCAAGATGTGCTATAAGGAAAGTGGGCTTTAGATACTGACACATTTTTATTCAGTTTTCACTCATTCTACTTATTTACAAGTTGGAAAGTTTTCTTTCATGATAATGAACTTTAAATTGGATGGTAGATTAAATTGTCCCAATTTTTCTTTCTTAATGGGTTGACATTGGGAACTTGATAACTTTGGGCGTAAAGTATTATCTTTGAGGACTGCAGCCATTCATGTGATCTTTAACTCTGTGTTTAAAGGGGCAAAATACTATTTCTAAAGAATCAAACTAGGCCTGTCACTTTAGAGAAGACGAAGCAGAGGCACAGGGGCCAAGGACAGCTGGCTCTTGCTGGGGAGAGAGACCCAGGATCAGGATCCTGATTCCCATCCTGAATGAAAATTTGGCACCTCTCACATGATGGCTGTTATGGAAACCAATATCTTGAACTCAGAGTTTTGGGAAAACACGTGTCTCTCCAGCATAGTCCGATGTCATATCTATATTTGTAATGTTACAATTATTGATAACATTATATATTGATGTGACGATAATTACAAATATTGATATGACATGGGACTATGGAAAAAATTGAAGCACCATTCAGCTTTCAGTGAATTCCTGGTACTTGTCTTTCCAGGATTCAGTCCCTCTTTTTTTCCTGGGGTCCCCTGGGTACAGGGAAGGGAACTTCACCCAACCCCAGGTTTAGGAATGGGTTATGAGATGTAATCCAAGCAGACACTATGCTAATCCTGGGGCTGCAGTGATTCATTAGCGGCAGGCAGGTGACCTAAGCAGTTTCATCAGAGCAACTCTCAAAGTACTTGCTGGAAATTCTGGGCCATGGAGAGTGTGTTGTGAAGATGAGAGGTCCGGATCCTTCGAAGCCATTTTGCTGCTGTGAGGCAAGTCACCCAGGGGAAGAAACAGACTAATAGAGGAGGCATGTGTGGGAGAATATCCAAAAGATCAAGGCAGTCCACTGGAGTAAGCTTACCCCAAAGCCTGCCTGACTCTGGTCTTCTAGATATGTAAGACAAGAATATGCTTTTCTTCTAAGCTAGCTGGAGTTGAGTTGGGTTTCTGTTCTGTAACAATCAGGGTCCTGACTGAGATGCACATTAAGTCATTTTCCTTGTGCCGTAAGAGGGAAGCTCCCATTGTCCCCCCACCCCGCCCCCGCAATCTGTCATATTTCTTTGGCTGCTTTTAGGGAGGGACATAGATAGTTTCTCTTTCTTTGTGTCCTCCTTGCAGTTTGATCTGGTTGATAGAATCACCCAAAGTTTTGATCTGAGACAACAGGCAGGGCCAGGTGGGATGTACTGTGGCACCGAGCCCAGCCAACACCAGCACCTCCCTGCCCTGTGCCACCCACAGAGGCCGGGCTTCCTTAACCCGGTGTAGCCTCCCAATCCTCTTCGCTGTGCTTGGTTTTCAGATGTCATGTCTTTTTCTTGTTGATCTGAGAATAATGCTCATGTATGAAACATATAAACATTTTAAAATATGGGTTGCAAATATACTGACCTCATTTGTTTATCATTTTTATTCGTGATAGTTTTTTTGTACAGAATTTTTACTTTTGTAAAATGTTAGTAATATTTTTTAACAAAAGGACAAAATAGTGATATGTGAATGTATTCAGTTCAACAATGGTAAAACAAAATATTAGCGTTGATGGCATTTTTAAATTTTGGAAAATGAAAAAGTGGATAGAAGTACAATGAATACTTTAAGCAATGCTAAGAAATAAGATTTCAACATATTTGCTTCAAGTTTTTAGAAGTTTAGAATAAAACGGTAAAGACAGTATTGATCCTTAGTTATTCACAGCTGGGCGGACGCTCCTCCCTCTGTGTGTAACTACTGTCATGAACCTTGCATGTTCCTACCAGGTCATAAAGTAATAGTGACTCAGAAATGTAGATAACTATAGAAAGTATCTAGCATTTTTTTTGTTTACATTCGCAAATTTGTAAATGGCATCATAGTTTTATTTGGTAACTTGTTATTTAAACCAGCATTATTTAGAGATGTATTCATGCTCATACAGAAATATACAATTTATTTTGAAAACTTGCATATTGATGGACATTTAGGATATTTCCAATTGTGGCATTGCAAATAATGATATGATAAGCTTTTGTATATGTTTTTTAAAAGTTTCTCTGGGCATATGCTTGCATATAAAATTTCTAGGTTGTAGGATATGTGTGTTCCTGGTTCTTTTAGATACTGATAACTTTGCTTTCCTAAGTAGCTGACTTGTGCCCAGAGGGTATGTGATGCCCCATTTCCCAAATCCTTGACAACATTTGATACCGTTGGAGTTATATCTTTGCCAGTGTGGAGGGTATATTGTTTCTCGTTTTGGTTTTAATTTTTATTTCCTGCAGTATTAATGCAAATGAGCAACCAACTTTTCCTGTGTTTAATTGACCTTTTGATTTTCTTCATTTGTAAAGAGTTTTTTACGTATTTGTCTATTGAATTGTTTGTGTTTTTCTTATTGATTTGTGGATCTTCTTTACATAGGCTGGCTCCTAATCTCTTTGTCTATGAAAACTACCACCCATTGTCTTCTTGATTTCTAGATTTTCAAAGGCTTTTCCCATCTCCATAAAGTAAAACATCTTCTGATTAATAATTATATTGTGAACTATTTAAATCTTTTAAACATTAGGAATTAAATTTAATGAATGGCATAAAGTACATTTGAATTTGTTTTTAAAAAGCCAATTTTCCTGATAGCATTTTCAGAGTGCATTTTTCCACTGATTGAAATGCCACTGTATAATATTATACTAATAAGCATATGACATATGTCTATTTCTGAACCCTTGTCCACTGATATATGTGACTCTCCTGGGACAATATCAGTGCATTTCAAGGACTGTAGCTTTAGAATGCATTCTGACGTCTGCGCAGACACGTCTTCCCTTGTTGTTTTTACACGTGTCTCACTCCGTCTTGTTCTTTAGTCCTCTAGGTGAGAGCAAGGGCCAGGCCTCCCTTCCATCCTATGGAGATTTTGGATGGCATTGCATTTTATATTCCTTTGGTTATTGATTCATTTCATTCTATTGAAAACAGAAGATAAATTATTATATTCTGGTCACATTTTGGTGTAAAGACATGAGAATACTATGGAGAGGTTAGCTATCAGGGCACAATTTATTTGCTGCATTTGTCTCCTGCAGTCCAGAGCCTTCGCTGGAGGACGGAGTGGAGGACAGCAGCGGGGTGAGACTCCAGGCCTGCGGGAGGGGTCGGGGGTTGGAGCTTGCAGGTGAGATTTTCACATTTCTCAGGAATGACAGAGAGGAAAAGATCTGATAGTTTCCACTGTGCCTTTAGTTCCTTTGGACATGAGCAGTTGTTTTCATGAAGGATGCAGGGGTGTTTACCAACAGCGCCCCCCGCCATCTTGTGAATACAGTTATTTTATTATATATATATTTAAATTATTATTTCCATAGGTTTTTGGGGAACAGGTGGTATTTGGTTACATGAGTAAGTTCTTTAGTGGTGACTTACGAGATTCGGGTGCACCAGTCACTCCAGCAGTATACACTGAGCCCGGTTTTATCCCTCATCCCCTTCCCACCCTTTCCCCTAAGTCCCCAAAGTCCGCTGTGTCTTTCTTACGCCTTTGCATCCACATAGCGTAGCTCCTGCTTACGAGCGAGAACATAGGATGTTTGGCGTTCCACTCCAGGCTCCAATCTCATCCAGGTTGTGCGAATGCCATTCATTCCTTCCTATGGCCAAGTAGCGTGAATACGGTTATTTTGAAAGTCACTGTTTCCTCTGAGTCAGGAATTCACCTCGGCGGTGTCTGTCCTGGAGAAATGTCGCACTCCCCCGTCCCCCATTGGTGCAGTCCCACTGGTGGGCTCTGCTCTGTCCTTTGTGAATGGTGCCGCCCCTCTCCAGATTCAGGGTCACTTCTGATAACGCTTCTTTCATGGGCTTCCCTTTGGTAGCGAGTCTGTCGGAATGCACTGGCCTTGGGGACAAACCCCTCTTAAAGCTGCTTTTGCTTCAAGATGGCTTACATAAAATTCTGGCCTGCCTGGAAACCTGCCTCCCCGGCCTCTGCAGCCCCCACAGCATCCTGCTCTCCCTCCTGCCCATGGCTGTGCTTAAACGTTTCTCAGCTGACAAGCCTGCCGCTCTAGGAAATTGCCAGGCTCAGATTGAATGGTGGGGGCACGACGGAATGAAATGATTGACTTGTGTCTGAAGAAACCAACATATCCACATCCCATGTGACCACTAAGTAGCTGTAAGGGCTTCATCTCTTCTTTTTAGCTTAGCAGACCCTGTTGTGAGCCTGGTGCAATCCAGGGATCCTCCCAGCGGGGAAATGTATGTGTATGGATGGATGGATACGTATTTACATAGACACATGTACACAAAACTCTGAGTTTAGTTTCAAGGGTCCTGAAAGTCAACAAAAATCCACGGCTAAGAGCATGGATGTGGAGACAAGTCGACCAGAAGGTGCTCGACCTCTAGAGCTCAAAGGAGCTGTGTTTGCAGTTACAGTTATTAATAAGAAGACATTTTTGAGGCCTTCATGGTGCTGAGCCCTCTGGCAGGAATTGTATATGTATCATCTCTCATATGAGCACTGTGCAGTTCATACCAATATTACCCCAATTCACAAGCCGAAACAGATTCTGTGGGGTCAGGTAACTCACCCAAGATCAAGTGTGGGAAGTGAGCAGGTCTGCCTGCACTTATCCATGCAACTGACCACTATGCCCTCTGCCTCTCTTCCCAGATGTACCAGGCCTGGCTGCAACCCCCCTCCTTGGCTGAGTCATTTCTTGTTGTCACCACTGCAGCGGGATTGGGTCCTCCGGGCCTTTCCCGCTACCCCTCCTCTCTGACCTTGGCTGAAAAGGTCTCTGGTGGAAGAGGGAGATGCCTTGGGAAGGCCCTTTCCCAAGTCACACTTGGACTCTCATCCTCTGCAGATGCCATGAAGATGCATGGGAACCACTGGCAGGGTTGGCCAAACTCAAGTCTAACAGGAGAAGTTAGGGACACTTGATAGACGCTGATGAGCGCGTTCTAAAGAATGATTTGGACCTGGCGCAGTGGCTCACGCCTGCAATCTCAGCACTTCAGGAGCCCGAGGAGAGTGGATCACTTGAGGTCAGGAGTTCGAAGCCAGCCTGGCCAACATGGTGAAACCCCGTCTCTACTAAAAAATACAAAAACATTTAGCCGGATGTAGTGGTGGGTGCCTGTAGTCCCAGGTACTCGGGAGGCTGAGGCAGGAAAATTGCTTGAACCCAGGAGACAGAGGTTGCACTGAGTCAAGATCATGCCATTGCACTCCAGCCTGGGTGGTGTAGCAAGATTCTGTCTCAAAATAAATAAATAAATAAATAAATAAATAAAAAAGGAAAAGAAAAACTTGACTTCACGTTCGACCTCTGACTTTGCTAGAACAGGTGTTTCCTCTCTTCTGCACCGAGCCTGTTTAGTTGGAGGTGTTCTTGGAAGCCACTGTTGCAGGACTTCTGTGACTGTCAGGGAGCTTTGCTGTGCTTGCTATGAACTGGCCTTTTTCCCTTGCTACAGATTTAGGGATGACTTCTGTGACCTTCCATTCCAAGTTGTCCGTGGAAACGCATGGGAACAAATCACAGGCTGCGGCCAAGCTCCCCTTCGATGTGACCATTAACTGTGACCTTCCAGACATTCGCTAAAACATCGTCGTCCTGAAACAGGGAGACGGCCGAGTGAGTACCTTCAGTCCACCCGCGAACGCACCATTGGTATTTACCCTTCACTCCTCACTAATTTGGAGGAAGACTGAGTGGCTTCTCTGTTTTATAGATATAAAATACCTTTTATTCGATAGGTTTTGGGGAGCAGGTGGTTTTTGTTACATGGGTACTTTCTTTAGCGGTGATTTCAGAGATTCTGCTGCACCCATCATCCGAACAGTGTGTACTGAACCCAACATGTAGTTTATCACCCCTCAATCCCCTTTTCCCTCAGCCGGAGTCCCCAAAGTCTGTTGTATCATTCTAATGTGAAGGACTTTTCTTGAGTAGTGTGATGTCTTTTCGCATTTTTCCGGGCTGTGGGAATGAGTTTGGTGGGTGCGTCCCATGCCTCTCCGTGGCTGCCTCTATGTGGGGGCTGCACAGGTGAAACCCCATCCTCCCAGCTTCTCCTGCAACTAGGAAAACCAAGTGACCAGCTCTGGCCAATAAGACACAAGCAGGCGTTCGCGGGGATTTCTGGAAGCTCTTGTTTGTTAAGATCAACGTGTCTTATGCCGGCTTCACCTCTTTCTTTCTCATTCTTCACAGATGTGTTTCCCGGAGCTGAAGCAGCCATCCTGTGACCATGAGGTAGATGCCAAGAGAGAACTCAGAGCTTCTGGCCCGGCAAGACTGAGCTGCCTCTCCACGCTGGTCGCCGCCTCCCTTCAGAATGCTGAGGGGGGCATCGTGTGAAAGATCCTGTTGCTTTAAGCTGTTTTTTTTTTTTAAAGGTAACTTGCAAAAAAAAAAAGCTTTTCTAAATAATATGCACTTTGAAAGGTCTTCAGAGAAACACAACTAGCCCATCAGACCCTTGTGTGTTTGCTTTCTGATTTTTCTTTATAGTTTTTACCTCATCTCTTTCCTGAAAAAGAACTGAGGAAGCTGAGCCATGTTAGTCACTGACCCTGAGCCTAGAGTTGAGCTGGGGTTTTCCTGTTGACCTTACAGTGGTGCTTCTGGTACCACTGTTTTCATGTAGCCTTAAAGCGGCCACAGAGAGTGAATTGCACCTGTCTACCTGGGAGCGCAGTATAAAATAGGTGAAATCCTCCTACTGCTCCATATGCCACCTCCTCCAGGAAGCCTCCTGGATTCTCCCAGGCAGAAGATGTTGGTCTCTCTTCCACAATCCTATTGCCCCACAAAGATGATGCTGGCATTGCTGCCTACCTTGGATCTGTGCCATGCAGGGAAAGCCCAGCCCCACCTCACACCTGGTCATACTCCATGGAGCCTTGTTAAATGAATGCAGGAATCACGGGATTCCCTGAACGAGGTAGGTCGGCCAGGTCCCCACCCATTCACCTTCTGCCTCCACACCTTCCCTGCCACCTGTCCTGGGAGGATGACCTGGAGGCTGCCAGGCTTCTGATCCACCTGGGATGGCTCAGGCCACCCTCTCCCACCTGGCTGGGGTTCCTCTCTTCCACCTGCTGTCTTCCTCTCACCGGGTATTTGGGAGGAAGGCACTTAGCCTTGCCACGGCCGACCTCTCCCACCCCCCGGCCCAGCTGCCTTCTGCTGGTTACAGTTCTAGGCCCGACATGTGGCCCTGGGCTGGGACCCACTGCAGAAAGCATCGGCGTTGACCCACAGGCTCTGTGGCTGCACCTGAAGCCCGGGAGGCAGGAGTGGCTGCTACCAGGCTCCAAAGTCAGCCCGGAACTGTGTCTTCTTAACATCACATCATGACTTCTCCTCCTAGATTTGTTGACCCAGGGAGGTGGCAGGCCCCTGGCAGAGGCCCCCCGGGACACGGTGATGAGTTCAGCCACCTCCCACAGAGGATGAGTGGGTTGGCCAAGGCACTGGCAGGAACTGCAAATTGAATTTAAAAGGTAACTTAGCTCACGCCTGTAATCCCAGCACTTTGGGAGGCCAAAGCGGGTGGATTGCCTGAGGTCAGGAGTTCAAGACCAGCCTGGCTACATGGTGAAACCCTGTCTATAAAAATACAAAAAATTAGCCAGACATGGTAGCAGACACCTGTAATCCCAGCTACTCAGGAGGCTGAGGCAGGAGAATTGCTTGAACCTGGGAAGCGGAGGTTGCAGTGAGCCGAGATCACACCACTGCACTCCAGCCTGGGTGACAGAGTAAGATTCCTTCTCGAAAAAGGAAAACACAGGAGCAAAGATAACCTAACATTTAGTTTACTTTTTAGAAAACAGCTGTGGAGTGACTAGAAGGGCAGCCACAGAGACATGACAACAGTCACTGTCCCACCGAAGCCCGAGTGCCTTTACTAGGGTGTGAGCGATGTCACCGTGGCTTCTTCCTTCTTCCCGGCCACCATTCTGGGCTCTCAGTGGCTGACCTTTCCCACCTCCACCTCCCTCCTCTGCTGCTGTGGCTGCACTCCAGAGCCCGCCTGCCTGAACCCTTCTCCAAAGGAATCGACTCTTCCGCAGTCCCCCTCCCTGTGGCCTGAAGACACAGTTTTCCTAATAGAGCGTTTCATAGCAGCAAAGCGGTTGTCGATAAACCCTTCAGGTCGAGCACAGCCCGTGAGTCAAAGGAAATCCGCGCTAGTCATTGAGCACTGAATGACTTGTTTCAAACTCAAGTACAAGCCTGGCTGAGAGAGAAGATGATTATGACTGTTATTAAGTCTTCCTGTACTTCCTATTGAACATCTTATTAGCAATGTGTGTGAGCATCTGCTCCTGGACCCAACTTCGATACTACACTGTTGACTCCAATTTTATAAATGTGTAAGAAGTGAGTAAATTAAGCGGTGTGAACCCTGCCGGGGCCCTGACCCTGCCAGCCTGGTGTGCGGGCCTGGGACTGCGGTACAGCATAATGATTACATTACAATCTTGTGATATTATTCACAATGACTTCAGATGAATGAATGATAAACTAGGGGTTATGCTGCCTTTATTACAGCACTGATATGATAGCTAATCAGTGTCCAAGTATATGTCATTACATAAATTATGAACCCGAGTTTGATGTGAATTCCCAAAGAGGCTGGTTCTGAACATCATCTGGTGTAAGGCCACAGGCTGAGCTCTGAATTCTGAAAACAACAGCCCTTTTGGCTCTCATAATTTCTGTAAATTACTAATAGATATCTTTAAAGGCTCAGGGAATATGCTTTAATCCACTAAGACTTTCTTTGTGGTAAATGATCAACACTTTTCTCTTTCAAAGCCTTTTTTCCATCCTCTGTGTTCCACATTCATTTAACAAGAAGGGTTTCTTATTCCTTAAGCTGGCATGTGAAGAATAAGAAAGACTACGAAATGACCGGTCAATTGCCGACGGGAGAAGAGGCATTAAAATGTCAAGTGTGGGATTCTCCAAAGCAAATCCAAAGCAGAAGCCGGGTCCTTGAGGCTGAGGACCAGGGCTCCCCGATCCTGTCTTCCCAGAGTAGGTGCAGGCTAGTATGGGTGAGGTTGTCCGTATTCAGGCTGGATGAATAAATGAATGACTTCCTCAAGGAAATGATACTTCTGGTTAGAACTCACTGCAGCCTGAGAAGCTTACACTGAGTTAGCGGGGCCAGGCAGAAGTGAGCAGATCTGGGCTTGACTCTCTCATTCACTTGCTGGCTCAGACCCAGGGAAAGTCATTTTATTTTTTATGTTTTTGAGATGGAGTCTTGCTCTGTCACCCAGGCTGGAGTGCAGTCGCGTGATCTCAGCTCACTGCAGCCTTTGCCTCAGACTCCTGAGTAGCTGGAACCACAAGGGCGCACCACCACGCCCAGCTAATTTTTGTATTTTTAGTAGAGATGGGTTTCACCATGTTGGCCAGGCTGGTCTTGAACTCCTAAACTCAAGGTGATCCACCTGCCTTGGCCTCCCAAAGTGCTGGGATTATAGGTGTGAGCCACCTTCCCTGGCCTCAGGGAAAGTTATTTAAGCCCTCTGACCTTCACTTTCTTTATCTGCCAAATAAGAAAAGATAATATCCGTGTATACTGTTGGTGAGGATTTCATGAGATACTGGGACACCTTGACAATCCTTGATTGCTGCCATTTGTAATACTCAATAAGCATTTGACAACTGAGAGTTAGCATTCCTGTGAGCATTATTGTGGTTGTCTGTGGCAAGACCTGAGGCAGCTTTGGCCTGGAAATGTTTATCAAGGAGGCTGAAATAAAAACTAGGTCGGGGTAACTTGTACCTTTTGTCCAAAGTTCCTTCTGTTACATGATTTTCTTTTAGTATGTAACTTGCCAAATTTCTGGAATAATTGTGGCTTCCTTCTTTTGCATTGTGAGATGTGTGACCTATGATGACATTGACTAGGAAGGCTAGGTGACCCCTGCTTCGGGAGGTTGTCCTCAGCAGCTGCCTGAGGGGGGTGCAGGGCAAAGAGTCCTCGTGTCATGCACCGGTGCTGCCAGTACCATTAACCGGCCGTATGCCCCCTATCAAGAGGCTTCACTCAGCATTCTAAGCCTTTGCAGAGTGGTGCAGGGGTAGAGGTGGGTGGGGGACAGATAACCTCTGAAGTGTCTTTCAGCTCCATGAGTTCTAACTATTTAACATAGATTTTTACATTGACTGCCTCTTCATTATACATGTGACTTTTAGAATCGTTCATTTATTTCCAAAGGATCCCAAAAGAACCCAGCAAACATTTTTCCCCAGAAGGCGAATGGCAATGGGATTGACAAAAGAAATGAAGAAGCCAGGGAGCTTTGAGGACTGGAAGGGGACAAAGTGCCGGAGTCACAGGGCAGAGCCCAGTGAAAAGACACATAAAATGGGGGATCTTAAAAAGGTTTTGATTGAATTTGAGAAATCGGGCGAGGTGGGAGAAGAGACTCAACCACATTACTTTCAAGGGAAGGAGGAAAAAGAACAAAGAGAATTTGTCACATCCAAAGATGGCAGTGACACAGGGCAGGAGATTAAACGGTGTGAGTGTGGTTCAGGACGTGCACGGCTTTCTCGGTCCAGCCATGGAGAGTCCCTAACTGGCCACGGTGCTAGTAACGGAATCTTGGGATGGCCTGTCTGCCACTTATTTATTCATTAAGGTGGCATAGATAGTGCTTGGAGGATGCATTTTAGTGACAATGCAGAGTTAGACGTTTATTGCTTTTTAAAAATTTTATAGGGGATAAAAGACAATTCACTGACTAACTTCGTGTGTGTGGGTTTCCTTCTGCTTCATGGGTATCGGCTAAGGGTGCTAATTAAAGATCCCGGGGCTGGAGCCGGCTCTGCACACGCTGGTCTCATCCTGGGCACTACTGTGGCATGAAGGCCAGAGGCTGCTGGTAACCTTGATGCTGGGATATAGGCCATCAAGCTGGCCTATGATTTTAAGAGTATTGTTGATGAATACTGATATTCCAGATGAATAGTTTAAAATATAACCTACGTTTAATGAGTTTACCACACATATTGTTGGAATGACTTGTTAAAACACTCAAATGTGGTTTTTGGAACTCTAGAGATTCATTAATATCCAAAAAGTAAGATTACAAAAACAATAAAGGATGGCTGTTGAGAAATATGATTTAAATGAAGCGAGAGGAGAAAATTAGATCCCAGAATAATCAGCACCATCAATGGGAGTTTAACTGAGTTGAGCCATTACAGAATCAGGAGGCAGCCTCAAATATTAAAATATTAAAATGCCATGATTCCTTATGTCTGGATCTCACATGATAGAAATGCTCTTGTTTGTTTAATTATGCTCTTAAAGGGACCAAAGAAGAAGCTGACCTGCGTTCAGGTTGAGAATCAGTGTGACAAATCAGGATTGTATTTTATAAATATTGTGTATCCTTATACTCTGATTTTTACAAATTCAATATGCTAGACCACATGGTGCGGTCCATGGGATCAGAATTCTGTTGTTTAGATTACACTGCGAGGTGTGGTTCCAGCTTTTGCCTGGGCTATATCATCCATACTTAGGCAGGATTCCTGAATAGCTCCGGGCTGCAGGGAACAGTTGGTTTCTGTTTATTTGCGGGCTGAGGCTAAGCACAGATAATTGTATTCCCCAAAGACATTTTTCTCAAATTTTGATAAAGTCAAAATAGAAATTAAACTGGAATTCTGTAGCTGATGGCATTTATAGTAGTTTTTGCTAACACAAATGTTATGATATTTTTAAAATGAAGAAAATTGGCCTTTCTCCCAGAAAGGCAATGCTGGGAGAAATTGGCAGATCTATCGAAGTATACACATACGGAACAACAAGTAAAACACAAGTCTCTCTCTCGCTCCTCTTTCTCGCTCTCTCACAGACACACACACGCGCACACAAACAGGCTGTGCTGTGAAATACTCAGCAGCGGAAAACCACTCTCTTTTTGTGAAATCCCCGAAATTTACTTTAACAGAATTTCTTAAGTCACAGCCAAAGCTGAGTCTGGAATTTACAAGTGCAGAGTTGAAGTATCTCCGCCAAATGGCTGCAAAGGCCCACAGTCGCCTGTTTCTTTCCTAAACATACCAAGGTGTGTGTCCCTGTGCTTGTGTGTGTGTTGCACGTGTGTGTGTGCATGTGTGTGTACATGCACAGATGATGCTTTTTGTATTTTCAGTAATTCCCAAAACTTATTTTTCTGGATCTTAATACTAGGTTCATATAGCCCTAATTACTGTGAAAATTTAGTCTGGGTAGACAAATCATTCAAATGATTCATATGTACTTGAAATTTACCAAGAAAGTAGGTGACTACATGAAGGGATGCATTTGTGAATTTGTTTGTGATGTTATTTCACATGTATATCACACCACCACCACCTATCCTCTCAGTATATACAACTCATATTTGTCAATTATGCCTCCAAAAGCTGGAGGAAAAAGGACAATGATATTTTAGTAAAACCTTTTAGGCGAATTGCCTACCTGTCTATAAAGACCAAGCAAATCATACTTACTAATTCATGCAACAAATGATCGTGGTTCACTTGCTGTAAGCTGGCCTCTCTGCTGGGGCTGCGGAGGGAAATACACATGGCTCTGCTTTCTGGAAACTGCCCCCTTGGTGAGATGATGCCTCAAAGCGCCAGGTTTCAGCAACTGGAGGCAGGGAGAAGCAAGGAAGGAACGTGGCCTGGAGTCTGCCATGGAAGGCTTCCTGAAGGAAGTGGCATTTTAGCTAAGAGCTAACACTAGGCCAAGAGGAAACCTGCCATCCTCCAGGCCAGGGAAACAAACATGTGGCTGTCCAAGGAGTGGGAAGGGCAAGGGCCCTGCCAGGAACTAGGCTGGGGTGACCCAGTGCAGGACACGCGAGGGAGTCGGTCTCGGAAGGGGCGTCCAGGTCTGTGGAGGCAGAGGGCTTCGTGAGGCGTGTTTGGGATTCTGCCTGCAACTGGGTCAAAGAGCATCCCTGGAAAGGTGGTCGAAATGACATGGAGGCTGGCTCCTGGAGTCTCAACAGGAGAGCGAGGGGATAACAAAGTAATCCCTGCTGGGATCTCCTAAAGCCCGCTGGGTTTCAGCAGGGTTTGGAAGTTTTGTTGTTTTCATTTTAACCCAGTTTCTAGAGAAGCAGAGCCCGCTGGAAGAGGGCAGAGACAAGTTCTCTCGGCTCCTTGGCCCCTTACCCTCCTCCTCCGCTCCTCCCTCGTCTCCTTTTCCTGCTTTGCTGCATCCTGATACAGTGGGACGGTGCCAGGCGAGCCTGGATTTCCTTCCTCAAAGGAGGTTCTCTCCAGCCCGAAAGGATGGACAGGTTTAGGATTAGGAAGACAGGACTAACAGTGGCGTCAGGCGTTTGTCTCTACGCTTGACCGTGAGACGGACCCCAGAGGAGTGGAGGAGGTCTGGAGAAGCAGAGAAGGCAGGTGGGAGAAAAGGGGAAGGAGGAAGGGAAGGCCAAGGTACGGGTCTGGGGGGGCAGCTGTGGCTTTGAACTGTGACTCTTCAAGCGACGTTCAGGCATGTGTTTTCTCAGATGTGAAATAGAGCAATGGTCTCTGTCTCAGACAGCGGTTAGCAGAATTAAATGAAATAACACAAGCACACACTGAAAGTGTTCAATAGTGTATCAAGGTATTTGGTAAAAGCACGACATGATAGTACCCCGGTATTTATTATTTAGGTTAGGAAATATTCTAAGTGTGTTTGACAGTGAAATGCATGCTCTTTCTCACACACACAGGGAACGAAAATAAACTTCACCGGTGGAAAATGGAAACAGACGTCTTACAACTGTCTTAACAGTAATGACCTTGAACACCTATTTTGAAATGCAGGATGTTCAAATTGTGGGTGCATTGCCTGCTTGTTCCCCCTTTCAGTGATAATTAAACTGTTTATTTTCACATGGAGTTGGATCACTGTTTCAATGATACATTGTGTAGAAACGGTAAAATATGGCTATGACTTCAGTCCTCAGCACGGGATAGGCTCTACGGCATCGAAGAACCTACGAGAAACCCTAGTGACCAACACAACCCTACCTTCCAACACAACACGAAGGGTCCCCGCGGAGTCGCCGGTGCCCTGTCTGTCATCTGTTTTCTTCCTGTGTCTTCCGCGGTGCTGACTGCGGTGAACAGGCGTTACGTGTGGGGATGATGTGGGAAATGGAGTCTTGGGATAATGTTTGAATATTTGTTTCTGCATTTACATGCCTCATTGATGAATGAAATAGTAAATATTTAAAGCCTGAAACTCTTTTCATTTCTCCTTCAAAGACCCAATCCGAGCCTCTCCGGTCGACATGGCACTGCGGCGCCTCAAGTCATTAATCACTCTTTGTTTGGGCCGGGTTTTATTGTTCGGAATTGTCCAAGTCCTGCTTGGATGGGAGAACAGTGGGGCACTGGGTTCTTTGTTCAATCCGCGGGTCCTGCGGACACACCTGGGGGCCTCGGGGTTTGTGCGAAGGGCAATGGCGTTTTGACTTTCTTGTGTATCTGAGCAAAATTCCTGGCCATCTTTCAAAATAGGAAAGGCAAATTGTCAACGTATTGTCTGTGATCATGCGGCCTGACAAATACCTAGCTGCAAGTTTTCAGATCTCTCCCTAGGAATGATCACCTCTTAAAAGCTCTGCCTAATTAATTTTAAAACACATATCAACATCGAACCACGAACGTTTTATTGGTGACCAATTATTTCCGAAGATTTATTTACGGACTGAACAGGGGATGAGATCGATATGATTATGTGATGTGCAGAAATAAAAGAATTACCAGAAGCACTTGATTTTTGCAATTTAATTCATAGCTTGGAATTATACAGCTAAACTTGGGTCCTAGGAGGCCCTATGCTACAATCCATCATTAGGAAATATTTAGGGACATTATTGGAGAGCTGTGATAACGTATGGCTCTGTAGCTATGTTGATGCGGTTTAGGAATAAAAAATAATAACTTTCACCCCAAAATCATATAACATAAAATTTCCTCTGTCAGCGCGTGATTTGTAGGTGGCATCCTGCGTGTATATATGCATCGGCAGTTCTTTATAAGATGCACGCATTTTTATTTTGTTTACCAGTATGCAAGGTACTAAAAAGGGTTTTATTTGAAGCACACACAGCAGATTTACAATATGATATTCGAGTGTATACATTTTCTAGCAACAACAAAAAAAGCCCTCTACTGTATCCATACCGGTGACAAACCTGCCAGGAAGTGACTAGTTGATATGCCTTTTTATTACCGCAGCTGCCTTGTTTTTTCTACTCAAAATAAAAGAAAATCACAGGATCCTTAAAATAATAGCTGGCAGCAGGTAGTTACTGGGAAATGCATGTCCCCGGCTCTTCACTTTGTAGCATCCATCCGGATGGCAGATTAGAGGCTGGGATCTGCAGGTCGGTGACAAATACACGGGTAATAGCATTCAGCTTGCCTAACTGTAAAAGTGAATTCACTAGTCCTCTTTGTTTGATTGTAGACCTGACATGTCAGATGAGAAGGGGCCTTGGATAACCTGCCAAAACAACAGCACAAATAAACGCCAGACACCAGGTCTGCTTGATGTGGAATTACAAACATCGCTCCCATCATCGATTCAAATGCAGCTGATTTGTAAAGCTCACGTTGCGGCTGCCTTAGATGAAGGGGGATGTCGCAGCCCAAGTGCACCCGGCGGGGTGGGGCTGGCGGGAGCAAAGTGCCTCCCTGGTACCCCGGCTGCTCATTTTCCTCGGGCAAGGTGGGAGCCGGGGCTCTGCACGCGGGATGGCGATATTTAACATACACTGGTTCTCTTATAAAAGTTCTCTGATTGTCGAATGTGATAGACTGTGGCATGGGAGACACTGCTGCTAAAATTGCCTCCCGTAGGACTGCTTGATTTAAGGGAGAGGCAGTGCTTGGGAGAAAGAGCATCAAATGCATGCAGCTGGTGGTGTCTGTCTTTACCTATTCCCTTTGCGTTCATGCAGAGTCCCACTCAGAAGGTGGCGATTGCAGGAAGAGGGCAATATTTACTGGCTGTGTTTTTTTTAAGATCCAAAAACACGGTGGTGCTTATTACGTTTCTACCTCATGGTAATGCAAATCCCTATGGTGGATTGCAAGATATAATTTTTTTTTAGAAAAATTGTTGATGCATGAGAGACATACATAGATTTGGCGTGCATGTGATAATTTAACACATTCATATAATTTATGAAGATAAAATCACGGTACTTGGGATAACCATTACCTTAAGTCCTTGTCTTTTCTGTGTGCTAGAATCATTTGAACTCTTCTCTCGTTAGGCTTCATCCTGTTTTGTAGGTTACATAGGGATTCTCAGAAAAGACTTTTTAAAAAAATTCTACCTTAAACTTTAGAAAAGGAGTCTCTTATGATTTTTTGAAATTTTGTACCAAGCCTTGGTTTCTACCCTCACTCCAGGATGGCTAAGCTGACAGTTTATTTTTTTGCACAATGTGCAGATGTGAAAGCTGTAGGGAAAATGAGTTTCAGAGATGTGCCCTTGAGCCAGGACTCTTCTGTGCTCAGGGTGGTCATCGGGCCGTGGATTGGGCCACGCCGCCACGTTGCTGACAGATGACCCCTCCATGACACTCGCCTGCCCCGCCACCACCACCCTCACTGCATCCTGTTCTGTGCTACCTACAAACCAGAGTCAGAAAGATCTCTTAACCGAAGTGGTATAAGTGACATGTAATGCAACGATTAACTGACCAGTGGTGCTCAGAGAGATTATTGATAGCTGCTTTGCCTCACGGGCTGTCAGTTTTAAAAATAACCTGCATACTGAAAACATGCTGTACGTTTAAAATATACATTCTCTTATTTTTAGCCTACGATTTAAAGTTCATCCCAATAACAAAGTACTAAATGAGTGTAGATCACTCTATGTTGATCTGAATGCCTTAAAAAGTACAGCCAAAGGCTCTGGGTTGTGATTTCCGGATCAGCAATCATCCCCGGCAATATGCCGAGGGTTCTGATTTCTCAGAAAGAGCGCACGTGAAATTTACGTGCGAATGTCTAGCATCTGCAATGGTTCACACTTTTCTTAGCATGCTTGATGTGGTGTCCCGGGATTTCTAGCCAAGTAGAGTCTTTCAGCGTCCTGGTGATTATTTAGCAAACAGACTCTTCAATAAGTAAACCAAATTTAGGTCTTTGCAAGAAGGTCATAAAAACTAATTTTTCTGTTGCCAATATTGATGATTAAATCACCCTAATTTGCATCATCTGAACTAATCACAGGATGATGTATTTACCTGCTATGTTTACATGAAGTAGATAGCAGCAATTAAGTTTAACTGTAGTTATTAGAAATACAGTAAATGGTAATAGATGCCAGAAGCAAATAAACATATTAGCAGGAAATGTTCAAATGATCTGAGTAACCCTACGAGCCAGCATAGCAGGTGGTGATATCCTGTTTTTAAATTACATTTCAGCAAGTGAACATAATAAATCCTCCTGTGTTATACATTTCGCTGGTAGCGACTTAGACTCACATTATTCTGTTTGACCTCATTCCTGCTAATCACCATCCGAGTTTTAATAGCTGCCACAGTGAGTGAAACAGTTAATGCAGTATTTCTTGCTGAAAGAGTGCCTGTCAGGCTATTGATGACAAATTAAAATTAATAAAGAAGATCTGTGTTGAATTGGAGGGAATGGAATAACTACGGCATCCACGTGACGGCTGCGGCCTCTGGGGCACTCTGGGAAGAATAATGTTTTTGGTGTACGTGCATTGTCTTGAAAGGAACGCTAAAACTGCCAAATCTTTGCCTGGAAGACTTCCTGAAATGGGAGCTGTATCCTTTCAGCCTTCATCACATGTAATTTATCCCTTAGAGAGTTATTTCCCGTTCTGCACACCTTAGCTCTGTGCTGTAATAATAGTATGTTTCCAAGGTTCTACAATTTTATTTACCTCAGTAAGAACCTTTACAAGAACAATCACATCCACATAGGAGTCCAGAAAACACAGTGAATAAGTAAAAGTTGCGTGAAACACCTGCCTCCGTGTTGAGCGGCTGGGGTGTTCTGTGTGCGCACCAAGGTGGCTGCTTGTTCCAAAAGCACTGTCCATTTTGGGGGCGTCCTTTCCTTTCTTACAGAAAATGAGCTCTAATCACAGTGCATTTATGTTTCCAGAGGTGGCAGAATGAGGAAGCAAAAGTCTCCAGAAGATAAGATGAAATTTGCTAAATGCAGATGTTCCCGTAACTTATGTATGTTTCACATCAACTGATAAATTGCATGTTCAATATAAGGAAAAAACATTCCACTGGGAAGGCAGGAGCCGAGAGGGACGGTGAGGCACCACCGAGACGGCCGCTCCAAGATGTCTGGGTCAATGAATCCAGCAAGGCGGTATTATCGTAGCCCCATGTAGACAGTGGCCAGCGTCCCAGAGTCAGCAGACATAATTTTGACAGGACCCAGGAGACGCACTCCAGAGCCTGAGTTATCTCTTCCCCAAAAGAGGCAGTCCCTGGAGGTCAGTGTGGAAGTTGTGGGGAGGTCGGCTGGGGGAATGCTGGGCATTAAGACTAGCGTGGAAAGAGGAAGCAGGACAAAACCAGGGCTTCCAGACCCTTCTGGAAATCTAGGGGAACCCCAGTGTCACCACCACGGTCCATGAAATGCGGCCTGTGGTGCCCTAGCCTTACGGGGTCAGGAGCGTGCTGTCCAGACCGGCCTGACTGCAGGCCCGTCCCGCCCTCAGTGGATCCTGGATGTCTTGTGCCTGTGCTGTCTCCAAGTCGCCAGATCCAGTGTTCTAGGGGAATAAGTAATAGTGGGGAGAAGGCCTGTCCTGGGGCTCCGGGGCCCCGGGACGATAAGCTGACACCTCGGAGACCACTTCCTGGGTGGTAACCCATCTCCCCTCCTTCCCTGTTCTGCGCTCCTGACCTGGGGGCGCCTGGCCTTGTCTCTGGACCATCCTCAGGCTTGAAGCTCCCTGTTTTCCCGGCTTTGTGTGCCAACGTCCATCCTGAGGCTGTGTACCACCCACCCGCTCATTCTCACCGGCACTCGAGCCATGGTACATGCCACCACCTTTCTGAACCAAACCATTTTGGGTAGAGATCATCTGAGATTTAACCATTCATTAAAGGACTTGGCATTTGCCTAATTTGGACGGACTTACTATCTGTTATTTTCCTCTTCTTCCGGCAGCAGGATCTGGGCCACCGCTTTCCTCAGCAGGACTTCTGGCATTGAGTCCAGCTGAACGACGCATTTTACATGTAGCATATATCAACAAGAAGAAAGAGAATTTGGAAGTCAGATATTCAAATGACACAGTCTCTTGCCACATTTCTAAGTCCTGGTCTCACTTCTGTTAAAGTTCATATAGGGGCTTAATTAGAAACTGACATTGTGTATTACAACCTGATGCAAACTAAGACCCTTTTTCATTCTGTCCACATGTCTAATGATCATGCAGTATGTCTGAGGCATAGCGGTTGTGTATTCCTTCTGTTGAATAAAGACTCATCCATTTACCAGGGGTGCAAAACGAGGCTATGTATCCATCTCAGCCCTGAAACGAGGAATCGTTCCACTCTAGGATTAAGAGATTGACACCTTGAATAATTGAGAGGAGGTCCTTAGCAATTCAGAGGGTTGACATAGACTAGTCAAATTGCTCTGTCTCCGAGTTGTAAAATAAAAATACAGAAAATGAGGAATTAATTCAATTAAACATTTTCCCACCCACATTTTACCTTTCCTCACCGCTCTGGGGAATAATTTATGAAATGTATATCACCAGAAGACTTATTTTTGCCATTATTTTTAACTTAATGAGTATACCTTGCACATCAGAAGGAAAGAACAAAGGTTAAATTTTACATTAACAGCACATTGCAACATGGTATGCAAATATCCATATGCAAATACAGAGCTCCTGGAAGATAAATGTGTTATATTTTTAACCAGTTAACTATGACTGTGAAGTATTGTCTGAGATATTCAGTGGTTTCGTTTTTATATCTTTCTTGTAAATAATGCATAAAGTATGTACATGGTGTCAAAATATGATTAAGCTATTAGCTTTATAGTTTTCATAGTTAAGAATGTGTTCAGCATGGAGCCCCTAATAACTCATTTCTAAAGGCAGCGGCCATTATGAAATATTTCTTGTTCGAGTGAACGTTGTCATGTGACATAATGATTTTGCTTAAAACCAAGTTAAATGAGGAGTAAAATTAAACAATATTGCATGAATTGTGTTTGACTAATTTTGTGTCACATTATATTAGCCAAGCTTTCAGAATATGTGTTAATGACAAATAGTGTAAGCCCCAACACACTTTATATGTCTCTACAACCACCCTTAAGTCATTAGCTGTTTAAAGGTTCATTTTGTTTGCAGTTTTTGTAGCCAGTGGCTTTTCCTGATGACTTTTGCCTATAAAAGCAGACACCATTTGGAAATAAATGTTACATACATTGTAGGAACTTAATTTTAGTAACAAAAGGGTGGATTTTCTAAGAAAACAAAACAAATCATTCAAAACTTGAGAAACCCAAGGAGCTAAGAGCTATCTCTAAATTAGACATTAAAATGGCCTCTCAAAATGGGAATAACCATCCCAAAAGGACTATTCTCTCATGTGGTAGCAGGCTTTTCTAAATAAAATTTGGAGAGAAGACAAATGATCAGCAACTTTGCAACCCAGTGCAACCTCCTCCAAGGCTGACAACATCTTTAAGATGTTACGATTGAGCTGACCTCTTTGGGATATGCTGTGGAAGGCGGCCTGAATCTGTTATCGGTAAATTATCTGTGGTTTGGCCTGCAGGCCGCCTGATCTTGCCGGGAGAGCATGGGGGATGGTATTTCCGTGGCAAGTCTGACATAGCAGGAGTGGAGCCAGCGTCACCCGAATAGCAGAAGGCAGTACGCTTAATGTTTGCACTTGCCGCATGGAAGGAGAGCTTGACCTTTACCCAGAGCAGTGGCGACCTCCATGTAGTCATAACCACGATCTTTGCTGATCATATAAAGGGATTTAAAGTGTTGGGAAACACCATGTATGGAGTAATAAAACTGACCTAGTATGAAACAAAGATCATGTAGGTATCGATGCTATTCTCCCAACTGTTTGCAATCTCACAGAGCATTCGCTTCTAGCTGGGGCTCCCAGGTGAGAGGCAGGCTCCTCTGGCCTGTGTGCACGAGCAGAAATGGATGGAACTGCGTGCCGTGTGCTGCCTGTGCGTGCCATGTGAGGGGGGAGGGTGGGGAAGGGGAACAGTCAGCACTGAAAGGTGCTAGGACAAGATCGGAAGCTTGAGAGACATCGGCATAATCCAATCAGCACAGGCCACTCCTTTCTCCATGAAACTCCCTGGCCTACCATGGTATTTCAAAACGTTTAAGAAGTAGCAGGTAAGAACTGCCTGATATCTTGAAGGACTCCGTTTTTAGTTACTAGCAAAACACTGTTACGTTTTAGGCACTCTTTTGGGGTGAGTAATTAAACGAAGTGCTACTCGGTGCTAAGGCCATGGATCTGCGATTGCATGCTGGTGTTAGGAGGCAGGTGATAATCGGACCAAGGCAGACCCTGGGGTGGGTGGGAGGCGTCTGCTTGGTCACAGGTATGCCCTGTGACTGCAGCTCCAATGAACTAGGAGTGGGCTGGGGACTTGGCACTGTCACTGTGCAGAGTATTTGAAGAGGACGAGAAAGACCCATATGCATGGCATTATAATGATGATTATGATGACTGAACACTTTTACACTAGTATTCAATTCATGCGCTCAGAATTGGGTGTTGTAGGCACACAAAGATTTTAGAACTTCGTAAAGGCTGTGACGGCAGCAACCTAAAAACGTGCGTATCTCTGCGTGGAAAACTCCGGAAGGAATTGCTGCACCTGGTGGGCGGCGCTTATCCAAGCATTAGTGCATCCTCTCTGGTTTCTGTTTTCTTTTTCATTCTTTCTCTCAATTTTCCAAATTTCCTTCAATGTGCGTTCAATTTTAACTTTGTTTCAATTTTATGGAATTTATTCACTTTTAAAAATTGAAGTAAATATAAGAGAGAAAGAAAATACCCCATAATTTCAGCATCCAGATTGATAGCCTCTGTTGGCATGAAGGAAAATACATTTCAAATGCAATCAACGTATTAGAAAAGGTTGGTAGCAGAGGAGAGTTCCAGTCCTGGAGTTGGAGCACTCGTTACTCTCAACACATCCAAGTGCTGTTTTGGCACTGAGCAGAATGCGATTGTCAAAGGCAATTAGAAGATGTGAACAAACGCGGGGTGAAAGCTTTACTCCTTCCATTGTTCTCCACAAAGTAATTGATACTACTTTTTTCTCTTTTATTTTTCTTTTTTCTTTCTTTCTTTCTTTTTTGTTTGAGACCGAGTCTCTCTCTGTTGCCAGGCTGCAGTGCAGCGGCATGATCTCAGCTCGCTGCAACCTCCGTCTCCCGGATTGAAGCGATTCTCTTGCCTCAGCCTCCCAAGTAGCTGGGACTACAGGTGCATGCCCAACTAATTTTTGTATTTTTAGTAGAGACAGGGTTTCACCATGTTGGCCAGGATGGTCTCAATCTCTTGACCTCGTGATCCGCCCGCCTCAGCCTCCCTAAGTGCTGGGATTACAGGTGTGAGCCATTGCGCCCAGCCATTGATACTACTTTTAAACATACTTGGAAAAATATGGTTATGCATCTACCTGTGTATGCTTATAATTTACACAGGAAGGATCATACTATATAAACTTTTTGCACCTTGGTTTTTTCAAGTAATATATCTTGGATCTCTTTCCATGTCAGCGTGGATATATCTGTCTCCTTCTTTTAAAAGTCTGCAGGTATTATTACCCTTTTAATCAGTTCTTAGTTTTGGAAAACAATTCCTCACCCCATGTTAATCTTAGCATAGGGAAGAAAAACAGAAGCAAGCAATACTAGTTGTTTTGAAAAGCCCATGCGTGTCATGAACTAGATTCTTTCAGCATGTGGGGCACAGACAGACCATGATTCTTTTCACTTTGCCTTGGTGAGTCCCTTGCCCCTCTGTCCTCTGTGAGCCTGATCTGTGCACCTGGCCCTGAGGACTCCTGGGCAAAGCACAGCCTTGCACTGCAGCCCAGAGGCAGGTGGGCTCCACCACGTTCTTCGGGATGGACTGGGACACGTTGCTGAACTTTCCAGGTCTCTGGGTCTCAGCTGGAAGAAGCAGAGCTCTGGTGTGGTCATTGTGTGCCGGAGTGGCCCAGGGAGCTCTCGGCCCTTCCAGCACTGAGAATTCTGATCCTATATCACTGGGGGGGCCACAGGGCCAGAGTCTCTGACGGTCCTAACCCGTCCAGTGCCAAAACAACACTCCGATGTATTGCACATGGTGACGTAACCAGTGGTCAAGCCCTCGGATGCTAACTCTCGTCTGCTGCCAGCTAGTGGGTGATGAAGCCACTGAGGGTCCCCAGTGTTTCCTGGGAATGGTTGATTGGTCTGACATGGGAGCTCCTCAGTCCTCTCCTGTTCAAGTGACTGTTTTTCATTTAAAAAAGTCAAATGTACTCACTGTAAACAGTGTGAAATAAAAGCGAATGCCCAGCACCCCGTGCCAACTTCCCCAGAGGAAACCGTCCTGAACTTGTATCTCCTTTCAGACACTTTCCAGCCTAACCAGCAGCACACACCGAGGCAGCTGTGCACATGCATGTGCTGCCTTCTGCACCAATGGGACCCGTTTTTAGCTGGCTTGTTTTCCCCGCTCTGCAGCACACACACAGATGCCTCCACTCTGGTCCACAGCTGTGGAGTCGTCCACTGAACGGGAGGCATTTCCACGGTGTAGGGTCTCCCACTCTCACAGACAACGCTGCAGCCAATATCCACAGATGCACTTGTATTTGAGAGTGGTTCCATTGGCTCCAGCGGGATCGCACCGTCAGTGGGTGACCATGCCCAGCATTTTATTGGATGTTGCAAAATGGTCTCCAACCTGGTTTCCCACTGGAGTCCAGCCAGAGTGATGGTGATTTCCGGATCCCATAAACCTTCACCAACACTGAATTTTATCAATTTCTTAAACTTTCGTCAAAACGATATGGTGCAAACTAGAGTCTTGGTTGACCTTCTTTCCTTCCTTTCTTCCTTCCTTCCTTCTTTCCTTCCTCCCTCTTTCCCTCCCTCCCCTTCTTTTCTTTCTTTCTTTCTTCTTTCCTTCTTTCTCTCTCCCTCTCTTCCTTCCTTCCTTCTCTCCTTTTCTTTCTTTCTTCTTTTTTCTTTCTTCTTCTTCTTTTTTTTTTTTTTGAGACAGGGTCTTGCTCTGTCACCCTGCAGCATCAGCCTCCCATGCTCAGGTGATCCTCCCACCTCAGCCTCCTGAGTAGCTGGAACCACAGGCGTGTGCCACCACACCCAGCTAATTGTTGTATTTTTAGTAAAGATGGCCTGGTCTCAAACTCCTAAGCTCAAGCCATCTGTCTGCCTCGGCCTCCCACAGTGCTGGGGTTACATGGATGAGCCACTGTGCCTGGCCTGTCAGCTTGCTTTCTGCCTCTTCGTGATTTGTGGGTTTCTCGTTTCTGACCGCCTTCTTTGCTTTCTGATCTGGGGTCTCTTTAGTTCCCATGATGTCAGCTCTCATCTCTGTGCTCTGGCCCCCAAGGCCCAAGCTGGGGAGTGCCAATATCCCTTGTGGTTCCATTCATTGCTTTGGGTCATCTCTCCTTACCCCGGTTCACATTCCCCATGTCCACAGAGGGACCTTCATCTATCTGCCTTGCAGACATCATCTTGCCTTGCAGACGCTGAGACTCAACACAAAAGTGATGAATAATCACATGAATAAGTGCAAGGATATCTGGACAAGGAAGAGGCAAGGTTTAAAAGTGTCTACTCCTTTCTGACCAATCCTGTATAAAATGGGGTTTGATGTAATAGGAAAGACATTTCCTACTTCCCTTTCCTCTTACAGAATGAAATGGACATTGCATGATGCATCATCATTTAACCAGTCCTCATTTTTAAATTTTAAAAAACTCCCTATGTTAATTTTACATTAAGAAAGAAAAACAAAAACACCCAAGCAGACAATGCGTGTTGTTTAAAAAGACTGCAAACACTGTGTGCAGGGCCCTCCTACAAGGAGGTGAGGGAGCATGAAGCCGCTACCGTGGCGCCGGCCGGGGGCCTCGTTTCTCTTCTGCAGGATTTCCCAAATTCGAGTCAAAACTGGTGGCATTTGAAAAAGACATGATTAACTTTAGGATGTGCATATATACATATATACTTATGTGTATAAAACACTGGAACTGTAGTGCCATTAGATCCAGCAATTTATCTTAAAATTCAGACTAATGTATAAAGTCAAAAGATGCTGGGTAAAAACCAGTGCCCAAGAGTAGAGGATTGGCTCATTAAATTATGATACAGCCACAGAATGGAATAGATGCAGGCATTCAAATTAGCATTATACATGTGCGTGTGCATGAATGTATGTATAAACACATCACTGCGTAAATATATATGCATGCCCGTACACATACATTGATACAAGAAATGTTCACAATGTAGTGTTAAACAAAAGAGCAAGCTTAAGAACGCTACGTAGAGCATGACTTATTTATCTGAAATATATATATATATATATTTGTAACTGAGACAGAGTCTTACTCTGTTGCCCAGGCTGGAGTGCAGTGGCATGAACTCTGCTCACTGCAACTTCCACCTCCTGGGTTTAAGTCATTCTCCTGCCTCAGCATGCAAGTAGCTGAGGGTACAGTTGCCCACCATCATGCCCAGCTAATTTTTTGTATTTTTAGTAGAGACGGGGTTTCACCATGTTGGCCAGGCTGGTCTCGAGCTCCTTACCTCAAGTAATCTGCCTCCCAACGTGCTAGGATTACAGGCATGAGCCACCATACCTGGCCTGAAATATAAATTAATATGCATGCATTTATGCATATAAAGTCTAAAGAAATATATTCACCAAAATGTTAATTATGGTTGCCTTTTAGCACTTTTTTCTTATCTAGATTGTATTGCATTTCTACAAAGACAATGTATTAATTATGTAAATTATAAAATAAAGATTTAAATAAGAAGTGCCCAGAAGTTTCAATATGGGCCACCCACTTGAATGCGCTGCCTGGGAGGATGGCAAGTGTCAAGCTGCAGATAAGGTCGTCTTGCCCACCCCTCTACGCTGAACCCAAGATGAACACCGCAAAACTCAGTTCTCCCCCTCCTCTCACATCCCCCTTCAGCCAGTGCGTGATTTTACACCTGCCCCCCGCCACGAGCCTCTTGACAGAATACGCTCACTGTCTGCACTTGACACTAGCTGTCTGCGTGTCCTCCGCTCCCTCTGCAGACAACCTCCTTGCAGCTGGATCTGCCCCACTGCCTCCCTACCCTGACGATCCTCCTGTTGGGCTCAGCAAAGACCTCCCAGTTGCCATGTCCAAAGCCCTGTCCACAGCCCTCTTCCTGGTCAGTCCTCTTGGCCTTGATGCCTGCACTCTCTTCCGGCCTCTCCCTCGTTGGGTTTGGCTCCTAATATGAATTGTGTCTCCCCCAAAATAAGTCAAAGTCCTCACCCCTGTACCTGTGAAAGAGACCCTTTTAGAAAGATGGGCTTTGCAGATGTAGTCAAGTTAAGATGAAGTCATATGGGATAAGGGTGGGCCCTGATCCAGTTTGATCAGAGTCCTTATAAAGGAAGGGACCATGACACAGAGAAGCACAGAGGGAAGACAACCGTATGATGACAGAGGCAGAGACTGGAGAGACGCCGCCACCAGCCAAGGAACACCCGGGGCCAGCAGAAGCCAAAGAGACAGGGAAGGGTCCTGTGCAAGAGGCTTTGGACGGAGGGTAGCCCTGCCAACACTTTTGTCCTCCAGAGCTGTGAGAGAATAAGTGTCTGTTGTCATCAGCCACTTGGTTTGTGGTGATTTGTTATGGCAGCCACGGGAAACCACTACAGCTCCTGCGACACAAGGGACCCGAGCAGTCCTCCGGGCCTGGGAGCACCTTCTCTTTGTGCTGAAGTGTAAGGAACACAGAGGCCCTGTTTTCATTGATATGTCTCGGAAATCCAATCTTATTATTTATATTAGGTTGGTGCAGAAGTAATTGAGATTTTTCTCATTACTTTCAATGGCAAAAACTACCATGACTTTTGCACCAACCTAAAGTGAAACCTAAAAAACAAAGTAAAAACTGTGTGTAAAAAACAAAGTAAAAAAAAAAAAAAACAAAAAACACCTGTTGCTTGTAAAGAAAAAAAAAACAAAGTAAAACTGTTGTTTTCTCGTTTGGCCAAAGCCTGGCTTGCTTTTCTCGGGTCTCATGGCCTCAGGAGGGCAGAGGCGAGGGCCATGTGATCAGGTCCAAGATGGAAGCAGAAGGACATGCAGGACAGAGCTGAGAGCCCACGGAGAGGATGGACCCCCACAGGAGGTCAGGCCATATGCCGCTCTGCGGGGACCCGAGTCCGTCAGGTGAGGCCCAGAAACAGGTTGGTGTCCACAGAGAATCATGAGGTATGTTTTAATTTTGTCTGGATGCGTGCCCCTCCCCTTTCTGGGGGCTGTCCCTGGCCTCCTGCAGGGCTGTGTCCCCAGGGCCCTTCCTTCGAGGGTCGTTAGGATGACCACACTGGAAGCAGCGGCAAGCGAACCCTGGAGCATCCAACAGGCAGCAGCAGGGGCTCCGATTCGGCCTCGGAATGTTGCTGACCTCGCTTCAAGGTTGCACTGATCAAAACTGCCTTGCAAGAGGCCTTCATGAAAAAGAAAATACCCAACTTGTTCAAAATTGAAGTTGTACTTGTTCCTTGAAGAAAATTTGAACAATGCAGGGAAGCACAGTGATCCGTCAAACCACCTGAGTGGACAGCGACGAGCCGCTCTTCCGAGATGCGGGCGCGCCTCTGGGCACCGGCTTGCCTGTGGGCTTCCCTGCCCGCTGAGCTGAGATAGCCTCTCCATCACCTCCTGCACCTCTGCTTCCTGGCACTTACAACCTCAAGATCATAAACTTGATTTTTCCTTCTCTTAGTAGAATATAAGAAACTGAGAGAGAGAACTTGGTTTTGTTTTGCTTTTATTATTTTTTCTTACAGTCAGAACCTGGAAGAATCCCTAGACCAGTGGTTCTCAAAGTGTGATCCGTGGACCCTTGGGGTCCCCAAGACCTTTTCAGGGGTCCACAAGGTCAAAACTATTTTCTTAACACAAGGTCAAAACTAGTTTTCCAACAACTAAGACGTTGTTTGCCTTTTTCCATTGCATTCTCTCATGAGTATATGGTGGAATTTTCCAGCGCCTACATGAAGTGTGATATCATAACAAATTGAATGCAGAAGCAAACATGGGAATCCAGCTGTCTCCTATTAAGCGGGACTTAGAGAGATTTACAAAAATGTAAAACAATGCCACTCTCTCTACATGTTCTTTGTAGTAACATTAGATTTATTATTATTATTTATTAAGAGGAATTAGTGAAATATTTTTAAAATGATCAATTTTAGTCCTCAATATGTAAATATCAATAGTTATGTTCTATAGGCAAAAAAATGCTTTGTGGTTCTCACTAATTTTTAGTTTGATAACTGCTGGCCTAAACCATAGACGGTGCTCAAAAATATTTATTAAATAAAAGAATGAGTGACTCAGTGGAAGTTACTATTTCAATGTCATTTTCAGTTTTCTTTACATGTATTTAAAGTTTTTATAATTTTGTGTCTTCCTTTTATTGTTTCAACGTGTAAACTGAAACCCATTCCTACGCTATGGAACATTCTAAAAGCAGCATTTTGAGTGGCTGCATCATAGCCCGTCCCGGGGAGCAGTTCTCACACACGGGAGCATCAACACCGCTGGTGGCACTTTAAAAATGACGTAGACATTCCTGGTAAAGTTTGGTCATTTTCTGGTGTGTTGTCACATTGTTTCCCTGACGTTGCACTGACCCGACCCATTCTTATTCCCAGCATATGAGAGGGCCACACTCATTTACATTGTCAGCAGCATTTGCATTCAAAAAAAATTGAGTACCACTTGTGTTTTGATGGGCATGATCTTAGATCATTTGTGCTACTATTATAAAATACCAGAGACTGGCTAATTTATAAAGAGGAGACCTTAATTTTCTCACGGTTCTGGAGGCTGGGAAGTCCAAGGTCCAGGTGTTGGCGGAATCGGCATCTGGGGAGGGCTCCCTCTGTTTCCAAGATGGCATCTTGCTGCTGTGTTTGTGTCCTCATGGGGCCAAAGTAGAAGAGGTCAGGCAGCTCTGTGGAGCCTCTTTCATAAGAACATTAATCCCACCCCAGAGGGTGGAGTCCTCATGACTTCATCATGCTCCCACAGGCCCCATATCATAATACCATTCTGGTGAGGTTTCAGTTTTAACATATGAACTTTGGAGGGACCCCAGCGTTCAAACCATGGCAGGTGCCTCTGGGATTACTTGTGGACAGAGTTCTTCCCAGGTGTCCACGGGGCAGTTGTGTCTCCTATTCTGCGAACCACCTGACCGTGCTCTCTAAGGAGGCCCCTGAGAAGACCTAACTTCACCACTCGTAGTTTCATTTTCTCCTCTAAACCAGGCAAGCAACACAATTGTCTCCAGAACCTGAAACTCTTACCAAGGTCTCCTGCACTTTGGTCTGAATCAGGAGTTATAGCAAGCGACTCCTGCACCTGCCCTGACCTGCCTTGCTGTTGTTTACACCTTCAAGAGAGGCATCTTCAGCCCCATCTCTGCTATTGTTTATACCTTCGGGAAAGGCATCTTCAGCCCCATCTCTGGTATTGTTTATACATTCAGGAAAGGCATCTTCAGCCCCATCTCTGCTGTGGATTCAGAAACCCCCTGACAGGTCAATGAGTAGCACAGCGCTCCACTGGGGACCATTTCAACCTTCCAAGGCCCCCAGTCAGGCACTGAGTGTGTCCTCGAAATACATGGAGGTTCTAGCCAGTATAGAATGTGGCCGCAGAGAGAGGGCCTGGAACAGAGAAGGAAACACAAACGGCCAAGAACCACGGGAGCACCTGGAACCTCACTCTCAAGAAACAGGCATAGCAGAGCAGGCAGGGCTCAGCGGCTCATGCCTGTAATTCCAGCACTTTGGGAGGTGGAGGTGGACAGGTCTCTTGAACCCAGGAGTTCAAGACTAGCCTGGGCAACATAGGCAGACTCCGTCTCTAAAGTAAGTTTTTTTAAAAAAATTAGCTGAGTGTGGTGGCATGAGCTTGTGGTCCCAACCACTCAGGAGGCTGAGGCAGGAGGATCACTGGAGGTTGAGGCTGCAGTGAGCTGTGATTGTGCCATTGTACTCCAGCCTGGGCAACAGAGCAAGACCCTGTCTTAACCTGTCTCAAAAAAATAAAAGAGAGAGACAGAAAGGCAAAGAAAGAAATAGACACAACAAATTAAGCAGTGAGGTGCCGTTTTCCCCGGCCGGATAACAGAGATTAAAACAAATAACACCTCATGCTCACGAGGGTGCAGCTCCTGAGGGCGTGACGGGGCACCCTACTGGAAAGCAAACTGGTATTTCTCATGGGGAAAAATTAACACACTCCCAAAAGGGGCATCATGAGGTGAATTCTGGACATTAGTAAGATAGACTATTGGGCTGGCATTCAAGTTTGTATTTTTTTTTTTTTTGGTAGCTTAACATAACATGAGAATGTATATTTTTAAAAATCTGACTTCAAACCTCTATATGTTATTTTCCAAATTATGTAAGAAAGAGAAAGAAGGATATATTTTAAAAAGACATAAAAATGTTAATGGTGATAAGTTACATCTGGATTTGGAATGTGTGTGTGTGTGTGTGTGTGTGTGTGTGCAATTTTTTTGGCTGGGCATGGTGGCTCACACCTGTAATCCCAGCACTTTGGGAGGCCGAGGTGGGCAGATCATGAAGTCCGGAGTTTGAGACCAGTCTGGCCAATATGGTGAAATCCTGTCTCTACTAAAATACAAAATTTAGCTGGGTGTGGTGGCGGGCCTGTAGTAGCAGCTACTCGGGAGGCTGAGGCAGGAGAATCTCTTGAGCCCAGGAGCAGAGGTTACAATGAGCTGAGATTGCACCACTGCACTCCAGCCTGAGCAACAGAACAAGACTCCATCTAAAAAAAAAGTTTTTTCCTCCATTAAGTTTCTGCAATAAACCCAAAATATTTACTTTCCTGAAATCAACATGACTTGAAAACAGGAAGTTTTTAAGGTCTCAGGTTTCTGGAGATTCCTATGAGCAGCAGAAACTGATACTTAACTTGGGAACAAGTTGGAGTTAATTTCAGCGTGAGAGGGGAGGGGTGGGTGGGGGGGAGAAAGAGAGAATTCCAGAAAGAAAGAATAGCAAGAGTAGAGGCTCACAGGAGGGACCACGCAGGAACTGGGTAAGAGGCGACTACAGGCCTTGGGCCAGATCCAGCCAGCTCCTTGTTTCTTATAAATAAAGTTTTATTGAACACCACCACACTCATTTGTTTACAGATTGCCTATGGCTGCTTTTGCGCCATGGTGGCAGAGTTGAGACATAGAAGCTGAATCAATATGGACCTGAAAAGCCTAAAATATTTACAATCTGGACCTTTACAGTAAAAATTTGCAGAGCCGTGGTCTGGAGGATGTTGACCACAGGAGACTCCTGGGCTGTGCTAGGGAGTTGGGCTGCTGTCCTGAGGGCAATGGAGAGCTACTGACCCATCTGAGGAAGGAGGATGATCAGAGCAGATTTGCACTTGTGGCAGATCTCTCTGGCACAGTGGCGAACACAGCTTAGAGGGGACAAGGGTGGGGATAAACCGGGAGCCGGCGTGGAGGTGATGCATTAAGTGAGAGAGGACACTGGGCTGGATCAGAGTAGCA
The DNA here is from genome assembly GCF_030222135.1 of Aotus nancymaae. Lineage (NCBI taxonomy): Eukaryota > Metazoa > Chordata > Mammalia > Primates > Aotidae > Aotus > Aotus nancymaae. The sequence goes on from NW_026988421.1 coordinate 1,777,292, forward strand.
GTGGCGGGGCTGGAGAAACGGAGAGCCCAGAGAGAGATTTAGCGAGCTAGCATTGCCAGCAGCGGTGGTGCTGAACTGAATGCATGGGCTGAGCTGAGGAAGGACTCAGGGTGACTGCCAGGTCCTGGCTCAGAGAAGCGCCACAGGACACAGGGAGATGGGAGTCTTGGGATGGGTGTTGTGGTGGAAAGACGGCTCCAGGTGGGAATGTCCTGTCTGAGGCTCCTGGTCAAGGAGACATGTCCAGAGGCAACTGGGCCTGGGGCTTTGGGGAGAGAACTCATTTAGAATCCAGCAGCCTGCAGATGTGCATTGCAGCCTGGGTGTGAGTGGAGCGAAGGGACGGGGTGTGGGCCGGGAGCCCCAGGAGGGGCCCATTCATGGAATGCTTGTGGAAGGAGGTGTCTGCCGAGGATGCTGGGAAGGACACAGGGAACATGGACTCCAGAAATCAGGGAAGAGTGACTTCGTCAAAGAGGATGCTCCAGGGTTGCAAACGCTGCAGAGATGTCAATGTGGAGAAAGGTCTGTGAGCATACTTACCCCTGTGTGTCAAGGATTCGGCCACGAGGAGGCTGCTGACACCTTACTGAGACTGTGACCTGTCCAGCCGGTGAAGTGGAAATCTACCTCCCCAGCCCTCTTTCCTTACCATGTGGTCCCCTTTGGGGCTGAAGACCCTTGGCCAGGGCCACCATCAGCAAGGGTCATCACCCATGAAGGTCTTGGCTGCGGCACTAGCTGGGCCTCTGATAAGTTCATGAACCTTAGTAACAACTTCAATAATGACCCAGGTGCTGCTTGTTCTGTGGGAAACACAGGAAGAAAATGACCTGCTAGGAGTGGAGTGACGATTTCTGAATCTGTAGATCAGTGCTGTTCCAGAGGACTTCCTGCAGTGATAGACATGCTCTCTCTTTGCTCCGTCCAGTATGGGAGCCCCTGGCCACAGGTAGCCACTGAGTGCTTGAAATGTGCTTAGTGCAATTGAGGAGCTAAATTTTACAACTGATTTAGTTTGAATTCATTAAAATTAAAATTTAAATAGCCACGTGGGACTAGTGGCTCTCCTGCTTTGGATGGTGCATTTGTAGATGATAATTTTTCAGGGGTGAGAATTATTCCTTTGAAATAAGAATATACGATATTGACTTCAAGTGATTACTCTTTTAATATGTACCTAGGATGTACTTGCAAGCCTGACACTCGGATAGGTTGGTATATCAAAGCAGTTACGTCGTTCTATTTACCTAAGAGTCCATGTAGACAAACTCCTTGAGTGGAAGGGATTGGAGGGCGAAGGTGCCACTTAGCAACAGAGTTTCCCTTGCTGCTTCCTTGAGTCCACTTTGAACACTACTACTTTATCTGAGCACAATTGACGTCATCTCACAAGTAATCCTGGTGCGCGGTGGCCAGGGCCCTGCTCTGCCTGGTGGACAGGCTGAGTAGAGGCTGTTAGAAAGGCCTCTCACAGCTTCTAAGTGACCTGGCCCCGAGCTGTGGACACGCAGATCCCCCATCCTTGAGATGAGGCCCACGGGAGAAGGAGATTGACGTTCTCAGGTGTAGCTCTAATGGGACACGCAGATCCCTCATCCTTGAGATGAGGGCCCACAGGAGGAGCAGATTGACATTCTCAGGTGTAGCTCTAATGGGACATGCAGATTTCCCCATCCTTGAGATGAGGGCCCACAGGAGGAGCAAATTGACGTTCTCAGGTGTAGCTCTAATGGGACACGCAGATCCCCCATCCTTGAGATGAGGGCCCACAGGAGGAGCAGTTTTGCATTCTCAGATGCAGCTCTAATCCAGGGCGTCCTCATAAGCAGCGCCCCAGACCCAGAGAGCAGTTTGCAGCTCTCTCCTCTGGCCTGTGCTCTTAGAGCTTGGGAAGCGAGCTCCTTGGCAGCACCACAGCGTGGGGCGCAGGATGAAAGAACCACTCCCAAGATGACCTTATGCTTCCCACCACGATTTCCCTGCAAAGTTGAACAGTGAGTGTCTTCTCTCTCTGGGGGGCAGAGGGGGGAAGATAGATGTCAGGCCTCAGAGAGGCTCACCCACTCACCTGGACAGACCCCAGGCACGCCTCTGCTGTGGCACGCACCTGCTCCCCATCCCAGACCACCAGGGCCACACTCGCAGAGCACAGAAAAATAAGGAGTCCTTGTTAACACCTGGCCCCCAAACTCATCTGTGGCCCCAGCTGACCTGAACTGACATGTGACTCTTTGGGGTCTTTCTGCGTCCGTCTTCTGCCAGTATTTCTAGGTCACTGCAGAAGTAAACAGGTGTTTGTCAGTGCCAGGGTGAGGGTGAGGCAGGTGAGGCACCCGGGTGCTGAGCGCCTCCTTGAATCTCATGCTTGGGCTCCTCCCTTGCTTGTCCTGGTCCCATCCTGTGTTTGAGGTTGCCCTGGAGCCCACCCCAGTATTTATTAATATATTGGGGTATTTATTATGTCCTATAAATAGCATATACATACTACAAGGTGTTATTGTTCTCAAATCTGAAAAATTTGAATTCCAAAGCACATCTGGCCTGAGTTTTCAGTGAGGACTTGACTTGGGTGAAAATCGTCCACTGGATCTGGCCATCCCACGTCATCCTCGTCCATCCCCACATGCGGCAGAGTGCAGGGCACACAGCAGGAGCGTGCTGGGGTCTGGTGCACGCCGACTGGCTGGAAACATGGGTGGCATGGTGCACTGGAGAAAGGCCTTGGCCTAGACCACAGTGGTACCGGCGAAGGTTAGGGCGGGGCACTGTGACCAAAGGTGCGTGGGTGGCCCCTCTCCACTCGGGAATCACCAGATTGGAAACGTATTTGCAGCAAAATTAATAATGCTCTAGACCAGCGTCCCAAAGGTTCAGGGAGGTCATTTTGCAGCAAAATTAATAGTGATCGAGGCCAGTGTCCCAAAGGTTCAGGGAGGTCCCCAGAGAATGAGAAGTTTCGAGAAGGTTTGTTTAATCAACAGTGCTCTTGTGAGATGACAGTGTGGAGACCAGAAACGGAATTCAGCTCTGGGGAGTGGGTACTGGGGTGGATTTCAAATAACAACATAGGATACTTTCTGTCGGTTTCAGATCATGAGAAGTTTCTTTAGCATAAGTATGTTCTAGATACTTTAAAGTACTGGGACATACATATGATAAACTATTATTCGTATTTTATTTGGGATTCAGACTTGACTGGTGTCCCGCATTTATCTGGGCACGGGCTGGGAGAAGTTAGCAAAGCAGGTCAAGCTCTTGACCCTTTGGGGAACTGGAGAGGAAGAGCAGACACCAGACACCGATCCCGAAGGCCCAGCCCTGAAAAGGGCCAGTGGTCCCAGTGGCAGTGAGGGGCGGCCTGGAGAGGGTGCTTAGGGCCTCGGTCCATTCGGAAGCCCCAGCCCCTGCTCCAAGGGCACCAGGATGTGGGTACAGTGGTTTCCTTACTCCACTGCAGGAGGAAGGGGGCTCAGGCCTGCTTCCTGCTGGATCCGCGGGAAACGCCACCATGGCCAATTCTGGGCGTGGAAACAGATAGCAGCTTCCACAGGCCCGACCTGGCCCCTGCTCTGCACAGGTGTCAGGGACCAGTCCCACGCTTCACTGCGGCAGGACATGCAGCTGTCAAAGCTGGTGAGGTGGGGCCGCAGGAGCTCAGCCTCTCTCCCTCTGGCCGGAGGGAGCCTGTTCACAGGCCGCTCTTAGCCCACCCCAGAGCAAAGCCTGGAACTCTTAGAGGGCGGCTTGGAGCTGCTCATTTGGTTCTTTATTTTTTAGTTTTCATTAACATGTTCTCAGCAAATTCCGTACAGCTAGCACTGTTAGCCTAACAACCCAAGATTGACTGCGCCTCCCTCAGCACAGTGCTCTCCACTGCGGAGTGCGACTGCAATGTGAAGTCAAAACTAAACTGTTGGCAGAGGTGTCTGTCAACCTGTTTTAAGGCTGTATTCAGAGCCAATTTAAATGCCTTTGCAAGTGACATGGAAGTGTTCCGGGTAGATGTTTCCAGATGGTGGTAGCATTTTTTCAGAAGCACCGATGTTAAATTGATATTGTATGACATGGTACAAAACCTTAGGATGTCTTCATTGGAGTTACAGAAACTTGACTTACCTTGGGGACTTGATCCAGCCCTGAAGCAGCGCACAGTGGGCGGGCCCATCCTGTTTGTATGAGTCTCTCAGGCTGCATAGACAGAAGGCTGCTCTTTCTCTTGGCAGAAGAAGTCACTCCTGTGTCTCGGTTGTGGGCATGAATCTAAGACAAATGAACAAAAGTCGCATTCCACGTTATTAAACGATGTCCTCAGCCCATCCCAAAGCCACCTCTGGGATGCCCCCATGTTGCCTCTCTTTATGACCTGTGTGTGTGGTCGATGTGAGCCCAGCAGAACCCTGCACGCAGGATATAAAGACACCTCTTTCTGGCCCTCAGAAATGCAGCCTGCTGCCCTTGTCCTTGACTACCCTGCTCAGGATGGTAAATGTGGCTCTCAGGAATACATTACTGTGCATCTTGAGCCACCAAAATTGTGAAAGAGACAGAGATTCCTCTTATGTGTGGTTTTAATGGTTTGAGGAATTTCCCCACTGACGGGAGCCTGGCAGCACGTCCTCCTCCGGGATGCTGTGACATTATGATTGAATGGCTACACCGTGTGAACAGGAAGCAGAGGGCATTAGGAGGAGCTGCTCACACGCCCAAGCGTCCCATTGTGAGGGCTCCCTGGGAGAGAAGCCGGCCAAGCTTTGAGAAGTGAGAAAGACCTCTGAGATGGCAGGCCTGCTCTGGGGTCCTGGAGGGAGGTCTGGACTCCCGGAAGAGGACCGACTGTGTTTTGGTGGCACGGACAGTGAACCAAGGTTCCTTGTCACCCACGGGATAGCCTTTGCCACCAACCCTCAAGTTTTGGCCTCTTGGGGGACTCCCCATGTAAAGAGTGTGCTGCTTGCTTGTGGAATTTGAGGATGTCTTTCTTGGGGCCACGGTCTGTTCCTACTGACTGCAGAACAGACTGTCACGAGGCCGACCTGTGAGGGGGCGAGGGTGGACGTGGAAATCCCACATTGTGTGTGGCTTGAACAGCAGGGCCAAGCCCAGGTCCAGGCTAAGTCACTTTGAGTTCTGCCTGTGCCATTTCCAAGTTATGGCTCTGCCTCACTTGGTGCTGGGGCAGCCCTGTGAAGTAGCTGTTTGCATTTTCGATTTTATTTTTCAGGGTAATTTTCCATTTACAGAACATTGAGTGGAAAGTCCAGAGTTCCCACGTAGGCTGTCCCTCCTCACACACAGTCTCCTCTATTGCAAACATGTTGCATCAGTGCGGTACATCCATTATGGTGGATGAACCAATATTGATACCTTAATAGTAACTAACTTCCAGAGTTTCCATTAGGGCTTGCTTTTGGTGGTGTGCATTCTGCGGGTTTGCACCAAGGTGTGACATCACGTATCGTATCCATCATCAGAGTCTCATATACAATACTTTCATTACCCACCCAGTCCCGTGCTCCGCCTACCCTCCCTCCCTTTCCCACCCACCGGCAACTGATGGTCTGTTTCCTGACCCCGTAGTTTTACCTTCTTTCTCTAGGACGTCACATGGTTGGAATCACGCAATACGCTGTCTTCTTTTGCCGCCCGATTTATATTTAAGGTTCCTCCAAGTCAGTCGTTTCCTGGAGCAAAACCCCATTTGCGTTTTTATTGCTGACGAGTATTTCATTGTATCAATGTACCACAGTTTGTTTAATCTGAAGTTATTTTGAGTTTTGTTTTACAGATGAGGAGACAGAGACTGAGTGTGGTTAAGTGTTTTGCTATAAGTCACAGTTTTGGAGATTTGGAGTTCTGGAGAACTGGACTGGAACCCCCCATGATGTCTTACTCTATCTCAGACTTGGGAAATCGAGTCGTCATTTGTAATTATTTTCTGCATCTGTCACAGGTGTCATTCAGCACTCACTAAGGTGCTTCTTACATAGCTTTTCCAAATTGCTAGCAACTGCAGCACTCTGGGCCAGACACTTCTGGGGTTTGAAGATGGTGTGGGCGCGTTCAGCGTGGGCAGAAGGTGTTAGTTTAAAGGACGACTCTCCGTGGCCACCTCACAATCTATGCACCCCCTAGTGCCCAAGTAGTAGGGACAGAGCTGTGACCACCCTCGGGGACCGAAGCCCACGGTGGGCAGCTGCTGGTTTTTGTGATTGCTCCTATGCCAGGCTTGGGGGACAGAAGACATTTTTCTTTTGCTGAAACCTGAAGGGGAACAAATCGTTTAAAACTTGGCATCTAAAGCTTCCCTTTCCCTCTAAGGAAAGCCTCTGGAATCATTCTGCAAAGTATTCTCTCTCCTTTTGTTCTGTTTAAGATTCAGGTGTTGACGACTTCCTTTGGGAGCCCATATTAGGGTCTCAGATTTCACCATCAAGAAAACCTCTAAGTATTTTGGCAGAAAGCTCCTGATTAAATTGATCTCCTCGGCACTGCAGACTTCCCCCTCTCCTGGGCTAAGCCACAGAGCGACTCTGCTCGCTGGGCAGCTGTTTGTGGGTATCTTGCAGTGGCGTTCCTGCTTTCTTGCTCCACCACCCAGATTTAGCTATTTAAGTTGCCCTCATAAATCAGCCACGCCGAGCATCTTCATCATCTCCTTCCAGTTTGTCTATAGCTCTCTGCCCTCCAAGAAATAAATTACCCGCAATTACTTAAAGTTAGTAATTGAATTTATTTTGGTGGTAAAGAGAAAATTTATCCATTTTGCTAGTAATTTGTAGTCATTTTTAGTAATTGATAGTAATTTTCCAGTAAATACTAATTAAATGTTTCACTAAGTAAAAGAAGTATAATGTATTCGCTAAGCATTAGTATTCCCAATTTATCTTTATACTGGCAAGTGATTTCGGCGCAGTTGGTAAGATCCCATGGCATTACTCTTGTGGTGTTAAGCTCTGAAAAAGCGAGCAAGACTGTGCTGCTCGTCCAGAATCAGCTGCACCATCACCGCCAGGAAGGGGCCCTCCAGGCTTCAGACTTGACTCCATACAGATTGGGCTGGATGCAGAGGAATGAGCCCCAACGGAAGGGTTCCTGTCACCATGCAGGAAGCTGATGTGGCATTCTTCCTGCTGCATGTCACCCTCCTTGCCCACGTGGGAGGTCCTGACCACAGTGTGGATTCCTCCACGCCTAGGTGGACAGGACCTTGAGCTGATGTTTGGGCCATTCTGAAGATGTGCTTATTTTGCAAACTTGTCAGCAAGTGAAATTTGCTACACCAACCTTAGTAGAAGCTTTTATTTCATGAAATCAATCCGTTAATCCCTACTACCTGGTGGGTATTTAGTTTTTAACTAGTAAGTTATTTTTTCCCTTTAAAATCACTCTCTGCCTGCTCACCAGTGAAGCGAACGTTGTCCACGTGGGTGCTGTGCGCTCACTGCGTGGCACTCTAATCCCGCCTTTGCTCCTCTATTTTTTCCGGCAGAGGCCTCAGAGCATGTTTGCTGGGTGAGAGGGAGAAGTAGTGATTTTCCCCAGGACATGCTCCTAGTTAGAAAATAATATCCCTCTAGAATTAATTAATTAATGGGAGTTGATACAATTAACAAATACTGAGCGACAAATTCTACAGAGGTGCCGTTCTCTAATTAGTGCTGTGGCTTAGGGCACTGCAGAGCCTCTCAGCTGCCGTTTCCTGACCAGTAAAGCGAGGGGCTAACCTGAAACTTCCCACTGCAATCTGTCTTCCCAGGGTTTTCTTTTAAAGTAGTAAAACAATTCAAATATGCTTTTATGTTTATTTAAAATGTAATACCCTGTCATGAGGAGTATTTTGGAAACTAAACCAACAAAAAATACATCAACATCATTCATTGTTCCCAGACGTAATTAATATATTAGTACATTTTTGTTCAGACTTATTCTTTTCTGTGGGTTTGTTTTTTCATTGTAATCAATCAGAATATAAACTTCAATTTGTCTAATTTTCCCTTTGATAAGAACGTTTGAAAAATGTTGTAATGTAGGCTATATAAATATAGTTTGTAATGATTCCATAATATTCTAGCAAATGTAACAACTGGAATTCGCTTATCCATTCTTTTATTTTTTTTAGACATTTAGGCTGTTTTAAAGTTTTTGTTATAAATAACACTTCTCTGAACATCTTTATAAAGCTTTTTATATATTTAGATCGTTTTCTTTGGTTAGATTCCCAGAACAAAATTATGAGGTCAAAGGACATGAATATTTTAAGGCTCACATTACTCCCGGCCAAACTGTCTTCCAGAACTGCTGCCCTGGTTTCTCCTGCCCCCAGCACCATATGAGAATTTCCCGTTTCACCACTCCATCTCAGTTTTGGATATTACCATTAAAAATTTCTGCTAGTTGGATGGGTCAAAAATTGTGCCATGTTTCATATTCATCATTAACCATGTGGTTAGATGGTTTTTGTCACATTACTCTGCATTCTGTCCCCTTGGAATTGCTTGTTTCTGCCCCTTTCCCATTAATCTATTGGGATATTTACATTTTTCTTCCCCATTTATATGAGCTATTTATATAATGAAGTTTTAACCCTTAATTGTATTTCTGCACAATCTTTTTCTAATGGCATCGATTTCTAAGTTGGCTTTCAAGCTCACAGTAATTCTTGAACGACTGGAGGACAATGCGGCCTTTCTAGTGCTTTCCCTTCTGTTGAGCGCCAAGTTTAGAAGGATAGAAGCCAACAAAACAGAAACGTGTGCAATAAAGATGTTGGGTGTTTTAAATATCCATGTGAGCCTGGCTTTTAAAAACCCTTCTTTTCTAGCCAAGGAATCCTTGTATGAATTAAATATGAAACTTCCATCCCTTACAAAGTAAACATGTAATGATATACTTCTTGTCCCCATTACAAATCTGAGGGGAGCCTGCTCTCTGATCTCACATAAAACAGGTGACTCTTCAATTAAACATAAATTTTCAATTAAAGCACATCCCTCTGGGTGGCAGATCGCAGTTCCCATCCCGGCTGGGCAGAGCCTTCCTGGGCAGCCTCTCAGCGTCCAGCTGCTGCTGGAGAGGCCAGGCTCCCTGGCAGCTCCCAGGAGTGTGGGCTAAGCCAGCTGCCTGAGGAGCCCAGGCCTGGGCAGAGGGGCCCAGAGCCCTGCCGCGATGCCCACTGTGCAGAGCAGAGCCGGAACCTTTGAAAACCAAGGAAGAGCTCTCTCCTTCTGACCCCGCAGCCCTGAAGTTGCATCGGCTCAGCATGAGGCTCTGAAGTTACTTGAAAATTGCATCTTCCAGGAAAAGATCCAAGGGCTGCAGGATACTTGGGGGCACTTGTCACACTCCTCAGGCCCAGCCAGGCCCTTTCTCATTCTTTTCAGCAAAGTAATCTGAAAAGATACATGTTTATCTATATAAGGATTTTTTAAAATTCTTGTAAACTTAAGAATGTTCAACAATCAAGTCAAATTCCCCACCTCTCCCACGTCTATCCCAGGGTCCTTTTCCTGGGGAAACCACTGGTATCAGCTCTCTGTTTGCCCTGCTTCCAGATACGTGCACACCTAGAAATAGAGTGTGCATGTGCATGTGGGGGTGTGTGCATGCGTGCACATGTATGCTTATACATGCCTGTGCATGTATGCATGTGTGTACATAAATGAACATGTGCATGCATGTACGCATGACTGCATGCACCTGCATGTATGCATGTATACATTCATATGTGCATGCACGCATGTGTGATGGGGGTAAATTATGCATAGTCTGGCTTGCTCCTTTCATTTAACCTGCGTGGAGACCTTTTTACTTTAGCACATCTGGCCTGATCTTGTCTTGTTGTGGCTCCTGTAGGAATTAGAAGTTCAGGTCAGGTAGTGAACTAACAGGCTTTGGCAAACACAGAGCGTGTGGAAACCTGGACTTACTTGGGCACTAGACCTCCCTCACCCCAGGATCAAAGATGTTTCTTCCCTTTTGCATTTTAATTTCCTACCTCTGTAGTGACCTTAAACTCCTTCCAGTTTTGTGATTCTAGATTAAAAGGTTAAAAACAGTTGTTTGATGGAAGAGTCAAGAGATATGTGGAGATTTTACGTCAAGAAGAATTAAAAACATTTTTGTGTTATTTAAAATAAGAATTACAGCAATCAAAGTGTACCATTTCTTTCACATTGATAATACAATATTGTTGCAGGTATCTAAAAGCAACTTTACAATGTTAAAATTTAGAAATCAGCGACATCTCATGCTACACAGGATGAGAGGCAGTTGGGTCCAGAGGCAGGAGTCCGAGGAAGACTCAGACAACCACGGTTCAAGCCTAGGCTCCTCCCTGCCTCAGATTCCTTATCCTCGAGATGGGTTGTGAAAACAGATGAAATAATAAATGTGTGTGTGTGTGTGTATATGCCATGAAGAGACACCAAATGTTGGCAATTGTTGTTATTAAGGCAGCAAACTTGAAGGTTTGTAGTGAGAAGGAACTGAAATTGACTAGCAATCCCAAATTTGCTCCCGAGGAGCTGCTGGAAAAGCATCAAGGAGCTTCCAGCTTTAGCAGCCTGCCTATCTTGCTGTGCAGAACGTTCTGCGAGGACACACCCTCAGGCCCTTGGGAACCATGTTCTGAGGGAGATGCCTTCGTAAGGAGGGGGATCAGTGGCCAGAATGAGCAGTACCATGGATCTCTTTTTGCTGATGGGGAGTGCTCTCAGCAAACACGGTGGAAGTTCTACAGGGCACATGGGAGGTATTGGTGAGAGTTGCTTCCCAGGCTTGGCCAGGTACCTCAGATAGAACTCTGTGGCCAACTGTGCAGCTGGAGGCAGGTGGGCTTCTCCCTACAGCCCTGGCTGGGTCAGGCCACCCTGGAGTCCTCTGCCTTCAGTGCACAGCAGATTCTGGGGTGGGGACAGAAGAGCTGGCACCTTCCTCTCAGGTATCTGCAGCAATGACAGCCCCCAAGCAGAGTCCCTCTATAGACCATCTCACATGGGCCCCAGCTACGGCATGGGTCCTCTTCTGGCCCATCTAGAAATCTATATAAGGATTTTATATAGATTTTATATAGACCACCCCTGCAGGGGTGGTCCTGGCAGGCCCTGTGGAGGATCATGGTCCTGGAGGACCCTGTGCAGTAGCTGCTGTTTCCATTGGGGATGCTCTCCAGTTTCAGTACTGATTTCTGGTTCTCAGTGTTCTTGTGGTCATTTAGAAGGAAAAAACAAAAAAAAGTGGGGAGTTAATAATCTTTTTCTTCCAAGTATTCTGTTATATATAAGGGAGGTCAAATGAGAAGACAGGGAAAGCTGTTAGAACATAATTTCAAAAGCAACTATGTTGAAAATGCATACAAATAAGTTATTTTAAAAGATTAATCCATTCCCAATAGGAGCTTGAATACAATGTACATTTGAAGTTAAACAAATACATGCGTGACCTGGCTCTCCCATGAAAATAATTCTTTTTGTTTTTTTAAAAAATATGACTTATGAATGGGCAGTCAAAGTTGAGCTTGAATAAAAGGGTGGCATTTAAAATTCAACAATGCTCATCTACTACAGGCTGACGCACGTTTAAAAAGATCTACTTCTTATAAAGATCTCCTATTTAATTAAGAAAAACTAATATCAAAGCAGTTTTTTGCATTTAAAATTCGTGTTTAAACTTCTCCTAGATTAAGTGAGCTTACACAGTTGCGATTCCTGACTTTAACAGCATTATAAAATACATTAGAGATTGAGAGGATAAAATTCTGCCATGTTAGGTTATAACCTAACTGCTATTTGCAGTTGTAAGGAGTACTAATGGCACAGGGACAAGATTTATTGTCGCAAAGACATTCTGCTTAACATTAGCCTTGTCATTCCATTAATAATGACTGCTTATGAGCCATCTCGTTGGCATCTTTGTTGTCCTGAAAACTTAAAACTCACAGCACAATTCTTTACGACGTGTTCCATTGCCCCCTCTGGGTATTCCCGACCATTATCCCATTTGGTTATATTCAAAACTGCTGCCTCCGGAGAGAGCATTAGGCTGACCTTTCACCTTCCAATATTCTTGGTTCAAATGGCGTAATAACATGTAGTGAATATTTACAAGCACACTTATACCATAATAGAGTACTGCTGTGAACATTAGCACATATTTTCTGCTCAATCAGGCTTTGATGTAGAGCTTGCCAAGCACCCCAGAGAAAATGCAGTCCCCAGTAAGCTGTGCTAGTGAAACACCCTTGAACCTAAACGCTTACATAACATAAACTGACTAGATGCAGATTAGCAAGGCGACAGAGTTTCTGGGATGCCTGATGTCATCAGGGTCTTCCTAGCCGAGGACTCCAGACTAGAGGAGGGAGTCCTTCATACCTGAAATTCTAAATGGATCAGCACGTGGCTTATCGAGAAAAGGAAAATTAAAGACCATGCGATGCATTGGCACCAGGTGGCCTGGTCACCTTCCCCAGGACTTTAAAATTTCTTAATTAATTTTTTAATTAAAAAAAAATGAGATCCCCTTACTTATAAGATAAATTGTAAAATACTTCCTTGTTCCTGCTCCTCCTTCCCACATCAACTCCTCCCCTCTTTCCTAGCTCCACCCCTTTTCCTCCAGCCACGCCCTGAGAAGCCCTTCCTTAGTTATAATGGTTGGCTCCCTTTACTAGCTCTGCCTCCTTCTGTTGGCCACGCCCATTGCCTTAGTTCCACCCCTTTCCCTGGTTGGCTCACCGCTCTTAAATTAGCCCTGGGAATTTCTAGCTCCTCCCTGGCTCCACCCTCCCCAATGTGCTCCACCCATTCAGCACAAGCCCCGCCCCTCCTTGTCTTCTAGAAGCCCAGTGGGAACAGTCTCACCTTACCTTCCCCGTTCTCCTGGTTTCTCCAGGGCCCAAGGGAGACGGGGGCAGCACAAGTATAGCTGAAACCTCTGTTTGTTTGCTTTGTTTTGCTTGTTCCCTCTATGCCTCTGAAATTAGAGAGGACTGAAGCTTTTTCTGCGGAGCCTGAATCAAAGACCAGAAGGGCTGTTGGCTTTAGGCACTCGACTAGTTCTGTTATGAGGAGTGCTCCGGGCAAGAAGGGCGTTTGTCTTTGAACACAGATGCACGTCTGTCTGTCCATCTGTCTGCTTATAGTTACTTTTTTCCTTCTTGCAGAGCTAGCATAAATAAGGGTATTGTATTTTCAGGCGATTTCTACCTCGCAAATTCAAGAGGTCAGAGGCTTCTAATAAGATTCCTATAATTCAAAGGAACCTCGTGGAAGGTCGGCCATCAGCAGTAATTGCATGGCTGTCACGGGGCCTGTCTGTCAGGAGTTTCTTAGAGATTTACACTGAAATCTACTGATGCTGCAGGGGTCCCGAGGCCTGGCCAGTGGCTGAGGTCCCCGCTTCTGTGTCCAACCCTGCCCTCCTGCTGATCTGTGTACAGGGCTGAGCGACATGCCTCTCCTTAAGGCCAGGCCCTAGGCTTAGGTGCATGGGCAGCCTAAATGTGACTTGCAGGAGATGGTTTTCTGCTCTTGTGGGCCAGTGTTTGTAGGGTGGGAGGGCTGCCTGTGGCTTGGATTAATGGGAACTTTCCCCATGTTTTCGGGGATGCCCCACACTGCACCATGCACAAATGTGGGTTTGATAAGCGCTCTGTGATCCAGTTCATCTGGTTTGCGTTGTGGTTATCAGTAGAAAGGAGGTAGTAATGGGACTCCAGACGACCTCCTCTCCCGGGAGTTGTTATTTATGTAGGAGCTTGTTATAATCCGAGTCATTAAACAGATTTAAATTTACCACGGGTTAAACCGTGCATCCCCGTAAACAACTACATATGACGGAAGTCTGATCTAATATGGTTAGGCTATAACGCAGCATCAGTCTGTCTCCTGGCTTTATTGCTGGGTCAGCGTGAAGGTGGGGTGAGCCATTGCTCCTTAGCGGGGATTAAGACAGCCTTTTGGCATTTCCTATATTTTATGAAACTCTTCTGTCTTTGTCTGGGTGTAGGGCAGTGCCTGTGCCTGTGTTGAATTTTTTCCCTCTTTTTCTCTCCTACTGTTTCCTTATCTTACTTTGCCTGGAGAATGATTTTCATTACTCTTTATTCAGACATGATTGTGTGTCACACAGTGCCCTTAGCATTTGGAGTGAGATATGCGATCTGGTTTTTTCAACAAGTCCAAGAGGGAGCTACCATTGAATCCATCTGGTAGTTAAGGAACCATAGCTCAGACACATGAAGGCACTTTCCTAGAGTCACACAGCCAGTAAGCAGCAGAGCCACGGTTCCAGCCAAGAGAAGCATGCTTAGCTCCATGATCTAAAATGTCGTCAGAATTACTTTTTATGTCACAAAAATATCTTGAGGTTTTAATAAGACACTGGGCAATTATAAAAGGCCTATTCAGGTCTGGGATATGTAAGCCCTTATTCTTTCTAATGATGCTTCAGGTGCTTTATCATCACCATCCTCTCTTCAGTCCATTCGTGTGTTTATTGAGCATCTACTATGGAGCCTTTGTTAGTTGTCAGAATGAAGATGACTTAACCTCAATGGGGAAAGGACAGAGAAACCATTAATGGAAGATAAGAGTGTTTACATCCGTAAAGGGGATTTTTTGAAAGTTTTCAGGAAGGGAAATAATCTAATTCTTCCAGTTGGGCTTCAGAAAAGACAAATCTAGCTGACTCTTCATGAAGAAGGAAAAAAGCTTTCTCATAAACTTTTTATTTATTGATTTATTATTAGTTTTTAGAAACAGGGTCTTGCTATGTTGACCACCCTAGTCTCCAACCCCTGGCCGCAAGTGATCTGCTGATCCTTCTGCCTCGGCCTCCCAGAGTGCTGGGATTATAGCCATGAGCCAGTTACACTCAGCTGTGAACTGATTTTGGTTAGATCACGCCAACGATGTAGATGACAAGGCAGGTTGAGGTCACCGAGGGAGAGAGAACAAGGTGAGAAGTAACTGGGTCTTGAGACACTTCAATATTTAAGAGAGAAAGATGAGAGGCCAAGTCGGGTCGGGAGAAGAAGCTGGAGAGGTAAGAAGAAAATGAGAAAACAATGGAGTCATGAAAGCTAAGGGAAGAAAGTGTTACAAGAGAAAAGAGAGCTGTTAGCAGGGCTGGATGCAGCTGAGAATCCGTGGAAGATGAGGCTTGGCAATGCCCATTTGACATCACAACAGGGAGATCATTGTTGATGTTGGTCAGAGAAGTGGAGAAACAGAAGCAGAACCAGACAGGAAAGCGTGGGCGGGTGGGAAGTGTAGACAGCTCTGAGAGGCAATCTGGGGAGGCGGTTCACGTTAGGGGGAAGAGAATAATGGGAGTGATCAGGAACGGGGTGGGTTTTCTTGTTGGGGGGTTTTGCAGACTCATGAAAGGCAGAATCTAGTACAGAAGTTAAAGGCAGGAAGGAGAAGGGGTGGCTGGAAGTACCAGGGCTTTCAGAGGCAGGAAGCCTAGAACATCATGGTGGATGATTGAAATCATAAGAATTTCATTTTACTCTTTTGAAAACTATTTCCTACCCAGAGTTTGTCCTCTCATGAGCATATGTAACAGTTACAAAAGAGGCTTCCTTTCTCTCGAAGTCAGTGTCCACGTGGTGGTGTGTGTCTGTGAGGAACATCTTCGGTGCCCCGCGAGCTGCTGTAGGTGCGTCTCATCAAGCTGTCTCCTTCCCGCCATCTTCACTGTCATCCCTGGCACATCTGTAAGGGTCCCAGGCCTTTTGCAGCGTCCTCCAGCAGCCTCCAAGCCTCTGCATTTGTTCACGCCCCCGGGAGCACTTGCGGCATCGTGCTGCAGTTATGTTTTCAAGTTGGCAAACTTTTTTCTGTTGGTCAGGTAGTATTTTCATCTTTGCAGAGGCTGCAATTAGTCCGTTCTGCCTTGTGTCAGTAAAACAACCACAGACAAGGCATAAATGTGCATGTGCTTGGCTGGGTTCCCATAGAACTTCATTATGGACACCAGAGTTTGAATTCTATAGAATTTTCAGGTGCCACAAAGCAGTTCGTTCTTCGGATTTTTTTCAATCATTTAGAATGGTAAACACCTTTCCTAGCTCACAGGTCACATAAAGAAGGTAGAAGGCTGGATCTGGTCTGCAAGTACTGCTTCGCTGACCACTTAGGCTGTTTCTCCTGGGGAGAGGGGATAGCATCCTTCGGTCCAGGCCACTGCTTGAAACTTTCCCGATGAGTAAAAGAGTGAGTGACCTGTTTAAGCTGCTATATTTTCATTTGTAAGCTGTCCCAAATGGCAACATTCCTGTAACGTGTAAGTTAAATGTTCTTCTGGTCTTAGAAATCCCCGTGGGAGGACACACACAGTGCATCTGCGTGAGGATGACGTAACAGTCCTCTGAGAACCAGAGCATCTTTTCCAATATTAATTGGGCTCCAAGTAATTAAATTCAGATATTTTCCTCAGTAGGAGACTAAACTTCTTTCCTCCTTCAATTCCCTCCCAAATATAAGCATAGGGTAAAATTTCAGTCTTTCCGCGTGGTCCCTTACCAAAGATTAAGAAAAGAAACCCCATCCTACCTGACTCTGCGGAACAGTTGCTTAGCTTATGTAAGCACCTTGGGTCCTCCTGGAAGGGAGCGGCATGGCCTCTGCTCAGTGCCCGTGTGTCGGGGAGCGAAGGCCACAGTGTGGCCCAGCTGCCCAGGGCCTCCTTCCCAGGCTCTGCTCCACGTTACCTGGGGAGTTGGTGCCCGCTCACCTGGTTCCTTCTGTCCAGGGACGGTGTGATCCTTGTTTCTCTCACCTGTTAGGCTGAGACTTCTCCCTGCCTCCCCGCCTCCCAGGGCTAGTTAATTTGAATTTCACATGAACAAGGAAGAAGTTGTAAGTGATTTTATAGGTATAAGTGTACCAAAAACTTCATCTACTACAAAGCATTCATTGCTTATCTGAAATTTAAATCTGACCGGGCACCCTGTGTTTTACTGGCTGACCCTGGTCTCACTGGGCGCTGAGTGAAGGCACTCGTGTGGGTGCAAGCCACACTACCTTCACCAGTTCCCTGTCATTCAGGAACTCATGTTGATTTCTACTCAGTTTCCTTTAGTTTCCTCCTTCCTTTCTGCACTTAGGCTCTGGGATGATGCTGGAAGGAAAATGCAGCCCCCTGAGTGGGTGCTGCACGTGGGCTCTCACCATCAGATGCCCAGAGCGGTCCCCTAGCACATCAGTTCGGTTGGACTCTAAGGTGGGTAGTTTGGTCCTCATGCGGAGAGATTCAGAAACTCAGCCTTTGAGCGGGTCCGTAACTCATGCAGGCCAGGTGGGTAGGAAGTGGAAGCAGGTGGGGCTGTGTCCAGGGCTGTGTCCAGGGCCGTTCTCCATGGACCTACAGAGTCAGGAGCCGGACAGCCGGGGGTAGAGCTCTGCAAGTCCCATTAGCTCCCCAGGAACCCCACGTAGAATGCATCACCTGGAGAAGCTGCCAGGAGGCGTCTGAAAGGGAGTGTTGCCGTGAGTCTGTAAAGCAGTGACAATAGACTGGCCTGAAGGTGGGAGCTGCTGCTTGGCAGGTGGGGGGGTTGCGAGAAAGGACAGTGGGGTTGGAGCAAGCTTCTCCACACTGTACCCCAAAACCAGAGCTGTCGAGACCAAATCCCTCCGAGACCCACTCACCGGGACCTAAGATCTCTCCGCTAGAGAACTGCTGCAGCCGGTGACATCTGCAGACGTGAGCTAAATTGGTCCATATTTCAGAAAGCTTGGGAGGTCACCTCTGGGGTTCCAGGAAGCATAGGCAACCAGACTGTAATAGGGGCGTGAGTAAATATATCTCCCTCTCAGCTCATGTGATCCCCCTGAGAAGTTTTTGGACACAGATCATTATTGATATATTGGAAGTGTCTTCAACCATATCGGGTGGGGGCTGGGGGCACCAGGATGCCAAATGGCTGATATGTCTGCACAAGGACTAATCTTCATGATTGATGCCCAGCCCTGCTGCCAAGGCGAATGTGTGGCCATGCCCATTCATCTCAGCCTAAATATGGATGTATATCGATGGACCCATTAAATGACGCGGGCTTCGGAGACGTAGGATCAGATTAGATAAGCCCCTACATTTCTTCTTTTAAAATATGCAGAGAAAACAAGTTCAAAATACCAAGTGCTGATGAGGACCGAGGGTCTGGGAGGAATTGACGAACATCTTGGAATTCAGAATGAATGCTTTAAACTTTAGGCCTCTTTGGCAATCAATACGTACACAAAACTCCCATTAATGTTCACAGGAGTTAAAACATGCATATCAACAGCAGACCATTTATTTCCGAGTCGTCGACACCCGGTCTGATGCGGGCTCTCTTCTCCGGAAGACGGACGGGATGCCGAGAAAAGGGCTGCTTGCGTGGAATTTCATCCATTAAGGCTGGGGCGGTTTAACAGCAGATTTCCGCACACTGCTGCATTTTCTCTCAGGCTGACCTCCCCTGAATCTGTCTGTTCCTCCAGTTGATGGAAATCTCAAGCAGATCCCGAGTTTTACAACTTTCTACCCACGGCTGACCCCTCACAGGGGTTCAGGTGGCTGCACCCCTGTCCATGGCTCTTGGAGCTTTCCACTCTCCATATGGAGTCCTTCAGGAGGAGGGGGACAGGACGAGGATTCACCCCCTGCCAGCCCCAGACCACTGATGTGCAGCCTATAATTTATCATAAAAGGTTACCAGGTTGAGTTATCCCACTCTGTTATTAATCAGAGTGCTTTGGCAGGTGGAATTTCGTGGCCTATAAATATTCATTACATTTGGACTGCTTTGTAAACAGCAGCTTTCTTTCTGTTTTTAGAGAACATTTTGTATCTTCTTGCCTTCTTGTCAGTCCTATCTGTGGCATAAAGTGAGTTGACGTCATATTGAGAAATACAGGTCATCTTTTCAGTGGCCGGTGGTTGTGTCTCTGGTTACGAGGCGCCTGTGTGCATTTGTGGAATGAAATGTCAGCAGCGGCAGATGCTTCAGCTACAGACAGATATTCCCACCAGAGGGGCTGTAGTTCTCTTTATGAAAACGTCCTTCTTAAAATTAGGAACTATTTCAAGCATTCCAAAAATAAGAAAGCCTAACAACTACTCACATGCCCACTGTCATGATCAAACCCTGAGATTAGAGACCAAATGGACCCCTGCGCTCCTCTGTGACCACAGCCCCCGCCATCCCTCTTAGATTCACTCAGTGGTCATCATTCCTACGTGTATTTTTATACTTTTACAACATACAACATATCTATGTTTCAATGAGTTATCTGACAGTGGTTTGTAGACTTAAAAAAGAAAACAAAGCTATGGTTTCATACTGTCTGTATGCTTTTTCATTGTTGTTATTGATTTTTTTTTTGAGATGGGATTTTACTATATTGCCCAGGCTGGAATGCAGTGGCTATTCACAGTTGCCGTCCTAGCTCACTGTGGCCCTGAACTGCTGGACCCAAGTGACCCTCCCGTGCCAGCCTGAGTAGCTGGGACTACAGGTGCACATGGCTGCACCCAACTATCCTTGTTTCTTTTTCCACTCCACATTATGCTTTTAAACTTGCATGTATAACTCTAATGAATTCATCTTATCCTCTCTATGTTTTTTTTAACTGTAGGACTCCGATGCTGTCTGTCCATTCTCCTACTGATGGCTAGTTACCCTGTAACCAATACGGTGGACCTGGATGTTCTTTTCAGTGCATATCTCATTCCCACTCTTGTACGCAGGAGCAAAAGTTTCCATTGAGAAATCACATTATTAAGTCATAGGGCACAAGTGTCTTCAACTTTGTTGGGTAGCCCCCAGTTACTCTCCAAAATTAGGTACCATTGAACATTCACACTAGTGGGTATGGAAATTCCCCTTCCCCCTCACCTTACAACAGTTGTAATTGCCCAGGTGAAAAACATTTGCCAGTCAGCTGGGTGTGGATTGATACCTTGTTTTAATTTGCACTCCCCTAATTACTCATGAAGTAGAGCCTTGTCTATATTTATTGGCCATTTACTTTCATCTTCTGCAAACTGTATGTTCTTGTTACTGGGTCATTTTCCTATTGTGGTATGTGGTTTTTAATTACTGATTTGAAAGCATGTTTTAAAAATATGTATATCTGGGTAAATAATTTATTTCTTATGCATATTACAAATATTTTCTCCCTGCCTATGGCTTGTTTTTCCACATTATTTTACTGTGTCTTTTGTGTACACATGTTTTAATATCAATATTATCAAAATTACTAATATTTTAATTTACATCTTATACTTTTTATGTTTGTTTAAGAAAAGTTTCTTTGCCAGAAGAGCTTAATGTAACTGGTACATTCAGTTACTAGAAAAGTGACATGCAGTTACTGGAAAAACGATAAAGTTGGTTTTCAAACGTAGGTCTTAAGTCCATTGGTGAGACATTTGAATGTAAAAAATGGGTATCTGGTTTTACATTTTCCTCATGGATAACCAATTGTCACAGCTTCATTCATTGAATAATCCATCGTTTTGCTAGTCATTAAAATATTGCATTGTAAAATTTACCATAGAAACTGAAGACACACACATACACTCTCTTTCTCTCTCTCTCTCTCTCTCTCTCTCTCTCTCTCAAGGATTATAAGCCAAGAAAGCAAAATAATAAGCCATCAGCTATGTTATGACATAGAATATTTCCAGTATTTTAGAGCATTTGTGTGGGCCCCTCCTTCATCTCATTCACTTCTCTTCTCCTTCCCAATCTGTATGATAATTGGTCCCCTGGTCGTCTGTACCGTGTTCCACACATATTTGTGTCCCTACACAATATATTCTGGACTTGTGCCTTTCTTTTCCACTTTATCTAAATGGAAATATACTGTAGGTGTTATTTTTTGACTTTGATTCTGTTCCATTTTTTTCTTTCCCTATGGCAAAAATTTACCCTCTTATCTAATATAACTTTGTAATAGCCTTGATGCCTGAGAGGGCAAGTTCCTCACGTTGTTTATTTTCTTCAGTATCCTCTTGATTATTCTTGACCCTGTGCTCTTTCATTAGCATTTTAAGAAAAGCTTGCAAAGTTTCTTGAAAAACCCTGTTGGAATTGTAATTGTAATTACATTGACTTTATAGATTAATTTTGGTAGGGTTGACATATTTATAATGAAGTGTTCTAATTCATGTCCATGATATGTCTTCTCATTTATTTAGGTCTTGTTTTATATCCTTTGATAATATTTTATATCCTTTTATAATATCCTCTTAGTACTGTTCTCATACAAGTATGTTTTTAGGTATTGTTTTTTCCAGTGACATTTTTGCATTGTGGTGGTGGTGTGATTTGGAACCTTAGCATTTATATTCTATAATAGGATGCTTGGTGATGGACATGATTTTTATTTGCTGATTTGTGTATTAGGTTTCTATTGCTGCTGTAAAGAAGATATCACAAACTTAGTGGCTTAAATAAATGCAAATTTATTTTCTTACAGTTTGGTAGGTCAGAAGTCCGACGTGGGTCTCACTGGGCTAAAAGGACGGTGTCAGAAGAGTTGTGTTCCTTTCTAGAGACTCTAGTCGAGAATCTGTTTCCATGCACTCACATTTCTTGGCCTGTGGTCCCTTCCTCCATCTTCAGAGCCAGCAACATTATAGCTCTCTGACTCCACTTCTTCCATGGTTCCAGCTCCACTTCTTCCATTGTTCCAGCTCCATTTCTAAGGATTTGCGGTATTAGATTGGGCTCACCCTGGATAATCCAGGCCAATCTCCTCATCCCAAGGCCCTTAACCTTGATCACACCTTTTGCTGTGTTGGTCAGCATAGTCACAGGTACCGGGAATTAGGACACAATGTCTTTTGGAGTCATTATTCTGCCTACTTCAATTTGATAGCTAATAACCACACTGATCTTTATTTCTAGTATTTATCTATAGAATTTTCTTGAACTGATAAATGGACTATCATATTATCTCTTCCTTTGCTATATCTGAAACATGAATTCACTTTTCTTTTCTTATTGCATTGGCTAGAAGAAAGCCAAATATAAGTAGTAATAGCAGGTATTCTTGTCCTCAGTTGTAGTGAGAACTTCTAAAGTCTCACTATTGTGTATAATGGATGTTGTAGGTTTTGAAAAAGTGTCCTTTGTCAGGGTCACAAAGTTGCTTTTTAGATTTAGTTTATAGTTTACAAATACTGTGACTGTGGATTTTAATTAATATTTTTAGAGACAGAGTCTTACTCTGTCACCAAGGCTGAAGTGCAGTAGAATGATCATAATTGGCTGTCAACCAGAACTCATGGGTTCAAGCAGTCCTCCCATCTCAGTCTCCAAAGTAGGTAGGACTACAGGTGTATGCCACCATGCCTGGATAATTTTTTATGTTTTTGTAGACATGGAGGTCTTGCTATGTTGGCCATGCTGGCCTAAACTCTTGGTCTCCTCCTGCCTCAGCCTCCCACAGGCATGAGCTGCCGCCCTGGGCATTAGAAACTAAATTTATCCTTGTAGTGCTGCCAGTTTGAACTTGTTACATTTTAGAGCTATGTTGTTGGAAGGACACAAAATTTATAATTGCTAATATCTTTGTGGTGAATTTTTCCCTACAATAGTGTCATTATTTAGGCATTTTAATACTTTTTGCTATAAATTGTATTTTTGTGTCATATTAATATAGATTGTACTCCCTTCTCATTTGGGTAATATCTGCATATTATGTTTTTTTATTTTCAATTTTTCTGTGTAGTTTTGTCTTATTTATGTTACTTTTAAGTCACACATACTTAGATTTCTTAAAAATTCCCAAATCTGGCTGGGCATGGTGGCTCACGCCTGTAATTCCAGCACTTTGGGAGGCCCAGGCAGGCAGATCACTTGAGGCCAGAAGTTTGAGACCAGCCTGGCCAACATGGTGAAACCCTATCTCTACTAAAAATACCAAAATTATCTGGGTGTGGTGGTGCACATGCCTGTAATCTCAGCTACTTGGGAAGCGGAGGTAAGAGAATTGCTTGAACTCGGGAGGTGGAGATTGCAGCGAGCCAAGACTGCACCATTGCACTCTAGTCTGGATGACAGAGCAAGACTCTCTCTCAAAAAAAAAAATCCCCAAATCTGATCAAATAAGATCCTCTTTCAATAAGTAATTTAAGCCATTAATATTTATTGTGGTTAATGGACACATTGGGTCTTATATGTATGATCTTATTTTATTTTATATTTTTGTTTTTAATATCAATTTCTTTTTTTAATTTGTTTCCTCTTTCTTTCCCCCCACATTTTGTCTTTTTTTAATCTTTTTTATTGCCCTGAAAATTAATAAAATATTTTATGATACTCTTTTTTTCTTTTACTTTGGAAGTTACAGGTTATATTTTCATTTTTTGGTGATTATTCATACATTTTTAAGATACTTAACTAAATATTTCCTAACAAAGGCTAGAGCTGTTTGGTATTTCTATTTTCTTTTTTCTGACTACAATAAATACTTTAGCTGATATAGAATACACCCCCATCTTGTGTATTGTTGTTAGGAGTTTGTTTTACCACTATTTTTTAGTATAAAATATTGCCATTTTCTAAATTGATTATTAAATTTACTGTTATATTTTTTATCAGTTTCTATGCTCACATTTGTCCCTTATTTTCCATAAGCTCCTTTGGAACTTACTTCCCTTTCAAAGTGCATGATGGTATAGTTCTTATATTGAGGATCTGTAGATTGTAAATACACTAAATCTTTACATACCTCAGAATTTCTTTATTTTGCTTTCACTCTTGATTGATAGTTGGACTGGTTTGAAATTCTTGGTTAAGTTTATCTGTTTTTCCCCCAAAACTTAAAAAGTGTTTCTTCCTTGCCTTATGAAATTTCTTGTTGCTGCTGAGGACTCTATTGGCATTGTTATTATCATTCCTTTACAGGCAGTTTCTTTCTTCTGGAAACTTTGAGGTTGTTTCCATCTTTTCTCCCTCCCTCCCTCCTTTCCTCTCTCTCTCTTTCTTTCTTTTTCTTTCCTTCTTTCTTTCCTTTCTCCCTCCCTCCCACCTATCTACCTTCCTACCTTCCTTCCTTCCTGCCTCCCTCCCTCCCTCCTCTCCTCTTCTTTCTTTCCTTCTTTCCTTCTCTTCTCTTCTCTCTCTTCTCTTCTTTTTCTTTTCCTTTCTTTTTTCTTATTTCAACACAAACTCTTGCTCTGTCACCCAGCCTGGGGTGCAGTGGTATGATCTCTGCTCCCTGCAACCTCTGCCTCCTGGGTTCAAGCGATTCTTGTGCCTCAGCCTCCTGAGTAGCTGAGATTACAGATGTGTGCCACCATGCCTGGCTAAGTTTTATATTTTTAGTAGAGATGGGGTTTCACCATGTTGGCCAGGCTGGTCTTGAACTCCTGGCCTCAAGTGATCTGCCCGCCTTGGCCTCGCAAAGTGCTGGGATTAAAGGCATGAGCCACTGTGCCCGGCCTTGTTTCCTTATTTTCTTATTTTCTAAGGTTCTGCATTTTCTTCTAAGCTGCTATGCTGTGTGGACACAGATATTTTTATTTATTGAAATGAATTACCCTTGCATCTGAAGACTTCTTACTCCAGTTCTGTAAAATTTTTAGCTATTATTTATTTTAAATTATCTAATATCACTTGTCTCCCATCCTCAGCTTTAAGTCCTCCAATTTATAAATCTTGGAGCCTCTTGATCTATTCTCTATGTCTTTTAATAGGTTCTTCATACATTAAAAAAAGTGTTGCTGCTCTTTGATCTTGGGGTAATCCTCGTCTGCCTTCAATTTTATTCCTTGACCTGAACCACCTTCCTCTTACAGTTTACCCCACGTTGTGTGTTTAAAACATTTTCAGTGACAATACATTTCATTTCTAAGATGTTATAAATGATTCTCATTTATATACATCTATTCTTATTTCATTTGGTTTTTTTATTTACGGAGATGTTGGATATATCTGTTTAACATTTAAACATATTTTTAAAAGTCGTTGCTAGGATTTTCTATAAGCTTAATTTTATCTGGAATGAATTCACACTCTTTCTTTTGTGATTTTTCTTGTATGAGCTATGTTTTATGTGTTTTGGAATTTCGGTGAGTCGGCTCGATTTAAGCGGGATGTTTGTGATTTTGTGTCTTGCATCCATATTTTCTCTCCCCATGCTTTTCTCTCTCTCCTCCCCCACCCCTCCCCCATTTGTCCTCCCTCTTTAGTGCTCTGGCTGTTGCCCGTACACAGCTCACGGTGTCTCTAATGCAGAAGTGGAACTTTTGCTCCACTCTCATACTGGGCATGTGGCTGATACAGTCACAAAGCCACGAGGTGTAGGATTTGACCTTGATCTTTTTCCAGCCTCCTTTGGTGAGCAGAGGGAGAGGGGCGTCCCTCCCTCCACCCTTCAGCAGCATTTATGTGTTTTTGATGAAGCCCTGTATTCCCCGCCTCTTTTGCCCTCCCTTTTCTGCCACTGGAAGCAAACTTCTGATGCTACTGCGCTTTGAGACCCAGAACCCTGCCAGGCTGCAGCTGCAGCCCCCGCATCACTGCATTTGTGTCACTCTGCACCCAGGCAGTGTGTGTCTCATGCCGGAGCCTGGCTATGCTGTTGTGGTTTTGTCTGGAGCACTGCAGGCCATGTTATCCAGTTCTTTGCAGCGGGAAGCGCACGATCAGCAGGAGCTCTTTCTTCGTTCAGCGTAATCCTGTTGACTTCCCCTCTCAGGCTGAGCTGGATATTCCAGTGGTCTTTTCTGTACGAAAAAGATCTAATTTTGGCAATTTCCATTGCTGCGTTCCTAATGATTGTCTCTACCCCTCTGGACTTACTTCTTTGTGTGGCTTCTGGAAAATGTGTGTGCGTGTATGTGTTAGTGTGGACCCATACACAGAAGCTCCCTACAACACTGGCCTTATGGGTTTCACACCCTGTGGTTCTCTTATTTGACAACATTTTATTCATTCACCAACTACATCTTGAGTCCATGCTGTGCACCACACATGCTGTAGTCCTGTGGCCTGAGGTGTGGCCTGGGGCCCAGCAGCCTGCGTGTGACCTGGGAGCAGGTTCCAAAGGCGGCTCAGGCTCCTTCCCAGCGCTCCTGAATTAGAGGCTGCATTTGCAACAGGATTTTCCAGGTGAGTTTCATGAACATGGAAGTCTGAGAAACACTGCCTTCTAGTGAAGGTGACCATACATCCTGAGTTAATTATTTCTTTTCTTTTTCTTTTCTTTTTTTTTTTTGAGATGGAGTCTTGCTGTGTTGCTCAGGCTGGAGTGCAGTGACGTGATCTCGGCTCACTGCAGCCTCTGCCTCCCGGGTTCCAGCAATTCTCCTGCCTCAGCCTCCAGGGTAGCTGGGATTATAGGCACATGCCACCATGCCAGGCTAATTTTTGTATTTTTAGTGGAGTTGGGGTTTTGCCATGTTGGCCAGGCTGGTCTTGAACTCCTGACCTCAGGTGACCTGCCCGCGTCAACTTCCAAAGGGCTGGGATTACAGGTGTGAGCCACTGCGCCTGGCTGAGCTGATTATTTCTAGGCCTCTCTTTGCTCTGAACGTTGTCCTCATTTAGACAAGAGTCTGTTGGAGATACACCTGCTGTTCTGAGTTCCCCTTAAGAGCAAGTAGAGATAGAGTGAGGCTGTGGTAGGGGGATAGGGCGGTTTGAGGAAATTAGATGAAATAGATGCATTTTGTGTTGTAATTATGTTTAAAAAAACAAAAGCAGAAAGGTCTTGGCTTTCCCATCCGCGGCCTTGGGGTCAGGCACTGTTTTCTCTCATGATGTGTCTTTAGCTTGTTTTTGGTCTGTGACCTCAGAGGTGCTGGGGCTTTTTGGGGGGCTGTCAGCCCCTTGGGGGGCATCCTAGCCCCTTGCAGTGGGCAGACCCAGAGCATTCTCTCCCCTGAGACAGAGCTGTCCTGGTCACAGCTTGCAGAGGGCCAGACTCTGTCATTTAGTGAAACTGTGCTGTGGGGTCTGGATGAGTCTCCTGTGGCTGCCGTGGTAGGTCCGCACATGCCAGGGGGCTTCAAACAACAGTTCACCTCTCCCAGGCTGGAGGCCAGAAGGTCTCAAGGTGCTGGCAGGACCGTGCCCCTGCTGGAGGCTGTGAGGTAGAGCCCCTCACTGTTTCCTTGGCTTGGGGCCACACGGCTGCAGCCTCTGCTTCTGTCCTCACGTGGACTTCCCTTCTTCTGTCTGTGTCATCTCCCTCTGTGTCACAAAGAACACTTGTGATTGTATTTTGGGCCTGCTCAGATGATCCAGAATTATATCCATATTTCAAGATTGTGAATCATATCTGCAAAGTCAATGTAGCTGTATAAGGAAACGTTCACATGCTCCACGGAGCAGGACATGGGCATCTTTGGGGGCACTGTTTTCCGGCCTACCACAGCATTCAAAAGAAAGTGTTCCTGGATGGAGCTGGAGATCATTATTCTAAGTGAAGTAACATAGGAATGGAAAACCAAATATCGTATGTTCTCACTTACAAGTGGGAGCTAAGCTATGAGGACGCACAAGCATGAGAATGACAGAATGGACTTTGGGGATTCAGAGGGAAAGGGTGGGAGGGGGTGAGGGATAAAAGGCTGCTCGTTGGGTACAGTGTACACTGCTTGGGTGACAGGTGCATGAAAATCTCAGAGACTTACCTGCATAACCAAAAACCAGCTGTTCCCTAAAAACAACTGAAATACAATAAAATCACAACAACTTAAAAAGAAACAGTTAGTTATATTTCCAGACAAATTAAATGGGACATGTCCCACCCTGAAGAGCAGATGCACTGAGACAGTCTTCTTAAAGAGAGGCGGCGGAGGGCCGGAATCCCAGCCCTGCTCTGCTCCTCTGGATTCTTCACTGCTGCTTGCTTGGCGCCTCTTCTGTGCCCTCTCTCGGTCCTGAGAGCCCCACGGGGATGCAGTACGGGTTGGGTATCTCTCATCTGAAAATACGACATCCCAAATGCTCCAAAATCTGATGAACACTGACCTAGCGCCTCAAGTGGAAAATTCTACACCTGACCCCATGCGATGGGCGGTGGTCAGAATACAGGTGACAACACCCGGTGCACTCAGCCCGCCGCTGTGTGCGGCTTGCTGCTGCTGTTTCTAACAGCCGATGCGGGTGTCCTGCCGACGCTGCCACGCTGCTGAGCGCACATTGTGTTTTCACTGTATTAATGGTATGTCATCTGTTTGACTGTTAAGTACTTATGTGTGAGTTAAGTGTAAGAAAATGATAGCTTGTTGGTCATATATAAATTCAGAGTCAGGAACGATGGTGAGGCCCAACAGTCACAGATTGTTCACATGGGCACCTGAGATAGTGACACTTTTGCTTTCTGATGGCTCCCTGTACACAAACTTTGTTTCATCCACAAAATTATGAAAATATTGTATGCAGTTCCCTTCAGGTATGTGCATAAGGGTGACATGAAACGTAAAGGAATTTTGTGCTTAGACTGAGATCCCATCCCCAAGATGTTTTATTTTGTATATGCAGATATTCCAAAATCCAGAACAATCCCAAATCAGAAACACTTCTGGCCTCAACCTGGTTCATGCTCATATCCTGCAGGTGGGAAGATACGGTGGTTTGCCCCATTTAACCCTGCAAGGGTTGGTTCGGTAGAGTTGACTTCTAAACCAGGTCTGTTTCCACAAGAAACTAGTGTTGGTGGCTCAACTAGAATCAGGGCAAATGGCGCTGCCTGTTGGATGGTGGAGGTGGGGTAGGTGAGGGTGGGGGCTTCATGCTTCGTGGAAGAGCCAGGCTGGATGCTGGAGGAGTGAGGTTCCAAACCCTGTGGGCTGGTGTGGGGTGCCCTGCCCAAAGGCTTCCTTCCCATACTTGGCTGGTGTTACCTGTGAACCAAGGGCTTTGTCCCAGGTGCTAGGTGCTAAGGAGCATTTTGCAGTAAGGAGCAGAAGCCTTCTCACAGGGCATTTAGAGAGCACTGGCATCGAGGGGTCTGCATGCGTCTCGTGCCCTTTCTCGCCTGCTGCCCACGGTTGAGCCCATCCCGTCAGAAGAGCGATCCCACTGTCTCTCAGACTTCCGTGGAGGATCGTGAAGTTTTGACAGTTTTACCCTTCTAGCCCCCCTCCCTTCTTTTAGGATATGAAGACTTTGTAGGAGGCAGCTCTGCTTCGGGGGTCCCTGGCTTATCAAGATTCCCAGGGAGCAGGAGTTGGGGCTGACTCAATTGTGGAGGGGTGTGATGGATACATTCTTGGGGGCGTTTTGGGTTCATCCTCTGAGGGCAGATGCGTGGGTGCTGCTCAGTGAATCCAGTTCCCATCTGCTATTCCAGCTGCACCATGTGAGAGCGAGTGTTGAGCCATGTGGTTGAATTTAAAACAGAACATGTGAACGTGGCCTAGGCCCGCGGGTGGCAGCGGAGAGAGGGTGCCTATGACTCTCAGAGTTTGGTCCTGGCATATAGCAGGCTGGGTGGGCACTGGCTGAAAGTTGGGGGTGCCTGTCTCTTGAGTAACAGGCCCAGGACTTTGAGGGGGCAGGCTCCCCTCTGCAGCACCCTCTGAGATGCCCACTGGGGGAGGAGGTAAGTGGGCTGCAGCCCCAGGCCTGAGCCTGCCCTCTGGAGGCGTCTGGCCCTCTGTAAGCTGTTCCTGAGTTCAGAAGGCTGCTGTGCACAGCCAGGCGCGCCCCTTGCCTGGGAGCCTCTTTCTCTCTCCCCCAGCACAGCCCCCAAGGACAGAGCCCCGTCTGTGGCCCAACAGTGGGGAAGGGTGTGCGTTGCCCCAGCCCCCTCCCTCCTCCTCACTAGGCTGAGCTCCTTGGAGCCCAGCAGAAGTGCGAGGCTCCTCCTCCAAGGATGGTGTGGGTTATGAATCATGTAACCCTGGAGAAGAGTTCACCTGATCACTGTGTTTTACACTTTTCTCTGCAGAACGTTGGTGACTTAATTAACCTACTTGTAGATGGAGCAGCCGAAAGATACATTTGCCGATGCATCTCCATCTCTTCTTCAGTCATCAGATACTTAAATTGCAAATTCTCATGAACTGTAACCCAGTGTCTTATGGCTCTTGATTCTACATTTCCCTGTAGATCTTCTATCTTCAAATGTGTCAAAGTTAGAGTGTGTGGCTGTTAGAAAAAGGTATAGCTATATTAAACCACATAAAAAACCCTTCTTGAAATCATGTTAAGAATATGGCTTAATACTCCTAATGACAGACAATTCTGACTTTGGTTTCTAAGCCTATTGTTCACCCAGTGCTGTGACAGAACACACGCTGTGGCAGCCCGGGCCTGGAGGGTGGACCGGTCAGCCGCACCCTCATTCACTTTATTTCCGCGAGCTCACCATCCGCATCTCCTCGTTCACTTTATTTTGTAAAATCCTCGCTCCCCCACCCCATGCAAGCATTCTCTGTCCTCTGTCTCCAAAAGACCCTCTACCCCTACCTTTAGAAAAGACTATATTACAATTTAATGTGTGTTTTTTAAAAAATAATTTGAGGACAGAGATGGCTGAATTATGATCAAGACCAGTAATGGTTAATTCGTGTTTGATTGTTTTCCCTTAAAATGGCTAAGAAGATATTTTCAAATTCCTGCTTCTCCTCCTACTACAAAAAACAAATTGATTCTTTTGAGCTCAAAAAGTTGTATCATAAGCACATTTTTATGGCTAAAAATTGGGGTTTACAAAGGGAAAATGACAAGCCTGTAATTGGCGTGCTCAATATGAAAGTTTGCTTGCATATGAGAGATTCATGTTTGTAATTTCATTTTAGGAAAACATTCTAAGTATCCCGAGAAACCACAGGAGGGCAAGGGCTGTGGGAACTCTCTTTCCAGAACCACCTGGTTTCAGATTCACCCATAAACATGGAACCACATGGAGTTTTATTCTAGTGTTCTGGGATCTGGAGACATTTTCACCCAACTGGAGATGAAATTTGAAGTGCAAACATTTGGCAGCTGACATTTTCTGAGTATGTTCACCACTGCATTATATTTATTCTGATTTTTGGGGTCTCCATTCTGAGTTCCTATTTATGCCTGTGCCATGCTTAGCTTCTTCGTATTCATGTGTGCTCTGGGTTGTGGGACTTAGCCATGTCCTGAGACATCTCCCGGACACAAAGAAGATGGCGCTATGCAATTAACCGTGTCTTAAATCCGTATGTGAACGGAAGGCATCGGGACCTGCTTTTGGTCTGTGGGGTTTCCATTCTCCTCCCTCCCCTCCACTCTCCCCTTTACCTTGGTATAACACGATGGCATTTTCACATTGGACTTGTTCTCGCTCTGTGAGGGGACAGGTGCAAAGATTTTCCTTGGACTGTAGTGACATTTTCTTGGGGCTTTAAATCATACATGGAAATTTTATACAAAAGGTGTAAACGAAAACTAAGAGTTTGTTTTCTGTCCGTGTGTCCGGTTGTCCTTCAGTATACACCGGAGATTGGTTCCGGGACCGTCTCTCATAACCAAAATCAGCGCGTGCTCAAATTCCTGAGTGCTGCAGTCCACGCTGCAGGTCGCGTGCAGAGGACACACTGGCCGTCTGGGCACTCGTGTGTCACATTCCCACTCTGCCTTTGGTTGAACAAAAATCTACCTAGAAGAGGGACTACACGGTTCAAACCCGCATCGTCGAGGGATCAGTGGGATCTGAGTGCCTTTCCAGCTGTTGTCTGCCTGTCTCTCTCTTTGTCTTTTTCATCCCTGGTAAAATGGGATCTTGCTGCGCGCACTGGTTTGAACATTTGCTGTCCCCACTTACTTGGATGTGATTCCTCGCAAGCCCATTTTCCTCCCAGCTGCAGGGAACGCACGGCACGGACGCACCGTGAGTTTCTCTTTTCCAGGCCCCACCTGATGGGCGCTCAGGTCGTTTCCAGTCGTCTACCTTAAGAAAATGGCTGCCATGGGCCTCTGTGTTCACGGTCTGCGTGTGCTGGTGAGATTATTTCTGTAGGATGCACTCATAGACACGGAGTAGCTGGAGACTACTCCAGACGTACATGAAGCACAGTTCCTGCATGTGTCTGAATTGGAGGCCGGCGGTCCATCATGAGAATTTGAGGAGACACACATTTGCTGAGTCAGGCTCTGTGACGGCCTCCCTCCTTCCACACCCTCTCATTTCATCCTTAGGTGGGAGCTATGATTCGCTTTTTACAGCTGATGGAGCTGAGGTTGAATTATTTGTCTGCGGGATTCATAGTAGAACCAGGCGTGGCCACACCACCGGTCAGTGTAGACTCTGCAGTGAGTGGGGGGTGGGTGTCCTTAAGGGAACTTTAGGACTTTGGGGAAAAGACAGGCGATCCCTGTGTCAAGTCCTGAAAGTTGCATCGGCAGCAAGGTAAGATAACCGCCGCCAGCAACTCCGAAGACCTCTGGAGAAGACACCTTTTAAGGATTAACTGGGTTCTAAGAATTTATAATACCAGAAAACACCTGACAAGCAATTGGCAAACTGGATAGTGCCAGGTCTTGAGGCGTGAGCAGATGCAAAATGAAGCTAAAATAAAAGTGAGCACCCACTCACCCTGGGCCCTGACCGTCGGCGCTGCTGACTGACAGCAGAGGTACCAGGCTCCTGCTGGGCGTGTGTGGAGAAGGGAGGCTGCCTGCGTGCTCAGAATCCTTCCTCCTGGATACAGGCAGCTGAGGGGGCCCCTCCCGCCATGAAGCATGGCTTCTCGAGGCCTTTATTGGAGGGACATTGCTGATGCTTCTGTTTTGAAGAGTGGAGACCAGAGCTTCAGCTTAATGGGCGGCCTTAACTTTCTCGACTTCCTTTTTCTTTATTTCCAGATTCATTGTAATCAAGTGCATATATATCTGCCTCTTGTCCTTAAAAAGCCATTATATTTAAATGGTTTTGCTTTTGTACTGTCATTTTGAAGGATCAAACAATTTTTAATAATCAGTGTTAGGAGCCTAGGATAATATTGGTTGAATTTTTCACATTCAAAGGCAAGTGGCAACCTTTAATATCTACTGAACTTCAATTAATTTATTTCCTCTTTAAGGACCTAAAGGCAATCTGAATCAGTTTTGCTGTCATGTAACATCCCCAAACAATATTTTATGAGTCCGAGTTTAGTTAGTGGTTAATAGATTCAGGCTTAGTTAAGGCTTGCACATGGGCAGCGCCTTGCTTTAGAAATGTCTGTTTATTATCGGTTTAATGCAGATGAAACTACTTATTCACTCTTCAGAAACCCTTTATGACTCCTAATTAAAGTCTTTGTCTGAACACAAAATAATTAATACATAAAAGGAAGCCACGGGAAAGAAGCGACTGTGAAGCAGTCACTTGCGTGTGCGTCGAGCAGTGTTTAATCATTAGACTCACACAGTGTTTGCACTTTTGGAAGGAAAACAAGACACAGCCTTCATGTTTATTTAACACTTTGGCTAGTTCTTCTTGGAGGTATGAAATGAGTCTTATGGAGTACCGCAACAGTAAATCATATGTTCTGAAAATTACTGGGTCTTAAACAGTAGTGTCAGTTTAAACCTAAATAGTTTGGTGGTGCTCCCGCATATAAAACTGACCTCTTAGAACAACATCAACTGTTTACACTGAAAGACAAGTCAAGGAAATAAAAACAAGACATAAAATACAGTGCTGCCAGGACGCAATTTCTTCTCGTTTGGTTTCGGCCTGAAATCTGATGCTACTGATGGGCAGTAGGGTGCTCAGTGGCAGGGAAGAGGGTCCTCACTGGCACCCCCCTCCCAGAGCACTGTGGTCCCTTCTGTCCCATACCAGCATCTGCAAAGCTTCCCTGGCTTTCCTGAGTGGGGTGAGAAGTAGCTGGTTCCCCAAAAGATGGAAATATGTCCATACTAAGTGAGGTCTCATAGTGGGTATCTGAGGGCAGAGTGGAAATTTGCAGCAGACTCTTTTTCCAGGAACCGTAAATAAAGGTGAGTGCCTGGCCCACGGGATTGGTCCTGGGATAAGGAATTTTCACCTCTGGGTCACTGCCTCAAACTAGACTGTGACAGAGACACTAAGCTCTCAGACCGAGGGAGAAGTGCGTGGGAATGAGAAGGCGCTCCTGGGTGTGCTCCCGGCTCAGGTCTGCGTCCTGCAGGATTCAGGGCAATGCTCTTGAGAAAAGGCAGACCAGGAAGGTCAGTGGTGACGGTGGCGGGTGCATCCCTGTGACTCATCCGGCAGCCTCTGGCTTGGGTTTGGCTCTGGACTGAGGAGGAAGAAAGAGCAGAGGAAGGAGCCCGTGGAGGCCGGGACCCTGCCCTTCTTTGCCTTTGTGAAGGCCTCTTCACCAGCTGTGGAGGCGCCATTCCCACGCAGGCCACTGGGGCAGCCCCAGCCTTTCCCGAGCTCTGGATCCGAGGCTGCTGCATGCATCTCAGCGTGGAGCAGGCAACCAGGCCCTTGGATTTTCACAGCCATCCTGTGGCCCAGACACAGCCAGGGGCGGGACCTACCTCTCACGCCTCCTCCTCCTCAACACTGCATATTCAATCTAGAGAATTTGGAACATACAGAAAAGCAGAAATTGCAAAATAAAAGATTGCCCATGTAGGAGAATTGGTTGAACCCAAGAGGCAGAGGTTGCAGTGAGCCGAGATCATGCCACTGTGCTCCAGCCTGGGTGACAGAGTGAGACTCTGTCTAAACAAACAAACAAACAAAACCAATTGTCTGTGATCCCACCACACAGTCAGCACCCATGTGGCCACCTTCGCCTTCACATATGCAGTCAGTCCTCTGTGTGTACAGGACGGTGCTTAAGCCGCATGTGCTCTTTCACGCTTGCTATCACGTGATCTTACAGTATTTTGTTGAATATATGCACCATCTCTATTTAACCCATCATTTATTGTTGGGCATTTTGGTTGGTTTCCATTTCATGCCATCCTACAGGCCCAACCCCTTTTTGACCCATCTAGCTGAGCCTCTTCTGCTCTTCCTGGCTTCTCCTGGGGTCCCACCTTGCCACTGCTCCTCTCCTCACCCCACCCGTCCTGCTCTGTGTGGACCAGGGGCTTGCACTTGTCTGTGCCCCATTCCAACTCGGCAGTGCAGGTTCTGGAGGGGGCACAGGCTGCTTCCCCATCCACACCTCCGACCCAGCAGGCATTTCTCCAGTGCTCCTGGGGAGCTGGGCTGGGCCATGTGGAGACAGAGGGTGAGGGGCACCCAGCCTCACTCTGTAAGTCGCTCCCAGTCTCCAGGGAGGTGGAAGGAAGATGGGGCCTATGCCTGTGGTCCACACAGCTGCCATCCAGGAGGGGCCAGGAAGTGCTGTTGAGTACAGAGCAGGAGGTGGTGCTGGGATTTGAGATTGAGTGAAGTTTTTGGGGCCAGTGGTAGTTTAACTGAGCTTCGAGGAGCTGATGAGAGTGAAGTTGGCACTGGGAGTGTAGGTATCTGGGCTCAGGAGTCCTTACCAGGTCTCAAGACGGGGAGTCACAGGTGTGTTTGCCGTGTTGCTGGCTGGGGATTGTCCCAAACGATACCTGATCCTACTTGTGGAGGTCTTAATTCCTTCCGTCCGTCCGTCCGTCCGTCCGTCCTTCCTTCCTTCCTTTTTGTCTTCTCGAAGGGTCTGGCTCTGTTGCCCAGGCTACAGGGCAGTGGTGCCATTATTATCTCACTGGACTCCTGGGCTCAAGCGATCCTCCAACCTCAGCCTCCCAAGGAGCTGGGACTACAGGCACAGGCTACCATGCCCAGCTAATTTTTATTTTTTGGAGAGCTAGGGTCTCACTATTGCCCAGGCTGGTTAGGCACCTCTTCCTCTAGTGAGTGCCAGAATATCTCAGGGGCTCACTCTCAACATGGCCTGTTTCTTTTCTCAAGTCCACAGCTTCGCAAGGACAGCAGGAACTCAGAGGACTGAGGTTCTGATTCAGACATTAAGGAAGCCTAAAGGGGCCTTTTTGGCATTTATTAAACCTGTGATGAACAGGCCACTGTAAGTCTAATTATTAATCTTTGGGAAATTTGACCCTTCAATTAACTGAGTAATAATTGCATTGTGAACCATCAAAAACCCTGCATTATTAATGAGCACTTAAGGTCAATATTCGTTCGCTTCACTTTATTGTCTGTGATATTTATCACTTGTAATATGACTTCCTGGTTAATTATACAGAATCATGCAGCATTCACTTTTGATTAATATGGGAAGTTCATACAGACTTTGTTAAAAAAACATTTATTATGTGTGATGTGTTATAATAAGCCCTTTTCCCCGAGCTTTGTCCTATGTACATATGTTTTCAATATTTAGAAAATTTTCCTGTGTGGAGGAACTTCCTAATACATGAAATTGAGAAAATTTAATAAATCATGTTAGCCACCTGCACGATGTGTGTTTTTTATTGTGATACGATCTTCTTGTGGGAAGGTTGGGGTCATAACTTATGCAAGATGATAAACGCATTTTAACTTGAAGGAACTGCTGTGAAATCGTATTCTAGGCATCCCTTATTGCACAGGGGACAGTGAGGGGTGGTGGAAGGAGTATGTTCTTGGCGTCGCAAGACTTGGGCCGTAATTAGCTGTGTGACCTTGGGCAACTTACTCTGCATCTCGCCATCTCATAAATTAATCTGTATTCATTGATTAATACCTCCCCAGCCTCCCTTCCAGAGTGAGCTGGAGGATCAAAGACTCCGGTGCATGTGCGAGGGCTTTGTGCAGTGAAATACGCCCACCAGGTTGTCGCGTTCCTTCGGGGTAGAGTTCCCTCCGATTCCTCCCGTAGCCATGGTATGATCGCTTGTCATGTCTGCGCAGATGCAGTTTCCAATTGAGAAAGCTGGCAATGAACTTTCTGCAGCATAAACAAGCTAGAGAGCTACTCACTCCTAGGAAGGGAGTGGGATGCCACCCGCTGTGCCTGCCCCTGCTGCAAACTCATGGTGAAGTCCCAGCCCCCGGGACCTCAGGGTGTGACTGTGTTTGGAAATAGCGCCATTAAAGAGGTACTGAAGGTAAAATGAGTTCATGTGGGTGGGCCCTAATCCACTATGACTGGTGTCCACACACAGAGGGGTGTCCACGTGAAGATGCAGGGGACAGATACCCCCAAGCTGAGGAGAGAGGCCGTGAAAGAGGTGACCTGCCCACGCCTTGGTCTTAGACTTCCAGCCTCCAGAACTGGAAGAAGATACATTTCTGTTGTTGAAGTCACCCAGTCTGTGACATTTGTTATGGCGGCCCGGGCAAATAGACACAGTGCTTATTAGTGGGGGATTCTTAAGGGCTGCAGTGGTGAGACATGCCCCCAGCCCCCGGAGTCTGCACATCAAGGTTCTTGTGTGGCACAGTGGGAGGGGGTGATCTAAAGGGAACTGGCAGGAACAGACCTGGGGGAACCACACCTCTTGGCCCACTGCTGGGGAGGGGCAGAGCAGGGGCTCTCAGGGTCTTGGGGCTTCTGGTGTGTGGAGGGTGGGGTGTGGTGGATGGGTGAGACCTTTTTCCAGCCTCCACTCCCAACATGGGATGCTTCTCCTCCAACACAGACTTCGAGAGAACTCCAGCCTGCAGTTGCTGCTTGAGACCCCGTTGGTGACTGGTGGATCTGCACTGCGCTTGGGCTGAGGCTCAGTGGCGGGGCACACAGAGCCCGAGGTCTGATGCTTTACTATGCTGTGCTGGCCTTGGAGGTTAGCACATTCATCAGCACAGAAGACCATGTGTGCTCACCTCTGTGTAATGTCCACAGTCAGGCCGAGACACTCCAGAAAAGGGATGCATTTTAAGTCTTTGCTGGCAAGGACAGCAAAAGGGTGTCCCAACTTGATGAGCAGAACTGCTCATGACGTGAGGGCAGCTGTGGATGTCGGGCATGATCCAGGCCAGCAATCCCGCTGCAGGCTGCCTCAGAGCTGTTTCTTGTGATGCATGATAATGGCTGTAAATCTGCTTCCATTTCCCCATCTTTGAAAAGGGGATGCTACTTAGTACATGCGTATACCAGGGGAGGTGGAGGCAAACTTTAAAAAACACACAATCTCCAGGACTCTTAGGACAGAAGGAACTCTTGTTCAATCACCTGTTCTATTCAAGAAAGGGGAGGCCTGGAGAGGTGACCTCTTTTCAACCATCTGCATATAACAGGGTGACCATGACGAGGACCTATGGAGACCCCGCCATGAGAAGCGGGCCACGTGAATTGTGATATTAGGTCAGATGGCTTGCAGTTGCTGGGCACCGTTAGACACGGATGGAGTGGGGTTTGAACGTTGGGACCTGTGACGTTTGTGGCTTTCTCAGCCAGTCAGCTATTGGGCAGAAGCTCTGGGATGAGAGGGAAAACAAAGTTCGTTCAATTAGAAGGACTCAGTTTGTAGAAAGCAAATAAGAATTGGAGACACAAAGGAATGGAAAGCCTGAATGAGAGAGGAAAGACTGATTTTCTCTGGTGCAGGACCAAAGTGTATGAAGGTGTGTGTTCCTGGGTATATCTGCAAGGGCTTGGCGTGCCTGGACCTGGAGGGACCGTCTTCAGGAAGATGAAGCCCTACTCTCTTTGGGCAAGGAAGCCTGGAAGCTGGGCATTACTGTGTGGGGTGAGGCCCCTCCACACCCCCTCCAGCCCAGCCCGTCCAGCCTCCTTCCTTCCCCTGGGTTTGGGTCTCGTCCTCTCATAGAGGACACTCAACCTCTTTCCTCCAAGCAGCTCAGGCCCAAGTCCTGTGGCCCAAAGACCAAACACTCATTTCCTGAGCCACCTTAGCGACGAAATGTTCTGTTATTTAAAATGTGTTTTGACAAATTATCTGTCAACAGTAGATGAAGTTAACATTTCTTTTGATCAATGAAATAAGCATTGAGATCACACGCTCAATACTGTCCACGTTTCTACAATCACCTGCTTCCGTGCTCACCGTATTCCAGCCCATCTGCTTCAATACATTTTAGCAGAGCTGTTATAATTTTCATTCATAATGTATGACGGGTTTGTAGAAATTTCCTCCACGTGTGAAGCCTATTTAATGTTAACATTCTCAAATTGGAGTTGGTTATAAATAATGCACCAAGAAATGGGGAATGGGGCAAATTATTTCTTTGTGTTGTACCTGTCAGGCCAACAGTTACATTTTTAGTATCTGCAAATAGTTTTATACAACTTGTACCCAGATAACTTCTATCAAAGGGAGAGAGCTCTTTGTCCCACTTTATGTAAATGGTAAAAACCTTTAGCTAATTTGTGGTCAAAAAATAAATAGTAGAAAGAGCTTGCAGACCACGTTTATTTTGTATGTACGTTAATGGGCACTTCCGTCTTTCCTGGAGGCCAGACTCCACTTTGAAATTCATGTTTGATAAATTCCCTGGCTTTCCGAGTAATTTCACTGTCTATAGGGCTGTTGATCCTCGGAGTGCATCACTGAACCTCGGGGACTTGTGCACCACGTCTGCATATCCAAGTTCAAATATATGCTCAAGATTGGTTTAAATTTTAAGTTGTTGATCTTATTTCTGATAGATTTGTTAGCTTATCCTCCATTTCATTTCTAAAACCTGCTCCTAATCCTCAAATACTCTCTTCTTAAACACATCTTTGCTAAATTCATTGATTGTGTTAGTAAAATGTATATTGAGCAGTCGCTCTGCAAGCGCCCTGACGCAGGAATACTGTTAGTGCCTTTGCTCCAAGACCAGAAGAAGTCTGATAACCCGGCTGTCAATTACCACCTGCCTTCTCCTTCCTTCTTACTTTTAGTTTGACTGTTAGTTTTCAAGTCAGTTACAGTATTTTTAAAAAATGTTCACTGGTTTTAAGAGATTTTTTACTAAATTTCATGCTATTGTTTATGCAAGATAAAATGCAAGCTGAGTCTATTAAAATTATTTTGTTATGTTTCTTTTTGGAATTCTTGAGATTTTGTTGGCGTTACAAAGGTTATGTTTGCAAGTGAAAGTTTCTAACTCATTGTTGCTGATAAAAATATATAACTGATTTTTTTATCTACAGTTCATTTTATAAAGAAAATTTCTAGCATTAAAAATAAGTTAATTCTACAAACACTAATTTAAAGTGTTTGCCGTGTTCATAAACTGCCTTCTCCTAGGCATGTCAAAGCACTGGAATACGTATGTATTTTTTGAAGTTGTGAGCTTCTCTATCACCTTGTGCTGTGGTCACGTCTGGTGGATGAGGAGGCAGGCTCTGCTGGCCAGTGGCTGCTGTGTTGAAGATAGGGCTGGTTCTAGAGCCCAGGTGTGCCGCTCCCCAGCTCACGACTCTGTCCAGTGATGTTTTTCTCCCCACCTGGATTGCTTCCGTCTTCCTGAAAGGAGCTCTTTTCAGTAAGATCCATTTTGGCCCACATCACAGAACGCCGTCTGCGTTTCTTCCCTTCCTGTGTTTCCTGACCTGTGGGGTTGACCCATCCAGG
Source organism: Aotus nancymaae (assembly GCF_030222135.1). Classification (NCBI taxonomy): domain Eukaryota; kingdom Metazoa; phylum Chordata; class Mammalia; order Primates; family Aotidae; genus Aotus; species Aotus nancymaae. The sequence goes on from NW_026988421.1 coordinate 1,817,676, forward strand.
GGAAGCTGGTGTGCCCCAGTCTCATCCTCTGCTTCTTTGCAGCTCATTTCTTCTTGTAATTCAGTCCAGAATTCACAGGCCTTTCTACTTCCTTATTATTTTCTTCTCCATGAGGAAATTAGTCTAAAGGAGAAAAAAAAAAAGAGGTCCTTGTGTGTGGCCTGTTCAGCAAGACTTAGGGACTTCCTCTCCTTAGTTTTCAGGCCCAACCGGACCTGTGGTGCCAGAATTCAAATTTACAGTCTCTGGGGTAACATTTTAATAGAGTTTTTGCTGGTGTTAGAGCTTAACTCTGGTGTTATATTCATACTCTACCATGGAGGTTTAACCACCCAATTTTATTAGCAGCAAAATAAAAGTATCAGGAAAATGAAATCTCGGTGTTTGTGCCATGGGAGGGAGCAGCCTTGCCCCTTCTCCCAGTGGTAATTTATATCTTCTTGGATCATGGTGCACGTAAACTTGGCGAGCAGTAAAAAAAGAAGCCATTTGAGAACATTTCTGACTTAAACGAATTATGTGCAGGAAAAGAATACCCAGCCCATATTATCTTTGCCTTTTAAGGAAATAAAGCTTTGATAGCAGGAGTATTTGATACAGTTGTGCACCCTGGACAAAGATTACTTTGGAGGCTGAATTAATAGATGGGAACATGGAAATGAGAATAATGAATCTATCTAATTTCAATTTTTTTTTCCAAATTGTTTCTAGTCTGAGCTTTCTGGACCCTTAGAAAAGTTTTGGGCCTTGCACTCGCTGTGCTGTTTCAATGCTACTTTGAGTGGCCACAGCCCCTTCTGCTTCACGGACCACACGTCGGCCAAGCCTAGAGAAAAAGATGTTGCTATCATCCAGACTGTTTACATTTTCATGCTGTTGGATTCACAATGTGAAAAGGAAATTGTGGCTGCGGCTCTTAGGAAGAGTTAAGTATGATCAGTGCGATGGTTGAAGACTGGTCAGGGCAGAATTTCTCATTTTAAACAGAGAGCCCTGGACTCCGACTTGGGAGGCCTGACCGTGGCTCTGCCATCGACTTTCCTAAGCTTGATGACAGTTTCCTTTGTCCATGATGTGGGGATAATGATGCCCATGTCCTAGTTCTGTAGGGAGTATTTGACGAGATAATCAGAGACATGATGAAATGCCCTACAACGGCTGGCCTCTGACAAGGGAGGGTCACTGGGCAGTTTTGAATTGTCCTCGGGGCTTCCTCCCCTGGGTTGAAAAAAGGGTTGGAGAAGCCAACATTTGCTTTCACTGGGGATGCCACATAGAACAGCAGACATTCAGTTGAATTTGCCTATCAGATAAGCAGTGAATAATTTTAGTATAAGTATATCCCACCTGTTCCATGAGATGTACTTACACTAAACATTACTTGTTTCTGTGAGGTTCAGACTAAACTGGGCATCCTGTATTTTTGTGGCTCTCTCTGACACACCTAGCTTTCTTGCCTTTGGTCTAGAAGGGATCACGCTCTTTCATTCCATGTCCTACCAAGACCCAAGATCTTAGCCTCTGGCTATGGCTATGAGCTTAGCCACAGGCTGGGGTGGCACTCGAAGTCAGATGTTCGGCAATGGATATTGATCCACATTTGCACATGATGTTTTCCTTGGGCACCTGGGCACGTCACCTAAACTTACCAAGCCCCAGTATTCATAGCTCTAAAACAAACATCAGAACTCACCCTGTAAAGCTGTTATGAGGATTCAACAAGCTGATGTACATTTTTGGAAAGCTTTAGGGCTCCAGGAACGGTGGTGTTTCCATGCACTTTGCTCGGGGAAGCACAGTCTTATACATACATACTTGCTCTCTGTGCTATGAAGGGATGGTTACGTATGCTAGCAATACAACAGCTTGGACATGTTTTCCAACAACAAAAAGTTGACACATTCTACTTCCCCGTAATTTAAGATGTAAATGTCTTTCACTGGCTTCATGTGTTTTGTCAGTAAATCTTGTAAACATTCGTTTACTGCTTGCAGCAGCTGTGTTTCTAGTTCAGGTTTCAGAACAGTCCTGCATGCCTGACCCTTCAAGGGGCACTGGTTTGTGGCCCTGACACTTAGAAAAGCCAGTCTGAGGCCGGGCATGGTGGCTCACGCCTGTGAGGCCAAGGTGGGCACATCACAAGGTCAGGGGTTCGAGACCAGCCTGACCAACATGGTGAAACCCCATCTCTACTAAAAATACAAAAATTAGCCAGGCGTGGTGGTGGGCACCTGTAATCCCAGCTACTTGGGAGGCTGAGGCAGGAGAATCACTTGAACCCAGGAGGTGGAGGTTGCAGTGGACCAAGATTGTGTCACTGCACTCCAGCTGGGCCACAGAGGGAGACTGTCTCAAAAAAAAGAAAACAAAAGCCAGTCGGAGCTCTCTGTCCCTAGCTGTCCCAGCATCTTCTTCCTCCACATAAGAACGGAAGTGTGTCACAGTTACTGGGAAAAGATGGCGGCAGGGAACCCAGGGCTTGAAGAGAGAAAACTGGCTGTGCACCCACACCCTGGACAGGCTCAGGAAGGTTGGTGGGGCCAGGAGCCCGTCAGGCAAGATGGCAGCAAGTGAGAAAAGGAGGGTGGGAGTGGACCGACGTCACAGCCAGAGGCGAGGCTGCTGCGGGACAAAAGTCGCTGTGGGGCAGCTGAGGGCTGCTGGGTTCCCTAGCGATGGGTTCTGCAGAGCGGGGAGGGAGGGAGCGGTGTTCTCTGCCCTCTGCCCTCTGCCCTCTCTCATCACCCTGCAGATCCCCTGTGGCCTGACATAGCTGCAGTCTTTCCCCGGCTTCTTCATGGAGCCCGAGTTAACTTTCACAATTCCTTTCTTCTCCTCTCCTGGAAGGCTTGTGTTTTCTCAGCCATTCTGGGCACTTCCCTTTCATTTCCTGGGAAAGAAAAGCTCAATCTGTCTTCTCCCGACGGCAGTAATCCTCCCTGTCGAGTTGTGAGTTGTTCACATCCATCCCGTCAGATCCATCTGGTCCAGGCACCTTGTTGACTTTCTTATTGGCTCTTTCTCTCAGCTGCGTTTGGCCTTCTGATGCTTTTGAGATTCCTTCTGCTCTGGTGGAGCCATTTGTAAGGCTTCCCCTGGGTCCTCTGAAGCGTCTGCTGTTTTTCTCCTTCTCTGTTCCTCTTCCTGCACTCTGCGTTTTCTATTGTTCCAGCAGGCTTTCGTTGAGAGCATATGATTTTTCATTTTTTCTTTGTTTTTTGCTTAATTTTGCTCTGTCCTCACAAAGGGTGGAGTTTTACTGTCCCCACCCCTCCGTGATTGATGGAAAAGAATATTGTACCAATTGATTGAGATAAAAAATTAGTGCTTCACCATCGAGAAGCCAAATTAGCCATCAGAAGTAGGTGCACAGAGTATTTTAAGAGTTTTTTGATTAATTCTCATGATGTGAGGCCTTTTGACACAAAGTTTTATGTGCTGCAATGTGGGAGGAGGAAGAAGCGGTAACGGGTTATTACAGGCTTTACGTTTACCTCTCGTTGATTTATTGGCCTACTCTTGTGGTGTGAAATGAGGGCACTGCAGATGTGAGGGTGTCTCCTTTTGGAGGGAACAGTTCCTGTGTGTGCGCATGACCGTGTGTTCTCCAGGATTTCAGGGACTAAGCCAGAAAGACTCAGAGTAGAATTTTCGTGAAAATGCCGATGGTTAAGGAAACGAAACAGCAGAAAGAGCCCTTCTAATTCAGATAGATGTCACTCAGCACCTGAGAGTGACAGCTATCAATTCTTTTATCACCCTCCTAGAAGGAGAAAATCCTGATTTAACAGAGTGTTGATAGAAAGTAATTATAACTGGAAACATATCTGACAGTGACTCATTTGTTCTTGTTTTAAATATACAGAAACGTACTCTGTTCCTTGAAACCTGTTGTCAGCTTCACGGTTTCCTTATTGCATCATTTAGGAATTAGTTTTATTACAAGCTACAATCGAACCTAAATCATGACAGCAGCAACCCTTCCCGTTTTGCCATCTGAAAGCCCTGTTGCGAAAGACAGCAATCCTGGTTAGACATGCTGAAGATTTCCTTGGCCATCCTCTTGAAGCCCTGTTTTAAAAATAAGGACTTCATGCGTTGAATGCTTTTGTCAATGGAAAGCAATTTTACATATGTGAGTTTGAATAGATGTATTAAATTCATAGTTCCACTCAATAGAGAAGTACCTTATGGTGTAAGCACTGGACTTTGCTCTCAGAGAATCTGCAAAAACTCCGTTTTTTTTTTTCAGTTAGTGGAAATACATTTCAATGTCTTACATCTTTATGCACATTTATATGTTTACTTATTGAGGTTAATTGACAAATGCTTGGTACGAAATATAGCTGCAAATCATAATTGACAGCAAAAAGTATATGAATATTTCTAGGTAATCTGAGTGACAAATCTCTACTAAGGTTTCTGACTGTAGTTCTTTTTGCTGGTTATTTATCATTTTCCCTGTGTGATGGAAGTCTTGGCAAATAGACATACATTGTATTTTCGCTAATGTGCTCATCAAGTTTGAGGCTAGAAGTGTTTGAAACGAATTGTCCGCTTCTTTGGATTTTAATTGCCGTGATAGCTTTTCGTGTCTTCTTCTTTCAGGTGAAAAAAAATTCCCAGATGCAAAAGGTGCCGAATGCACTACTTCCTGGTCTTTGTCCCCTCTCCCCGCACCCCCGTTTCAGGAGTGGGCGGGCACAGACAGCAGTGCGTTTGCCACAACACGGTGCTCTGTAGATAACGTTTTCTGAGTTTTGCCAAATAAGAATGTAATTCTCCTGGACAACTGGGGTGGCATGAAGTAGCCCGCTATCCCCCAAGTCCTTCTTATGGATGGCCTCTGTCTGGGGCTGCTGACTGTTCTGCTGAATGTTCCCAAACGCAAATGCATCCCGAATACATGCTGGGTGGATCTGAAGCGCTCACCACGCCACTGGCACAGCTGCTTTACATGGTTTAATAAACATTTTCACCTTGAAACCTTGCTGCCTCTGGGAAGTTTAATCAGTGGCAGGCAGAAATTAGCTTTTTCTAACGACAAATTTATCCTTGTTCTTGGTTGAATACTTGCGAGCAAGAACGAGATTCCTTCCACCAACTTTTGCTGGGAATGACATACTTGGAGCCCACAAAGGAAGTGGCTTGATGAGCTTGGGTGCTGGTCATTCACACTCCGATGGTCCCCGCTCTTCCTTCTGCCGCTGTCTGCGGGAGCATCCCCCGCACCCCATAGCTGAAGCAGAGGAGTGGTCAGGTGCCCGGTCCAGGCACGTGTTGCCTAGCAACACGCCGGGGCCTGGAGAAGCTGACATCACCTTGGAAGACAGCAGCTTCAGCCCACCAACCAGGGGAGTAAATTCGTTAACAAGCTAGGAGCAGGCAGGCGGCCTGGTGCTGTGCTTCTGGACGGGGCCTCTCGGAGCTGGAGAGAGAAGCCTCACTCCTCATCCCTCTTTATGAGGCCAGGAGAGGGGGAAGCCTTCCACGGTGCCTTGTTGCTATCCCTCAGGGGTAAATTTTTAGCTGCAGAATTTATGAGTTGCACATTTATTTGATTTGGCTTTTGGTTAATTTTTTTTCTCCTCTTGTCAACCTGACAATATGAGGGCAGACGGATGCGGTCCCTGTAGAAGAGGCAGTAAACGGTGCTCTTGGAGGCTGCTTTATAGAGGCCTTCTAGGCTGCACTCCCTCCGCCCTCCCCTCCCCGTCCCTCTCCTTCCTTCCTCTCTTCTCCTCTCATTGCCAGTTCAGCCAGGCTCCCGCAACCAGAACACTCCACTCTAAATAAATAAATCCTGAAATAAATATGGGTGTGAGTCTCATTAACATTACCTGTCAAATCCCTAAGCATAGAACCCCCAAATGGCCCCCTGGGTCTCCCAGTAATTTCTGGAAAGCACATAAAAAAGGACGCTCAGTGGGTATATTTGTGGAAGTCATTAGCAGGGTGGGGGAAGATATGCTTATAAGTCAATAATTCTTTTTGACACGACCTTAGCACTGGTTGTGTGGCAACTCCCCTTAATGGAAGGAAAAGACATACGGCCTGAGCTTTATGACAGATGTCAGGAATCCTGAGAGGTGGCACAGGGAAGATCTTGGTGATTTTTTTCCCCCTTTTAACTGACATGGATGTATGGGACACTTTGTCAACCTAATGACTGTTTTCTTTGGTTCTTCTGATCATACAGTGGCAGGAGAACATAGTGACCCACTTTTCAAAGGATGGTAAATAGTGAAGGCAAAATTTATGTTAGAGAAGGTCCAGAGAACAGACGCTCAATCTGAAATCTTAAAAATCATATGGTGTTGGATTTATGCCATGTTCCCTCTCCAGCCTGTTAATCTTTAATCGGGGTTTCAAAGTCAGTAAGGGAAGATTGACATTTAACTCTCAATTAATACAATTTCTGTGGCTCACATGTTGTTTATTTGGGAGCGTGTTGAGTTAGTGGTTCACTCCCAAAGAGCGTTTTCTGCTGTTTTGCATTTTGGAGTTCATAAGCGTGACCCTCAGCATGGCCTGACAAAGACGTAGTCATCAAACCTAAGAAGGAGTGAGTTGCCCGCGCGCCTTGCTGGCCTGCCAGGAGGCCCTTTGTTATTTCTTCAAAGGAGTGCTATCAGGTGATATTCGGCAGAACTGCATGTCCAAGAGAGCTGACGCCCGCGCCTTGGGTGCACAAGGTTAGAAAGTGGTTGCATTTGGAGAACACGTTCTCAAGGCAGAGCTATTAGATTTGATTTGGGAGGAAAGAAGGTATGAGATGCAAAGCGGCACTTTGTAATCATTTATTAGGCTTGGAAAGGGCCCTGAAGGTGCTTGAATTATAATAGAAAACAGCAGTTGTACATCAGGCCGTCGGCGGGCAGGGCCCAATCTCCGCAGCATCCAGCGTTCGCTTAGCTAAGAGCTGCCGTTTTCCGGCCCTTGCGTTGGTCGGCAAGCAGAAAGGAAGCTTAGCTGACATCAAGATGCACGTGATTTTCCTTCTTGTTTTTTCAAGCACTGAAGCAGTATCAGTGGATTTCTGGGCTGTATTGTCAAAGTGACTGTGGCCAATATTTTATCAAAAGTAGAGTCCTGAGTACTTCTGAGTATTTGGCTGATTGATGCTTTCACTGACTTTTGCAGACCAAGTTTGAAAATAATTTTATTTAACATATCTATCTGAGCCTTGCCCTTTCTTTTGAGACAGTCTCGCTGTTGCCCAGCCTGGAGTGCAATGGCACGAGCTTAGCATACTGCAACCTCTGCCTCTTGGGTTCAAGTGATTGTCCAGCCTCAGCCTCCTGAGTAGCTGGGACTATGGGTGCATGCCACTGTGCCCAGTTAATTTTTGTATTTTTAGTTGAGACGGGGTTTCACCATGTTGGCCAGGCTGGTCTCAAACTCCTGACTCAAGTGATCCACCTACCTTGGCCTCCCAAAGTGCTGGGATTACAGGCATGAGTCCCCACACCCTGCTCACTTCTTTCTAAAGGCTGACCCTCTTCATCATTTCTATTCTTGTCACCCCTCACTTCTGGGGCACTGGGGGGAACGAAACATCGACCTACATTTCTGGAACCCTGGGTAGGAGCAGTGGGGGAGGTGGCCACAGAGAACATTTTGCTTCATGAGATGGTGGAGAGTGATCCATCAGCCCTACCTGCCCCAGACCCCACCAAGATAAGCAGTTCTTTGTCAGAGTTGGCTGGGCCAAGTCAGACCTCACTTTCTCATCCCAGTGGCGAGCATGATGGAGTAAACATGCTTGCTTGATCTGGAACCTCCTCCAAGTCTTTCAGGATGTGTTGGCGTTCTCACAATGGCCTTCTCCCAGGCTTCTGGGCACAATGGGAATATGTTCTTTAGCAATGCCCAGAGACAGGCCATCAGCATCCTGACCAAGAGGCTTCTGTTTTAAAAATCCGGGTTAACTGAGCCATTTGGAGGGAAGAGTTTCAGCCGAAGCTATGCATTTTGATGTGTAATTTTGCACATGGATCTGCAAGTCCAAAGAAAAGTCAAAAGTGGCATTGGGAAATGCCACATCAAGACTTGTTTTCTTATTTTGTTAGGGTTTCCATTTCTAGCAAGCTTTATTTGGCTATTTACTTTGCTTATATTAATACAATTCAGTTTGATGTTTTTCAAAAAGAATAATTCTTGTTTCCTCTAAGTGAATTATTTAATTATCGAATGGAAATTTTCAGTGAAAACCTTCTTGTAAGAAATAGCAATACATTTAAGTCAATCTAGGCAATTTCTCTTCTGTGATTTGAAACAATTTTGGCCTCTGCAGTGTGGGCTATTTTCCCCCAGCTGCCAGGCTGATGCATATGGTTAGCCACCATATACATTTTCAGTGAAGAGTGGCTTAAATGATCTGCTTTGTTCACTGCTTAATTATGTTATTTTACTGTTCCTGAAAACCTGACACAAGGCAAATTTACATTACTGTGCTCCTAATTAGCCAATAATCCTTGAGGATTTGAATGATACATACCCAAAGTCATTTCCTTCTTCGCTAAATATGAATTTCCTTACGTCAGGTTAAGAAGACGGTGCAGTGACAGAAGGCATCTTGGTGACGGCAGCCCTCAACATGCCTGTCTCCTGAGTCACACTGCGTTAAAAGCCACATAATGATTTCAGCGGCATCATAAAGCACATCATAGGAAATCAATAAATAAACAATGTCGTTGGCTAAGATGTGCTTAGTTGTTCATCAGATGGTAAAAGCCATTGTAGACGCTGCTTCTAGTTTTTAAATTAAATCAGCTGTGCATTTCTTTGCCTGTAATCCACATTCTGTCCTATCTGCTTCACACTCTCTGTTGGAAATGTGTCCATGTCACCCAGCAGAGGATCTGGGTGGCCGCACAAGCAGTTCAATTAGTACCTGGAATTGCCCTGTTCACCACAAAGCCTAGCTCTCAATCCACATGCATCTCTGTACACATGACAGGCATCGCCTCCATTCAAGAGACCTCCTTTCTCACTTGCTGCTTACCAGTTGCTGCCTCTGCGGCTTCCTTCCCTGCCTCATTTTGTCTGGGCCTCCCTTCTGGCGTACATGGCCGTGTGCTTCGGGGAAGGCAGGCTACATCTTCTGCCCCAAGTCTAGGTCAGGACTGGTCTAACTAAGTCAGTGCTTCTCAAACTATCTGGACCATCATCTAGATACAAGAAATTCATCTATGTCACAGCTCAGCACACACATACATAGGTAGGCATGTGTATATTCATGTTTATATTTACCTCTGGACTCCAATTCCACTTTCAAAATGGGAGTTGGGACCTACTCCGTGGATGTCATGGGTTTCAGTTGGCAGTGTGTGTCTAAGCCAATCACTACCACTCCAGTCTCCTAGCCAGGGGCAGTTTTAGGCAAAGGCATGTCATATGATTATGGCCTATAAGAAGCTGTGCGGCCAGGCGCGGTGGCTCACGCCTGTAATCCCAGCACTTTGGGAAGCCGAGGCGGGTGGATCATGAGGTCAAGAGATCGAGACCATCCTGGTCAACATGGTGAAACCCCATCTCTACTAAAAATACAAAAAATTAGCTGGGCATGGTGGCACGTGCCTGTAATCCCAGCTACTCAGGAGGCTGAGGCAGGAGAATTGCCTGAACCCAGGAGGCGGATGTTGCGGAGAGGCGAGATTGCGCCATTGCACTCCAGCCTGGGTAATAAGAGCAAAACTCCGTCTCAGAAAAAAAAAAAAAAAGCTGTGCGGCTCCTTGAAGGGTCTGAATTGTTAGCAGAGACAGGGAGGCAAGTGTGTTTTTTTGGTCTGGGTGTCCTGAGACCAAGATGGGCTGCAAAGGTGCTGATCTGTGGATAGCAGATGACACCTTGGGTTTTGGTTATGTTGCTGAACTAGACAGTATGCTGCCAAGCTATTTCAGGAAGTCTTGTTGTGAGATGAATTTCCCGGTTATTTAAGCTAGCTGGATTGGAGTTCTCTGTTACTTGCAATCGAGAGCTTCTTAATATACTTCACAGTGTCTGGGAATCACATCATCTGAGCTGGGGTTTGTGGTACCTGATGTTAACAGACTAGGGTCACATCCCAATTAAAAGAGGAAGATGAACTTGGAACGCTTTTTGTCATGTGAAGTCAACTGAACATTTGTGGCTTTAGTGGCCCATGGGACTGGTCTGAGGACCTGATGCAGCGGAAACTGACATTTGCGATTTGACCTGTGTGGTTTTGGCTATTTGTAGGTGACCTGGAAGGTTCATGGCATATAGTCATTTACAATTTGCTGAGCTGTATATTTAGATTTTGTACGCCACAAAATAGATTCTGTATGCTGTGAATACTGAACCAACGAGCCCAGATAACCCCAAGCAGGTTTATGATGTAGCTGCCGGTCTCCTCTTGTCTTTGTAGACTCATTAATTCTTGAAAATGACTCAGACTCATTTTCTCATGATGAAGTGTTCTCTACCCCTCCCTTCCACCTTACGTACACCAAAAGCTATTTGTTATGGTGGAAATAAAGAGAAAGTAAAGTAAATGGTGAGTCATATCTAGGAAATGGAACTCTGGACAAAGCTGAGAACAAAGTACTGGGTGGTGGCCTCTACCCAGTACCAGAATGGGTTCCTTGGAAAATCAATGCGGTCGTGAGAAAAAGTGCCCTTTGAAACTGTGGATGTGAATGCTTCATCCAGTGCAGAAGCTACTCGCTGATGAGGACTAAGCATCAGCAGAAGTTTGGAGAGGATTCTATAATTATGTGTAGATTGCTAGTAAGCTTGTTGGACATGATATCATGATATACCTCAATGCCCCTGGATGGGAGTTTGTGAGGTTCTCAGGACATGCTCCCATGAATGTGAAGAGTCTTCTGAATCTACAGTATGTGAATGCTCTATAAGCCAGAGGATAGAAAGAGGATCTGCTTTGTAGGAGCTGGAAGTTGCTAATGGTTAGGCAATTGTGGTAATCCTTTTATTGTAGACAGTCTTGCATGATGTGCATTCACAGAGACTCTCGTGGTCATTTAGCTGGTCTCCTACAACTCACCTTTGCTCAGGTACAGTGTTTGGGGTCTGACAGTTTCCATGGAATTAATTAATTAAGCAACAATTTACTGGGCTGGTTCTGAAGAGTCACCGGAATTAGAGACCAAAGGGGGACACAGTGAATTCCTCTGGTGATGATCAGGTAGAAACTAAGGACATGGACCCAATACTTCAACCAGGGCCCTGGTCAGTTGTCTGATCCATGCCCTCCATCCACGACATTGCCTCAGTGGCCTAGCTTAGCTCACCGTGGGAGCTGGAGTCAGGGGCTGAGCACTGCTTACCACCACAGTCTTCACTGTGGGCTCAGGCAATGGTTAGGGCTAAGTCCACCTCCCCGTGGAAGGAGAGGGCTCCACCTGGGAAAGTCACTGCTGGTGACATACGCGTTCATGAACTTAATGTATGTGTTTGTGAACTTACCTTTGGTTCAGGTGGGTACATTCAGGTATCCCTTTCAAGGATATGACAGAAAAAGCAGAGAGGGGGCACCTAGAGAGAGAGTACCATGGACAGGGGTAACATGGCCGGGCACAGTGGCTCACACTTGTATTCCCAGCACTTTGGAAGGCTGAGGCGAGAGGATCACTTGAGCCCAGGAGTTCGAGTCCAGCCTGTCTCTACAAAAAAATAAAAAAATAAAAAATTAGCTGGGTGTGGTGGCTTGTGTCTGTAGTTCCAGCCACTTGGGAGGCTGAGGCAGGAGGATGGCTTGAGCCCAGGAGATCAAGGCTGGAGTGAGCTATAATTGCCCCAACGCACTGCAGCCTAGGTGACAGAATAAGACCCTGTCTCTTAAAACAAACAAACAAACAAAAAACAGGGAACATGGAAGATTCCAGAGAAGACCTTGCAGTGAGACTTGAGGACCATGCTGCAGAGTGGTGAGTTGGGTTGAAAGTTCTGCTCTGTGATCTGCCAGAGGCCAGATATATGAATTATAAAACAATTTTTAAGGCTTTAAAACTTGTGGTGACTTCAGTTTCATATCTAGAATTTATCATTTGTTTATTAACAGAGATATATAATAATTTGGTGCTGTCTTCAAGTTAATTAAAGTCAATTAGAAATTGGTTATTTGCTTTTGAATAGAAAAATTAGCAGTTGCTCTTGGTAAAGGTGAAGGTATTCCTTGAAGAGTCAGATCAGCTCTGCAGAGCACAGATTTTCCACCACACTTAAAGTATCATGAGAATTTGTTTCTCGTGGGGCCCAAACACCAAGACCGTATGTGGCCAGAATGTGTTTTTTATACTTTTTGTGTCTTCCACTCTAAGGCACTAACTTGTGGGAAATGGTTACCTCAGGAGCCTCTTTCATTAAAGCCCAGACACCAATCGTTGGTGACAGCCCCCTGTAAAATCATTTGCTTTGGGGAATCTTATTTCATTCATTCTTCTTTCAAAACGGAATTGTAAGAATCCAGAATAGAAAACAGTTGAACATAAAGTGTTTTGCAAGTCCTTCAGCCAAAACTTAGAAATGTGCATTAAGAAATAAATAAAAAGTGGCTAGGCGCGGTGACTTACGCCTGTAATCCCAGCACTTTGGGAGGACAAGGCAGGCGGATCACGAGGTCAAGAGATCGCGACCATGGTGAAACCCCGTCTCTACTAAAAAATACAAAAATTAGTTGGGCATGGTGGCATGTGCCTGTGGTCCCAGCTGCTTGGGAGGCTGAGGCAGGAGAATTGCTTGAACCTGGGAGGTGGAGGTTACAGTGAGCCGAGATTGTGCCACTGCACTCCAGCCTGGTGCCTGGCGACAAAGCAAGACTGTCTCCAAAAAAAAAAAAAATAAATGAATGAAAAATAAATAAATAAATAAAAAGCATGAAGGAACGGTATTTTTGAAGTTTAAATTATCCTCACACTGTTTGAACCTGTCGTCCTTTCTGCCTTAAAGGAAGTGATTCCCTGCAAGAGGCTTTCTCTCCAGGACTAATGGTAAGCCTCTTTTGGACAGGAGAGACTCATGGATTTTTTTTTGGCCATTCACAAGGATTCTAGAATATTCCATAGGGTTGGTTCTTAGTTATATATTACTTAAGGATGTTAACTTGATATTTGTAATACAAGCTTCTGGTTATTTTGTGATGGTGACAGGGCTTACTGAAATCCAGATGTCTTGGGTTCTAAATGTCAGACCCTGAGCTCCATCCTCCTCTCAGTTCTTAGCCCTCCAAAGTGACACTGTCATTAGCAACTTGAGTGTATTGCAGAAGACAGCAACTTAACAGGATGAAACTTTAAAAATTAAAACTGGCAAAACAATTGTTATTGACTGAAATGGAAAGTGAGTTGTAATTTGGAGCTAAATTATTTATAAACACGGCTGGTGTTGTATCTGAACTACGTAGATGGAAAAATCTGCCTCTAAAACATCTTGCTAAGCATGATGGTTTCAGCGTCATTTGAAAATGCTCCAAGGAGCTCTTGTGACGGATTCAAATGCTTGCACGCAGTCACCAGATAGCTGATGTGCAAGATAAGAGGAGATGAAGTCTGAGGGGCAGAAGCCGGTGACGGTGATTCAGAAGAAATCTAAACTGTAGGAGCACAACCTTTCATACAGAGATTCTAATTTTTCATTCAAAATTTAGGCAGACGGCGGGCACAATGTAATCACTTTTTAGCATTACTGTTCCGCATAAGCATATTAGAAAAGCCCTGTGATGGTAATCGTGTAGTGAACTTGAAACCACCCCTAATTAAACTGTCTGCATCCCCCAGCATTTTCCTGTAATGATGTCAAACCATGTAGCAATTAGTTGCACCTCTATGAATGTAAACACTGTTTGTAAATCATATAAACGTAACCTGGTTTGCTTATTGAAAATCTCCTAAAAAGGAATTAATTAGCTTTGTGTGTTTTGGAATCACAATTTATGGGATCATTTTGGAATCTCTCACTGAAGTCAAATTAATTTTTTTTTCCTGAAATTCATACAAACGGAATCTCTCTTGCAGGGCACTGCGAGGAAAGACTGAGCACAATCTAATTCATCTTCGTTTTATTTCTGCAACAACCGGTGAAGTGTGGAATTCCGGACAGGGGTTTACTGAGTTAACCCAGTTTTATGATATTTTTCTCAAGAGAAAGGTATCTATCATCTGAAGGTTGCATCTTTCCTGTGTTTTTCGTTTTCTCTGGCCAGCGTGGAGTGTTTCAAGCTCATTTGAATGTAAAGTTTGGACACCGAAACAATCTTTATGCAGCCTGGCGTCATCTTGGAAGGCACCAGCCGCAGACTGCGTGGCAACAGCCCAGGAGCAATTGCCGATTAGGAGGGAAGTGGCCAATTCCAAACAAAGACATTGAACAAACAAAACAGACACCCAAGTGTTTTAACTCAGCGATCTTTCCTCTGCCGACAGGGAGCACAAAAGAAGAGGGAGCCAAGTTTAAAACGTGCCATGCCTTTGTTGCAATTGTCTTGCTGAAACCTTGGATCCTAGAGGTGGATGGTTTACCTGAGCCATCAGCTACATAGCACATTTATGGTTATTGTATTTTACAGGTTGATAGATTTTTATATTCTGTCCAAGTCAGGATCTTACACCACCTGGTTTATTATTTAGTAATTTACAGTGCAGTCAGGCATGTTTGGCTTAATGTAGGATAAACTTATAAATCTATTGTTCCTCCAGTTGCCGGGGTTGGTGTGCAATGAACTACAGAGCTGGATGCGTACATACATTTCAGCTCTGCTTTTTTCTCTGATAGGGAAGCAGGCAATAGATAACACAGTGACAGTAGCTTCCCAGGGGACAGCAGAATGTGAGAGCAACACCACGTCAGGTTAGTAGGTCATTATTGTATGAGCCGTGAACCATTAATGGACTACTACGGCCCAGCTCAATCTGTGTCAGATTATGGCTCTTGGCAGGAGAATTGTTATCTAATAGCTAACTTTGCTTCCTCACTATCGTCTTATTAGTTCCTCTGATAAAAATGTGCACAGGTATATATTAATAGGGGCCTCTTTGGGAAAAGGCAAGATCTTAGCTACTCCCCCCAGGTCTGGTGACGATGCCTCTATGCTAATTGTGCGCGGGTGGCTCGTTAAGGGAATGGCATTCTTTCGTAGGTATTTTCGATGTCTTCTAAAACATGCAGCCAAATACATGGTGTTAGTTGAGGCAAAAGGCTCCCCTATTACTATGTTTTGTTGACGATGTGAGCTGAAGAATTGGTGGGGCTGAAAGGAGAGGGTAGGGGAGCATTTGTCTTCTCTACCTCCACCCTAACTCTTCAAACGAGAGGAACACTGATGTACTTTCACATTCTGGGGAAGAAAAGCCACCTTGCTTGAAATAATACCTAAACAACAAGGATCACGTGGTATTATATAATTTTTATTATGCGTAAAATAGGCAAGACTAGCATATGTGTGGTTTCAGATAAAAGCATGTGATTTTAGGAAGAGCGTAATGAATTGCAGGTTTTTTGAATTAGAATAGTAAGAAGTTTATTGCGCCTATTTTGGTGCCCATGGTATAATATTTCTACCTTCTTTTCAAGACATAGAGGTCACCGCGCAGTGTGTGTCTTTCTTTCTAAGCCCCTCAGCCTCTTTGCTGCCATGCTCATCCCCAAACAGAACCACTGGAGTGAAGAATTCCAACATATTTCCAGGAAGGACAAACATTTGAATGAGTTTAGACTGCTATTATGGACCCAAATCTCTGTGCTTGATTATGGAAATCATTTTTGGAAATGTTCTCTGATGTCAAGAATGTGAAATGATATTTTTAGCAAATACTGGAGAAGGTTTTTCCCATATAGGTGGAAAGTAGATGGGCAGAGCTGACAGTCCAGAGAGACAGAAAGGATGCTGGGAACGCAGCCCTGGTGTGGATACAGACCCTGGCTGGACACTGCAATTGCTCCCAAGGCCACGGCTGAGTGTGCTGAGGCGGAGGAGCCCAGGCCGTCACATCTGGCTTGTCACCCTATCTAGCTTGTCACCACGTTATCACTTCCAGCCGCACAGGCAGGAAAGGCTGCCGAAGGACACCCCGACGTTAGCCTGCTGAGGATCCAGAGGGCAGTGAGAATGCCTGAAAGGCCAGCTCAAATGTGCTTTTGGTGATGCTGTTTGAGAACATGTCCCTGTTTGATAAAGCACCTATATAATGAAGTTAAGTACCAAATTAATACCCAAATCCATACTAATCCAAATCCAATTACTCATTCCTGCATGCATGTATACATGTATTCATATGTGTATTTATATACAGAAGATAATGTTATCACCACCCCCATCCCAACACACGCAGACAATGGCCAGCAGTGAGTATAGGCTGTCTGCTCTTCTGATGATTTCTGACCAAACCCCAAGGTCTCCTCATGTACACTCCCTTATAACTCAGCCATGGATCTGAATTTAAGAAAATGTACCACATAGTGCGTTACTGAAGTATTAAGCATAATTTTAATCCTGGACATCTTTTTCTCCCTTCTCTTTATTCAGATACTACCCAAACAAAAGCCTATAGATAAAATGCCTGAAATGCTTTTCAGTAATGATACAATCCTTATATGCCTTCTTAGATAAAAACAGTCAAGTTATTATAGTTTATTATAAAATATCAATATATATACTATATTCTAAATATTTCATTAAAAACATGATGATTGCATTAGAAGGCACGTTATCGCTTTACAACCACCATCTCTTTGGAAGCCTTCACCCTTCTAATTATTCTATAAGGGGAATTTTTGGAGTAAAATGTTGATTTTAGGAAAGGAACCTAGTACAGATTGGAGTACTTTAATCAAATAAATTCTGACAGGTGATAAGTCAGGACCACTACCCATCCAAGGAAATGGCTAAAATGTAAAAACTGACAGTCCCAAGTGTTGACAAAGACATGGAGCAACTGGAGTGCTTACATATGGCTGGTGGAAGTGGCAAATGGCTCAACCATTTTGAAAAGTGGCTTGTGAATGTCTTATCAAGTTAAATATACAGCCCAGCAATCCTATTTTTATGTATTTAACAAAGAAAATGAAAACATAGGTTCATACAAATGACTGGTACACAGATGTTCATAGCAGCATTATTTCTAATAGTCCCCAAACCCCACTGAAATGAAAACCAAAACTAACAACTTACAAAACTAAAAGCAACCTGCTATCCATCAAGAGGTGAGTGGATAAATGAATTTCTCCTACATCCAGGCCAGGAATGCTGCTCAGCAGTCAAAAGGAGGAAATCCCCATGCAGGTAGCAATGTGGATGGCTTTCCACACCTTAGGGGGAGTGACAGGGGCCAGACCCATGGGAAAGAGCACATACTGCATTGTCAGTTATATGAGATCATTGACATGAAATTCTAGGAAAGAAAATTGTCGGCCGGGCACGGTGGCTCAAGCCTGTAATCCCAGCACTTTGGGAGGCCGAGGCGGGTGGATCACTAGGTCAAGAGATCGAGACCATCCTGGTCAACATGGTGAAACCCCGTCTCTACTAATACAAAAAAATTAGCTGGGCATGGTGGCGCGTGCCTGTAATCCCAGCTACTTAGGAGGCTGAGGCAGGAGAATTGCCTGAACCCGGGAGGCGGAGGTTGCGGTGAGCCGAGATCGCGCCATTGCACTCCAGCCTGGGTAACGAGAGCGAAACTCCGTCTCAAAAAAAAAAAAAAAAAAAAAAAAAAGAAAATTGTCAGAAGGCAGATAAGTGGCTGCCAGGAGTGGGGATAGGGGAGGGGGTGACTTTGAAAAGGCATTAGAGAACTTTTTGGGCTGCTGAAAATGTAGTGGTAGTTACAGGACTGCATATAACATTGTCTAAAGTCATCCAACTAAACAATTAGAGTGGGTGGATTTTATTATATTTAAATCATATTTCCATAAAGCTGGCAATAAGTGGATAAGACCAAATATTTAACATCAAATTCCTCCTTTTTAAAGTATGACCTGAAAGCCAGAAACCATCCTGGGAAAGACTGAGGTGGTGTCCGAACATATCCATGGTACCAAGACAACGTGGGAAAACAAAGGAATGGCTGGTGGAGGTATTTTAAGACTGTGACTCGTTAATTGTCTTCATGTGTAAAGTACTCCTACAAAAAAGGGAAATCAGTAGAAAATGATTGACTAGGCTATCCACCTAGTGGAAAAAACATTTGATGAAAAGGTAACAATAATGGTAGCTAACATCTGGTGAGCACCTACTGTCTTTCTGACATTCGAAGTGCTTTATATTTTTAACTGAGGTACAACTGACATACAATAATTGAACATATTCCAAGTGTAAAATCTGATAAGCTTTGACAAGCATATGCTTGTGAATTCATTGCCACAGTCAAGATAACAAATCCTCATGCCACTTTGTGATTCTTTCCTCCTTCCTTTCCCTAGGTGCCACCAGCCCCAGGCAGCCACTGATCTGATATTTGTAACTACATATCCATTTATAGCTGCTAGAAATTTATGTAAGTGGAATAATACAATACATATTCTTTTTTTTTTTTGGCTTGGTGTCTTTTACATGGCATAATTATTTTGAAATTCATTCATGTTGCATGTGTATCAATAGTTCATTCCTTTTCTTTTAAAAAATAATTTATTCTTTTTTATTGCTGAGTAGTCATCCATTGTATACCACAATTTGTTTATCCATTCACCTGCAAGTGGAGGTGGGTGGTTTCAAGATTTTGTATATTAATAATGAAACCGACTTAAGAGTCCCACAGACTCATTTAAAAAAATAAACATAGAAATGTACCCTTCTGGTCTTAAAGCTTGAAACATATTTGTTTTATTTGAGTTCCTTCCTCAGGAAAGGCTCCTAAGACCTCTCAAAAAAGTATTAAAAAACTGAAACTCACCGGATCATTACATCAGATAATGGACCCTACATTCATGGTGATTGCTTCCTTGCTCCTCCCTAGTTTCTGTGTTCCTACACATGTTTCATTTCTTCACTTCTATATAAACCCTGAGTTTTAGCTGGTCAGGGAGATGGATTTGAGACTGAGCTCCCATCTCCTTGGCTGCAGCACCTGATTAAAGCCTTCTTCCTTGGGAATACTTGTTGTCTCAGTGATTGGCTTTCTGTGCCAAGAGCATCAGGGCCTAGACCAAACCCCTGGTGTTTCAGTAATAATAATAAAGTGCCATGAACATTTTTATACATGTTTTATATGGGCACATGCTTTCTTTTGGGTAAATATTTAGGAGTAGAATGGCTAGGTCATATGGTAGGTGTGTGTTTAATTTTTTAAAGAAACTGCCAAGCTGTTTTCTAATATGCTTCTGACATTTTATATTCCCACCAGCAGTGTGTCATAATTCTAATTCCTTCAGAATGTATTCTTCATGTAGTTAGTCTTTTTAATTTTAGACATTCTAATATGCATGTAGTAGTAAGTTAGTGTGGTTTTAATTTGCATTTCTCTATGTGGATCATCTTTTCATGTGCTTATTTTTCAAAAGTATATCTTTGATTATCTCTTAAAATTTTGGCATAGTTTTAACACTTGGGTTGCTTCCTTGTTGTTGAATTTTGAGTTTCCAGATATGTTCTGGAAATATCTGGATAAAACTTTATATCAGCTACATGCTTTGCAAATAATTTCCTTCATGTCTATGGCTTGTCTTTTCATTCACCTGTCAGTGTCTTTAGCAGCACAAATGTTTTCGATTTTTATCAAGTCTATCTCACAATTTTCTTTTTATGGATCATACTTTTTGTGTAGTATCTAAGAAATCTCTGCAGATCTCAAGGTTATAGATATTCTTTATGTTTTCTTCTAGAAGTTTTACAGTTTTAGTTTCTATACTTTTTAGGTCATTTCTCCATTTCAAGTTAAGTTTTGTATATGGTTTAAGATTGAAGGAGGGATTCCTTTGAAAGTGTTTGTGGGGAGAGGGGGCACAGATATCCCTCTTCCACTGAATTGACTTTGCACATTTGTAAAAAATTAGTTGCCATAAATGCATGGATCTGTTCTGTATTCCATTGCATTGATCTACTTGTCAATTTAAGCCAATACTACACTATCTTGATGGCTGTACCTTTAAAATAGCTCTTGGAATAGTCAGTCCTTCAACTTTGCCATTTTTCAAAGTTGCTTTGGCTATTCCAGGCCTTTTGCATTTTCATACAAATTTTAGCACTAGCTTGTTTGTTTCCACAACAACGACAACAACAACAAAACCTGTGGGAATTTTAGTTGGGTTTATATTTAATCTAGAGATCAATTTGGAGACAATCAATAAGTTAAGAACATCAAGTCTTCCAAGCCATGAGCATGCTATGTCTCTCCATTTATTAAGTCTTCCTTACTTATCTCAGCAATATTTATCAGTTTTTAGTGTAAGAATTTTGCACGTCTTTTGTTTGATTTATCCCTAAATATTTTATATATTTTGATGCTATTGTAAATGATGCTATTTTATTTTATTTTAAATTCTGGTTGTTTGTCACTACCATATATAAATACAATTGATTTTTATCTTTTTGATTTTCCATCCTGCAATCTTGCTAAACTCACTTACTATTAGCAGTTTTCTGTATATTCTATTGGGTTTTCTACATAGATGGTCATATAATCTGTGACAAAAGATAGTTTTGCCTCTTCTTTTTTAATCTGGATGCCTTGTATTATTTATTTATTTTTTCTTGCCTTGCTACCCTGAATAGAACCTCTAGTATAGTGTTCAATCTTTTTGCTTCCCTGGGTCACATTGACACAAGAAGAATTGGCTTGGGCCACACATAAAATACACTTACACCCACGATAGCTGATGAGCTAAAAAAAAAAAATCACAAAAGAATCTCCATAATGTGTTGAGAAGGTTTATGAATTTGTGTTGGGCCACTCTCAGAGATGTTCTGGGCTACACGCAGCCTGCAGGCTACTGGTTGGACAAGCTTGCTCTAGTACAAGGTTGAATAGGAGTGACGATAGACATCCTGCCTCATTACTGATGGTAGGGGAATGAATTCAGACTCTCATCATTAAGAGTGACATTTGCTGTAGGCTTTTCATAGATGTGCTTGATCAAGTTTAGGAAGTTCTCTTCAGTTCCTATTTTGCTGACAGCACCTATCAGTAATGGATGTTGGATTTTGTCAAGTACCTTTTTTGTGAGTTTCTTGATTGATCTTATCATTTTTCCTTTTAGTTTGTCTATGTCATGAAACATTGATTTTCAAATGTTAAACCAACCTTGCATTCCTGGGATCAACTCCATTTTGTCATGTTATATTATCCTTCCTATAAAAGTGCTTTACATTTATTATTTTATTTAGTTTTATAACAACCTTATGTCTGCTATTATAACAACCTAATAATACTGCTATTATTCCTATCTCTCATATGAGGAAAATCGAGGTACAGATGGCTTCATCCCTTGACCATACCATGTAACTAGTAAGGGCTTGGATAGATTTGAGGTGGTTGTCTAACCCAAAAGTTGAACTCTTAACTTCAAGAGTAGAAATGCAAACTAGAATGTAAATAACACAGTTTCACCTGTTTGCATGGCAATGATTAAATATGGTAACAATATTTAGTGCTGGTAAGGAAGTAGGTCAGATTAACTTATAAACTGAACTGCTGGTAGGAAGATAAATTAATACAAGCTTTCAAGGGAGTCTTTAACAATATATCCCAGAATGTCATATTTGTACTGCAATATTCCAATTCATGTGCAAATGTGTAGATGCAGTACTTTTTTATTGCAGCATAAGACATTTAGAGCATGAGTAAGATATAATACTATGAAACTGTTAAAATAATGATTTTTTTGCCTGTATATTTTTCTATCTTAATAAATACTATAAAGAAACAGTGTATATAGTGAGATCCCATTTCTATCAAACTAATCTCTACATTTACATGCAAACATAGAGTCAAAAGAGGAGCCTGGAAGGATCCCCTGAAGTGAGTAAAAACAACACAGTTATTTTTGTGCATTGTGGGGGTGGGAAGCAGAAAATACAAGCCAGCCGAGAAAAGCAGAGCGAAGGGTGTTGTGGCCCTATGCTCTGGAGAGAATGTGCCCATGATGCAGCAGCTGTGCTGACCATGGTTTCCAAAGGAATTAGAGGTCACTGCCTCGAAGGGCACCGAGGCTTTTCCAGGTCTAAGAATGACCTGGGAGCTGCCACGTAGAATTGCTGGAATATTGTCATAGCTTAAGGGGAATGCCTGTTTAAAGTAAAATTGTCCTGGAAAATCAGCACATATGCTTAATAAAACCATATACTCTGCTTTTGTTGTGGTTGGACTGCCCCTGGGCAAAACCTCAGGACGCTGAGGAATGCTCCCTGTGAGGACACCCCTCCCATGACAGTTCCATAACAGAGAGGCCCCAGGCTCCTGCTCACTCACTCCCTGCAACTGAGATGGGCCCCACTGTTCAACAGTATGTCTGATACCAAGAGATGGTTTTTTCCTATACTGAGCCAAAATCTGTTTCTCTCCATCTTTTATCCATGGATTTAAAGAAGGACCCACCTGACAAAGCAAACTCCACAACTGTCTGGAGATAGTTGTTCCAGTTCTTATATTTTTGTTTCAGATTAAACCCTCTTTGTTCTTCCTTTCTCTTTGCTCTGGTTGTTGAGCCCTTCATTTGCCTGCATTTTCTCTTCTAGAGGAATCCTCCCTGTTTGTTGATGCTCAGAACTGTGCACAGAAGTCCAGATGGTGTTTGATCCGTGCCCTCTCCTGGGATGTGGAAACTATCATTCTGGTAATTGATGCGAACTTGGCCTTAGATTTCCTGCAGTCCCTCTACATGGTAAATTCATATCGATCTTGTACGCAAAGAAACTTTGCAGGCCTTTGTCTCCTCCCTCCTAGATATTAAATGCAGAGCTTTGCTGTCCTTCCTGGTTATCTTGCTGTTTAGTTGTTTGTTTTCTGTTCTCACTTTCTGTGAGCTCCCTGCCTTCAGGCCAAGCCCCGATCAATTGCAGACACAGTGAGAACCTCTGAGAGCACAGCCCTGGAGGCGTGCTTGAGACCCTCTCCGAATTAATGGTGAACCCTTGTTCTGTACACATGGGGATAATTATTCTGTCACCTGTGAGTTCAGATTATTTTGTCCTCAACCAGGCCTCACTTCAACCACACCACAGAGCTTTCATGGTAGTATTCATCAAATATTTGCCCAAAGCAGGACCACTTCTGCCTGAACAGCTCTCTGATCAACCGATCTACAGACACTTGTAAGTGAAGAAACATGGCCAGATCGAAGTGATGATTCTTTTTTCAATGCCCAGAAAATCTGCATCTGCCTCTCCTTTTTATTTCATTTTTCTTGATCAGCTCTTGGGCTCAGAGCCCTCTGAGCTTCCCAACCCCCTATTCCCCTCACCCCTACCCCCACCTTCTAGCTTTTTAAATAAAGGGGAGTTGTCAACACTTAGATGAAGAGTAAAAGTATTTGGTCTTCTCTGTAGATATTTCTAAATATCTAGATTATTCTGATAGACAAGGTATCTGAAAAATTGATTGCTTTTCACTATTTAGCTGAAGGGGGAGCAATTTTTCCTGGAAAGGGCCAGATAGTAAAGATTTTAAGCTGTTCAGGCCTGTAGTTTCTGTCATAGCTACTGAATTCTGCTGTTGTAGCGTGAAAGCAGCTTCAGACAGCATGTGAACAAATAAGCATGGTTGTGTTCCAATAAAACTTTATTTGTAATGGTAGGCAGAGGGCCAGATTTGGCCCCCTGGGTATAGCTTGCCAACTCCACGTTTAGTTCATTGTATCTTCTCATAGAGTCATAATCCAAGCCTTAATTCCAAAGAAATACACAAGCAGTGTGGCACTGAGGGCATCAGGAAGCCCACTTGAATGGACGTCATTGGCCCCTGGCTTTTAACCCTCTGATTAAAGTTCTTTCAAAGCCGTTCTTGCAGCTCTACACCTGTTCATGGCAGCAGAGAGCTCATTGATTACACTGATATCAGTGTAAATTTTTTATCCGTTCGTTGGGATTTCTCCCCTTCTTTTTCTTTGAAATGTGGAAAAATGTCTCCATTTTGTAGTAGCTTCGTGTTTCCATGTAGCCTTTTGTTTTCACTCCATCGATATCCTTCTCTCCAGGTACTAATATTTTTTATAACTGGTGAAGGTGGCCCAGTTAGACAGTGGTGAAGTCGGAACTCTTCTGTTTGCAGCTAACTTCCTTTGAGGATCTTATACGCTCTCTGTTGTTGAAGCCATGAAATAATGTTCTGTAAAATGTTCACACGTGCTAAGAAAAAAGGAAGTTTTGGGGATGCCATATGGGTTTGATTTTCAGAGTCATTTGGTTTATGGAAAATAGGGTTAATGCAATTTAATACTGTGAAATTATTTTTCACCAGTAAGCATCTTCCAAGTGACTAAATCTTTCAAATAACTAAATCTTTCAGAAACTAAATTCTTATCAGTTTTTGGTGTTTTGGGATTTCCCAACTTTAATCCAAATCCCTCGAACAGCAAGGATTTGAACTGCTTGGGTCTACTTCCACAGGGATGTTGGCAATACACCTCTCCTGCCCCCGTCCACGTCCTGTACCTCTTCTGCTTCTGCCACTCCTGAAACAGCAAGACCCTCTCTTCCTCCTCCTACTGGACATGAAGATGATGAGAATGAAGACCTTTACGATGATCCACTTCCACCGAATGAATAGAAAATGTGTTCCCTTCCTTATGATTTTCTTAACATTTTCTTTTCTCTAGCTTACTTTATTGTAAGTAAGTAAAATGTATATGAAATATGTGTTAATTGTTAATATTATTGGTATGGCTTCTGGTCACCAGTAGCCTATTAGTAATTGAACTGGGGTGGGGGGAATAAAAAGTTATGTGCAGATTTCCAGCTGCCTCGGGGGTTGGTGCCTGATAATGACTTGAATCTGTGTTCAAGCCCAAATCTCATGTTGAAATGTGATCCCCAATGTTGGAGGTGGGCCTGGGAGGAGGTGTTTAGATCATGGGCTGGGTCTCTCATGGTTTGATGCCATCCTTGTGGTAGTGAGTGAGTTTTCATGCGATCTGGTTGGTTAAGTGTGTAGCACCTTCCCCCAACTCTCTCTCGTGCTCCTGCTTTGCCATGTGATATTCCTCTCCCACTTCGTCTTCTGCCATGAGTAAAAGTTTCCTGAGTCCTCACTAGAAGCCAAGCAGATGCTGGCACCATGTGCCTACAGCCTGCAGAACCTCTTTTCTTTATAAATTACCCAATCTCAGGTATTTCTTTATAGCAATGCAAGAACAGCTTAATACAGCATTGTTCAGGGGTCATCTGTAGTTTGAATACATCCTCTAACAATGAGGCAGTGGATTTGCTGAAAGAATAAGAAGCTGAAACTGTCTACCAAGTAGACTTTTCCAGCATGCTTCCAGGGACACCAGAGCTGCAACGTGCAGTTGGAGCGCTGTTTTCCACGTGTGCCCAAGCCTCCTTGGGCTTCCTCGGCTCCCTCCTAGCACCTGTATGCATACTGATTTGCTTCTTCATGACTATATATATTTGCCACTAGATCAAAAGCAAATTTGAGGTCAGGGTTTGAGTCTTATTCTTCTCATTTGTCTTCCATGTTGAGCTGAATGTGCTGCACATAGTAGGGCCTCAGTCAGTGGCCCTGTCATTGGCCGGTGCAGGAGGACAGTGGCTGTCAGTGATGTGCCGTGATGATTTGCAGTGAGTCCGCAGAGCAGCCTGCACATGACAGTCAGCTCTCAGTCCTTCACTTGGAAATCCCCAACCAAGAAGAGGGTAGAAATACCAGCGCCACCTCTACAGCCCTTCTCCAGCTGCCCCTCCTCCCTGGGAAGCTGTCATCAGAGCAGGCTGCTTGTGAGATGAACGCTTAGACTTTTTAAAAAATATGTATTCTTTGCAGAAGAAGGCAAAGAGGAGAATCTGTTCAGAATGTGACGCTGGTTAGTTCTGACCTTCACGAGAGGTGATACTCTTTTGTCTAGCCTAAGGACACATATAGAAGATTTTGGAGATGTCATAGACACATTCTCATAGCAGATCATTTCAGCTGCACTATGAGAGCTGACGTCTTTAAGGAAGTCTATGTTTAATGCTTTTGTAAAAAAAAAAATCTCTCTTTTAAATAAACCACCACTCCCTTATATCACCTGTTTTATAATCTCTGGCTTTTGAAGGTAGGATTTGATTAGCACAGGTACATACGCACTTGATAAAACCTCCCTCACTATCGCTATCCCCATAGGATTAATGGCAAAGCTGATGAGACCATGGGTTTTTAGCTTTTCGGAACAAACTTCCTGTCATCCCTGTTTCTAATTGGGTGGAACTTGCTAGCCTCACTTTACTTACCTTTCATTAAATGGTCATGAAGCAACCTCCTTGCATCTAATCCCTGCCCTGTAGGAATATAGACTGAGTTTGAAAGCTGCTGGCCTACAGGTCCGTGGTGCAGCCATGTGGTCTTCTTGCTTAGAACTGGCCATCCCCACCACAGGGACTCAGTCCATGTTCACTGGATGAAAGTCGAGGGGAGCCAGGCCTTTCCTGAGCCCCCAGTGCTCTCCATCCTTGTGGCCATCCCCACCACAGGGACTCAGTCCATGTTCACTGGATGAAAGTCGAGGGGAGCCAGGCCTTTCCTGAGCCCCCAGTGCTCTCCATCCTTGTGGCCATCCCCACCACAGGGACTCAGTCCATGTTCACTGGATGAAAGTCGAGGGGAGCCAGGCCTTTCCTGAGCCCCCAGTGCTCTCCATCCTTGTGGCCATCCCCACCACAGGGACTCAGTCCATGTTCACTGGATGAAAGTCGAGGGGAGCCAGGCCTTTCCTGAGCCCCCAGTGCTCTCCATCCTTGAGCCTTCCCTTCCTCTCTACCCGCCCCAGCTCCCTCTCCGGTGTGTGCATTGTCTCAGGTGTTCACATTGTAAGAGACTTTTTGTGATACTGCTGCTGATGTTTGTGGGTGCATTTGCAGACCCCTGGGCAGGAGAACCTGTACGGGCCTGCGCATGTGCCATGCGTCCCTCCAGGAGGCACGCAGTTATGGAGCTTGTCATTTGACTCAGATGGCAGAAGAGGCTTTTACAATATTTTCCCTTTCTCCTGTAATTAATACCCCTTAAGTTGTTTAAAGAAATACAGTACAATCACCCTTTTGAGCGAGGTTATAACAACATGATCTTTAGAAGCTAAAAAACAGCTGGTTCCACTCGAATTCTAAATACATTTAAACAAACTTTGAAGTCAATAATCTGAGTTTCTGTTTTTATAAATTACAGTGATAACATGTAAATTTCTCCATTCAGCTATCTTGACATAAGCCCTTTT